>NC_090939.1:788829156-789132186 GCF_040938575.1 Ambystoma mexicanum
GGGAAATGGGACCAAATATCATTATTTTGTTAGATGTACATTTTACCTGCTTTTAAAAAAAAGTACTGGATGGATTATCACCAAGAAAAGCATGCTTTCACGACCAAGCCGCTGATCCTGCTGCAAATTTGATGAAAATCTGTCTAACGGTTTCGGCTGTATGTGTGAACAAAGTTTTTGTCCATTCAGTCTATGGAATAAAAATGTTGGGACCTCCCCTATAAGTTTGGCCCCCCTGGATGAAACCTCACCAAACTTCCCAAATAAATTCAGAGTGGGCCATATACTTTATTTTACAAAATGTCATGCAGATTCGTCCAGGGGGGGAGGGGTGAAGTTATAACCATCCCAAAAAGAGGTCTTACTATGGGTTGAGCAACTTAACCATAACTACACGCCCGCTACCGCGGGCCGTGTGATATATCCAAAAGTATATATAATGTTGAAAAATGAAGAGTTAGCAGCAGCTATCTTAGCATTTTATCACATGATGGAATTTGAGGCGCAACTAATTGCAGCAACGACCAGGGTGCATAGCCCAGGCTATAGTGGAGCCCGTGAAAGCGCAGTGTCTATACCTGCGGCTATAAGAGCCCTGTTTGTTGCTGCAGCTAAATATGAACAAATGGGATATTGTGCATTTGTGGACATGTGATAACCGCAGCAACCTGACATTTTGAGGAAAACTGCATTGCAGAAAGATCAAGTGTTATGGGGAGCGGGATAGAGATGGGGGGAATGAGAAAGATAGAAGGTGAGTTGGAGGGGATGGTAACCTTGTTGGGGGTAGTCAGTTGCTGTTCAGGAGTAGGGAGAACCTTTTCTTTTATATCCATCATACTTTAGGATAGCTGCAGCTATAAACACAGTTGGTGCTTTTGTAGCCTCGTGTATACAGTGAACAGGCGTAATGAAACCAATGAAATCCAATACACCGCTTAGTTCTCCGCCAGAGCCCGAAGTAATAGATGGAGAACCAGAATACGAAGTCAAATCCATCCTGGACTCCAAGGTGGTTCGATCAAAATTGTATTACCTAATTGACTGGAAAGGTTACGGACCTCAAGACCGAACTTGGGAACCCAGTGAACATGTCCATGCTCTGATTTTAATCAGACATTTCCATCGCAATAATTCCACCAAACCAGGCCCGGGAGGAGAATTAACCTTGAGAGGGGCTTTGAGGGGGAGTGCTGCCATGGTCATGAAGTCAGGGGCACAGGCATGCATTGGTTGCATGCACAGGAGACCTGGGTGGACACTGTCCTGGCGCCTTTGGCGCCAGGCTCATGAACAAAAGTAAACAAGAACATCCAGTTAACACCAAAAAGCTTTTATTATGGACATAGCACTTCAGATGCATCAACCTTGAACATTCCATCCTTAAGCAGGATGCATTAACCTTGAACATTCCATTCATTAAGCAGCCCCAAATATATTCTTGAGTGTGGCTGCTAATGGATTGCCTTTGCATGTGCTCACTCTTTAGGAGTGGCATGGTGGGGCTGGTTAACCGGCCCTAACGGGCGTGCCCACGATCTCAGCTATATAAGCTGCCCCGACCCTCAAGACAGATGTTTCACATTATTCTGCACTTGCAAGCAGCATAACACTTACCGTCGCCTCAGGTCAGACTTACATTTGAAGATCCTGCTTCCTGGACATCCTGCTTCCGGCCAGCATACTTACCAACTGGGAGAAGCTGTTCTTACCTGTACATCTCTTCGACGAACCAAGTATTCATTGTTACTTTCCGGAACGCCAAAATCTTCATCTTGGCACCGCAGCACGACACGCTCCATCCTCGACAGCAGCGCCTGCAAGGAAAAACAGAAGACAATGTTAGACATTGAAAAAACAGTCAGTTTAAGGTTGCGCTTCGCCATACTTTGCGCTTTTTCCTTAAACCATCACTTACCTGCTGTCGAACAATGTGGTAGCATCCATCTTCAAACCGGCCGCATCTCGCATCTCACAGCTGCATTGAGGCCTCATTTCCATCTAAGTGAAGAAAACAGAAGAGAGACATTATTGCGGGCATAAATAGGAGCAAAATATAAAGACATTAAACAGAACGAACAGCATCACAAGAGCTCAAGAAAGACTTACCAATCATAAGGAGAAGCATAGTCGCAGCTGGACTGGACTAATCCTTATCAGGGATTAGTGAAGGAACTAGATCCCATTCGACGCGCCTCTGTCAGAAGTAGCAGGATGGAGAGCTTATCTTCCATAATTCACAGGTGAGCTTTATGGGCCGGCGTATGCTCACAAAAACCGTACTTTGGGGTGAAGGGTTCGAGAGGTACAGCAATCACAGATTGGCGCACTCACACACTCTTATCTCCACGCAGGAGAAGTATCACCTCGTACCACCGCTCACAGCTTTTCTACTGAGGGAGAGGCCTGAAGGGGGTGATTCAAGTTCAGGGAGGGCTGCAACCATGCCCCAAAACCTCCGCAGAGACCAGGTGAGCATAACACAAGGTTTGTTATTGAGTTAGTAAAAAATGTACGCATAGCCACTGCTACGAGGTTGTGCTCGTAGCCATTTTGACAAGCCATGGCTACAAGGGATGGTGTCCCAAAAAAAAAAATATGTTTGTGTGTTTCATTGTTTGTTATTGGTTGTTGTCACTGTTTTAGTTTTGTACTTGTTTGTGATAGGTTGCATGAAAAATATATCATCCATTTTATTAGTTTGTTTAATTTGGTTTATAGTAAATATGTCGAATGACATTTTTTTGAATGCCATAATGTTGAAAAAAAATGCTGAAAAAAATGATTTCGATTTTTTTTTTTAATGTGGGGCATTATTTTTTTCAACATTATTGCAGTCAAAAATTGTTTTCGACATTTTAACTAGATACCATTTAATATATATTCTACCTTTTGGGTTATTGCTTTGGGTAGTATAAAAGCCACCATTTTGTGCAGTATTCTCATTTTGATTACAGAACTCACACAGTACAGTGTGTGACTGTTGCGGAAGTAAGTACCAGTAATTATTTAAATATTTAAAAGTGTATTTGGGGTGTTTGTGTTAGCTAAATTATCACTGCTACCAGATGGTATATGTTGGCACTATTTTGGGCCTGGTTATATTAAGCTGCAGATTATTTTTCCTGTATTTTGTTTCCCTTCTGCTTTAATGCTGCTTAATAAAATGTATGTCAGTTATATTTATTACTATTGTCAGATGCTATACTTTGTTACTATTTTTCATGTACTCAGATTTGATGGCAGTTAATGTATGATTTTTTTAAACTTTTAATAATATTGTGCTAAAACTCAATAGTATTTTTTTCATCTATTTCTTTTTTGTATGCAGGTTTTTGATTGTAAAGTTTTACTTTCTTTTACTTGTACAGTGGTCTGCTGATTATGGACTATCTACTGAAACTTTCTGAACAAGAGCCTTCCTAAAGCGTTCCTCCATATCATGTGAATGGACCTGAGCAAGGTGGTGGATTAAAGTTGAGGTTTTCAAACTTTTAAATTGTTTATTGCAGAAAAGGTGCACTGCCCTTCCTGAATGTCCTTCTTACTGTGTTGCTCCTTGACCAGAAAATACTGTGAATTATCAGCAACAGTTTTCTGAGAATTTGGATTGTTTTTTGGGTGGATGTAAAGCAGAAGAAACCCACACCATGTTTTCATGTAGTCATTTTTTTCAATCTACCATGTTTTTTTTCCCAATGACCAAATGGTTCTTTTCTCATATTTATCATATTTATTGGCAGTCTTTTAGATAAGGTGTAGACAAGATGTGATGAGGTTTGGAGGACGTACAGTGGTGGCAGAAATGGAATTTAATGGCATATATATATATATATATATATATATATATATATATATATATATATATATATATATATATATATATATATATATATGCAGTGCAGAAGAATGCCAGCAAAAAGATACAGGTAGGCAGATAAACAACACCTCCAACTTAATACCAAACTTGCCCAAGCACTCACGACCATTTACTAAGTTTAAAAAAAAAAATGTCTTTAATTAATCAAAAGTTGTGCAAAATGTTATAAAAAGCATACATGGCAATACCTGGTCAGACCAGGCACAAGGCACCACTCACCCCAACGGGTGGAAAGACGCCACGCGTTCCGCTCGACTCGCGAGCTTCCTCAGGCTTGTAGTTGTTCCCAACATGTGTATTCTCGTTTTTATAATGGCTCATGGGCTATGTCATGTGCTTCCCCCACCTGCTACTTCACGCGTCACATGATGCACTACTACAATCTGGCTAAAAAAGAACTCTATGGTTCTACATGACGGAGAATCCACCATCTTGGAATGGCTCAGGTCTAATGGACCTTGAGTGTAGATGTAGGGAGGTAAAATACTCGGGAATCCTTTATAAATTTAAATTCAGACTAGCGCGCGTGAATGACAAAGGTAGGGGGAGTCAGACATGTCCAATTGAGAGAACAGTATATATAAAAACTTTGTAACGAGATTTCGCGCCAGTGCGCTATATCAATATTTGTTGCCTCACCATGCGAGAAACATTCTCCACGGTGTGGCAAACTATCCGCATGAAGGGGTGAGTGCAAAAAAACGAATGTCGCTGCTATGGCCCAATGTTGGTAATGTCCACCCGCACAATACATGAGAAGGAGATAGCCTTAGTTTATACAGCAGGTGTGCTCAATCAATGACTGGTTTTGGCGCAATGCATGTTGGACCGACTAGTCCCTAATTCGCCAAAATCACAAATGCTAGTGCATATTTTTAGAAATGAAGGCGAATTTAAACAAATATGCAAGCACCTATCATCCCATACCTCAATGCATTGATAAAGTGCTAGTGCATGATAGGAGCAGCATTAGGTTAGGGATTAAGGTGAATTCAGACAAAAATGAAAACGCCTGTCGTCCCATATAGAGTAATAAAAGGCTATCCATGGATAATACCTCAATGCATTGGATGGATGCTCGTGCAAGTTAAAACAGCATGATTTAATGTATCCTGACAAATGTCCATCTCTTTCTATCTCCCTACATTGTGCATATGGCATACCAAACTCGGCCATATTTTCCTGAATGATCTATTTTACCATCTTTAAAAAGTGAGTGAACATTCTGCCTGTCATATAAAGTGACATGTGCAGTTGGTTCATTCATAAAGTGCAAAGTGATACATATATGTATAAATTCATAGAAACATGACTTTAAAAAGGAAAAAGAGATATTAGATCACTACACATTTACCCGAATTAGAGTCAGTGTTAAGTCACTTTCTATGTGTTTTGTCTACATCAGAGACTAGCCTAAACACACTATGATGTTGCTTTCTAAGTTGTAAAGTATACAGGATGAGTGTGTAACACTAAAACAAGCATTGTACTGGAATATGGGACATTCATTAATGAAAATGGCTTCTAGCCCTGATTAATCATATAGGAAGACATATAGCTCTGGGTCCACATTTAAACCATTAGGCTTTAGTGTATCAAACCTACAGATTAGTTTGGCTTCTAGTTGGCGCAGTTTGAGTTCCGTATTGCCCAACCTCTTATGTTGTGGTATGTGTGCTAAACCCACAAAGCTCATTTCTGATGTATTTTTATTATGTTTCTCACCAAAGTGTAAAGCTAGAGGGTATGTCAAATCTCCATTTTTTATGGCTCTGTAATGCTGTAAAATACGCAATTTTAGCGGGCCAATAGTTGATCCTATATAATGTAACCCACAGCTGCATGTTATTGCATAAACCACAAACTTTACAAGGCAAGTTATTTTATGCTTGTACTTCCATTCTTGCCCATTAGTACTGATTGGAGGTTTTCTCGAGACATAATTGCACATTTAGCATTTACCCCATTTTTTAAAACCTGTATGTTCATGTTTGTTAGGAAACCAGCTCGATGAAGAAGCCTCGGTAATTACAGTACTGGGTGCTAGCATATTTTCCAGTGTTGGAGCTTTACGAAAAGTTACACTAGGTTTCTCTTCCAAAACTTTACACAAGTCTCTGTCAGTGGTTAGTATTTTCCAGTGTCTATGCATAATAGCCCTGATATGTTTAGCTTGCTGATTGTAGCTCGTTATGAATCTTATCGTTTCATTTTTCAATTTAGGATGTGGTCTAAAAAGATCTCCTCTTGGATGTTTTTCAGCTTTGGTGAAGCAATCCGTCACTGTACTTTTTTAGTATCCTCTATTCACAAATCTGTTGCCAATATTTTTCGCTTCTTTTTGGAAATTTGCCTCATTACTGCATATTCTTTTCGCCCTAAGGAATTCTCCATAAGGTATAGACTTTTTGAGAGCTGTGGGATGATGACTACTAGCATGGAGCGTAGAGTTGGAACTTGTGTTCTTCCTGTGCAAGGTAGTGATTAGTCGGTTTTGGTCAACTTGCAAGGAAACATCCAGAAATACCAGTGCATTCTTACTTATAGTGCTAGTTAACTTCAAATTAAGGGCATTGGAATTCAAAATAGTGATGTATTCTTCTAGTTCCTTCTTTGTTCCATCCCATATCAGGAACAGGTCATCAATAAATCGATGCCACGTAACTATATGTTTGGTAAACTGTTCCAGCTCCTCACTCCATGCCACTGTCGTTTCCCACCAACCCATATAGAGATTGGCATAAGTTGGCGCCATACAGGACCCCATTGCTGTGCCCTGTGTTTGTCTGTAAATCGCATCATTGTAAAGGAAAAAATTATGTTCCAGGCAAAATTTCAACATTTCCAGCAACATATTGTTGTGCTGGCGGTAGCTAACAGATCTGCTGTTCAGAAAGTGACGGCATGCATTTAAGCCATGCTGGTGCTTAATAGACGTATAAAGGGACACTACTACGAGCTACAATCAGCAAGCTAAACATATCAGGGCTATTATGCATAGACACTGGAAAATACTAACCACTGACAGAGACTTGTGTAAAGTTTTGGAAGAGAAACCTAGTGTAACTTTTCGTAAAGCTCCAACACTGAAAAATATGCTAGCACCTAGTACTGTAATTACCGAGGCTTCTTCATCGAGCTGGTTTCCTAACAAACATGAACATACAGGTTTTAAAAAATGGGGTAAATGCTAAATGTGCAATTATGTCTCGAGAAAACCTCCAATCAGTACTAATGGGCAAGAATGGAAGTACAAGCATAAAATAACTTTTCTTACAAAGTTTGTGGTTTATGCAATAACATGCAGCTGTGGGTTACATTATATAGGATCAACTATTGGCCTGCTAAAATTGCGTATTTTACAGCATTACAGAGCCATAAAAAATGGAGATTTGACATACCCTCTAGCTTTACACTTTGGTGAGAAACATAATAAAAATACATCAGAAATGAGCTTTGTGGGTTTAGCACACTTACCACAACATAAGAGGTTGGGCAATACGGAACTCAAACTGCGCCAACTAGAAGCCAAACTAATCTGTAGGTTTGATACACTAAAGCCTAATGGTTTAAATGTGGACCCAGAGCTATATGTCTTCCTATATGATTAATCAGGGGCTAGAAGCCATTTTCATTAATGAATGTCCCATATTCCAGTACAATGCTTGTTTTAGTGTTACACACTCATCCTGTATACTTTACAACTTAGAAAGCAACATCATAGTGTGTTTAGGCTAGTCTCTGATGTAGACAAAACACATAGAGAGTGACTTAACACTGACTCTAATTCGGGTAAATGTGTAGTGATCTAATATCTCTTTTTCC
The DNA here is from genome assembly GCF_040938575.1 of Ambystoma mexicanum. NCBI lineage: Eukaryota > Metazoa > Chordata > Amphibia > Caudata > Ambystomatidae > Ambystoma > Ambystoma mexicanum. The sequence continues at coordinate 788,836,862 of NC_090939.1, forward strand.
TTTTTAAAGTCATGTTTCTATGAATTTATACATATATGTATCACTTTGCACTTTATGAATGAACGAACTGCACATGTCACTTTATATGACAGGCAGAATGTTCACTCACTTTTTAAAGATGGTAAAATAGATCATTCAGGAAAATATGGCCGAGTTTTGGTACACCATATGCACAATGTAGGGAGATAGAAAGAGATGGACATTTGTCCGGATACATTAAATCATGCTGTTTTAACTTGCACGAGCATCCATCCAATGCATTGAGGTATTATCCACGGATAGCCTTTTATTACTCTATATGGGACGACAGGCGTTTTCATTTTTGTCTGCATTCACCTTAATCCCTAACCTAATGCTGCTCCTATTATGTACTAGCACTTTATCAATGCATTGAGGTATGGGATGATAGGTGCTTGCATATTTGTTTAAATTCGCCTTCATTTCTAAAAATATGCACTAGCATTTGTGATTTTGGCGAATTAGGACTAGTCGGTCCAACATGCATTGCGCCAAAACCAGTCATTGATTGAGCACACCTGCTGTATAAACTAAGGCTATCTCCTTCTCATGTATTGTGCGGGTGGACATTACCAACATTGGGCCATATCAGCGACATTCTTTTTTTGCACTCACCCCTTCATGCGGATAGTTTGCCACACCGTGGAGAATGTTTCTCGCACGGTGAGGCAACAAATATTGATATAGCACACTGGCGTGAAATCTCATTACAAAGTTTTTATATATACTGTTCTCTCAATGGGACATGTCTGACTCCCCCTGCCGTTGTCATTCACGCGCGCTAGTCTGAATTTAAATTTATAAAGGATTCCCGAGTATTTTACCTCCCTACATCTACACTCAAGGTCCATTAGACCTGAGCCATTCCAAGATGGCAGATTCTCCGTCATGTAGAACCATAGAGTTCTTTTTTAGCCAGATTGTAGTAGTGCATCACGTGACGCGTGAAGTAGCAGGTGGGGGAAGCACATGACATAGCCCATGAGCCATTATAAAAACGAGAATACACATGTTGGGAACAACTACAAGCCTGAGGAAGCTCGCGAGTCGAGCGGAACGCGTGGCGTCTTTCCACCCGTTGGGGTGAGTGGTGCCTTGTGCCTGGTCTATCCAGGTATTGCCATGTATGCTTTTTATAACATTTTAACATTTTCCACAACTTTTGATTAATTAAAGAATTTTTTTTTTAAACTTAGTAAATGGTCGTGAGTGCTTGGGCAAGTTTGGTATTAAGTTGGAGGTGTTGTTTATCTGCCTACCTATATCTTTTTGCTGACATTTTTCTGCATATTTTAGAGCCCTGTCCGCTCTAGCCCAATAGCACCAGCTCAATAATGAGGCAGAGCGCAGTTTAGGGGCAGACAAATGTTTTCCCATATATATATATATATATATATATATATATATATATATATATATATATATATATATATATATATATATATATATATATAGTCTTCTTTTAGTGTTGTTGCTTTTGGGTAGTATATAAGCAACCATTGTATGCAGTATTCTCATTTTGATTACAGAACTCCCACAGTACAGTATTCTGAGTGTGTAGCTGTTGTGGAAGTAAGTACAAGTAAAGATTTAAATATTTAAAGGTTTTTTGGGTGTTATGTTTCAGCTACCACTGCTCTCAGATGGTATATATTGCCACTATTTTGGGCCTAGTTAGATTAGGTGGTAGTTTCTTTTTCATGTCTTTTTTACCTTGTGTCTCATTTATATTTATTACTATTGTCAGATGGCATACTTTAGTAATATTTGTAATAATGTGCTACTTAAGTTCAATAGTATTTTTAATCATCTATTTATTTTTTTGTATGCAGGTTTTGGAGGATAAAGATTTACTTCCTTGTATTTGTAAAGAGGTCTGCAGAGTGTGGATTATGTGCTGACACTTTGGGCCTGATTCACAGAAACGTTTTATAATGGTGCAATCCCATAGGAAAGCATTCTGTGAACCAGGCCCTTTGTCTTGATCAAGAGCCTCCATGCCATGTGAATGGACAAGGTGGTGGATGAAAGGTTGAGATACTTTATTACACAAAAAGTTCACCACACTTTCTGAATGTCCTTCTTACTGTGTTGCTCCTTGACCCGAAAATACTGTGAATTAACAGCAACAGTTTTATGAACATTAGGATAACTATATTTGGTGGAGGTTAAGCAGAAGACACCCACACCATGTTTTCATGTCATTTTTTTCAATCCACCATGTTTGTTTTCCCAATAACCGAATGTTAATTTTTTGTCATGTTCATCTGAAGTTTTGAAGGTGGGTGTAGTTTGATTTTGAGTTTGCAAACAATGTATGTGTAGCCGCGACTACAAGTCACGATTTATAGCCGCCTTGAATAGCTGCTGCTAAGAGAGATGATGGGCAGGGATAAAAAAGATTTCTGTGAGTTTCATTGTTTGTTATTGGTTGTTTTTACTGTTCTATTTGTGTAGCTGATTGTGATAGGTTGCTGAGAAAATGTGTCATTGATTTTAATAGTTTTATTAGGATATAGTCCTCTTTTTGTGGTATCAATTTTGGAAAGTATAAAAGCTACAATTATCTGCAGTTTTATCCTTTTGATTCCAGAACTCACACTGTGCACATGGCGAGAGTGTGACCGATGTGAAAGTAAGTGTTAATACATATTTATATATTATTTGCAGTCTTGTGTGTGTTAGTTGTATTAACCATTGCTATCAGAGGGTATTCATTGCCATTTTTTTCATCTGCTCTGATTCTGTGGCAGTTAATTTTTATGTATTTTTCAACTTTCACTAACATGGACCTTCAAAATGTGATTTTTTTTTATTAATGGCATGTATATACAGGCATTTCTTTTTATGTATGCATTTTAGTCAGGTTGAAGGTTTATTTGAATGTATTTATTGTCATTTTAATGCACTTTCACCATGCAGTGCTTCTAGCTGTTTTCATCTTTCTTTGAGGTAGTACAATTAATGTTGTTTTCCAATTTCATTTCAGTCAATTTTACCTATTTTTGTACTTTCTTGTCGCTGCTTTTTGTAGCATCTGTTGAAAAAAAGTTGGATTATTTGCATTTATTTTCTGATTGGGTCTTTATTGGGGCAGGTACTTGAGGTGCTCTCTGGCTACTGAAGAAGTCGTTCAGTTAACTCCAGAGAAGATCAACCCGTATTCAAAATACAGGAGTGGATGAAGAAAAACAGAAGAAATAATTCTTGTCATGGGAAAAGAGGGTTAGGTAAAAAGTAGATGTAACTCAATGCCAATCTTCTGTTGTTGCATCTTTTGTGGCAACCCAATTGTGGCTTATGGAGCACTCTATTTTCTTAACAGATAAACGGGTTGTTGCTAGTTTAGCAAGAGGTGGAATTGAAGCCGCACCCACAGAAGTTGAGCGTTGACTGTTTGTTGCAGATGTCCCACTGATGGATGGACTTGCTGGATGAAGTTCAGGTTGCCTGTGATACTATGCATGAAACCCAAGCATTTTTATATTGTGGTGCTCGTCCACATCATCAGAGTGGACTCACACCAGTTGTTTATTTTATCATTGAAGTTCCTGAGATTTTACAAGAATCATTTGAAGGCTCACATCTTAGTGTATTTTGCACAAGGTGCATTGGGCTTTCTCAATGTATTTTTTCGAACAGTATTCTTTTACTTTGAAGTTTTTCCCAACTGTCTGTGGTGGTCTTAATGCTGGTTGCTTTTTTGTTGGCTGGGTATGGATGGGGGACCCATAACACATCATTATCACTGCTGCTATGATTTTCAGACATGTTTAAATATCTAATCGTGGAGGAAAATATAAAACAGTAAAAATGACAAGACAATGCCACAAAATATTAGCTTTTTTGTATTGAACGATCACATTGTTGCAGTGGAACTTTACTACATGTGATTGTGTTTTGAAATGTTGTACAGTTAACCCCTGTGAAAACAAACACCCAACCTTACCCCTTCTTCTGTATCCTAACTCTTTTGTATAGGTATGACCTAAGAAAACCCATAGTTTGTGCATTTCTTTGACCTCTTATGTGCATGCTTTATCAGGAATCTGTATGCTGTCAAAGAAATGGTCACTGCGGTCTTTAATATTTGTTCACTTTTCATTCAGGCTTAGCAGCCCAGAAATGTACTGTGCCAACTGCAGACATATCACAATCTGACAAACCCAGTTGCAACCCATTTAAACTCTACATTGCTCATCCTATTTACTCTATATGTGCTGTGCAATACCATCCCAGATTACTCAAGCACTCAGAGCAGAGCTCTACATTGGGCATTGTGTAGCACTGCAGTACATGCTCTCTAATTTAATTATTGGATTATGTACCTCAGCTATGCACAGTGTCCACATCAACAATATATGTGAAATCTATTCTAGTAGCCCTGTCACAAAGTTTGTTGCATCCCTCTATTGCATTCAGAACACTATGGGTAGTATACCTTTCTACACCATTGCATGCACATGAGCCCAACCTTCTCTGAGATATATGTATGACAATTGATAATTCGTTCTTTGAAACGTGGGACCAAAATGGATGCTACCAGCTATTCAATGTTACTTTTAAGTTGAATTACCCATAGAGTTTCAAAGCAGATCCCTCGTCAGCTCTGTTGCATCAACATCACCGACAAAGGCATGGGCATTCACCATGTTGCTCAGGTTCAGCTCAACCAGGTAAACCATATGAATATCCTCATTTGAAGAAGCATTTCATGTTTAACCCAATTCATAACGGCCTTAAAATGGTGTAGCATGGATCACACATTAGACACCAAGTGCTGCATTGTTAATAAATGCCCGATATAAAGCTCTGCTCTGAATGTTGGAATAATCTGGTATGGTATTGTGCAGCTCATATAGCCTAAATAAGATGAGCAAAGTTGACTTTTAAGGGGTGAGCAATGAGTTTGTCAGTTTGTAATGCATCTGTGGTTGGCACAATACATTTTTGGGATGCTACGACTGAATGAAAAACAAGCTAATCTTATAGACCGCAGTGAACATTTCTTTCACAGCCTAAGAATTTATGATAAAGCATACACATATGAGTTGAAAGATATACACAAACCATTGGATTTGTAAGGTCATACCTATACAAAAAAAGGTAAGGATTCTTGATGGATTAACGCAGATGAGCTCAATTGTAAAGTATGAGGCCTTAGCCACTGTGCTTTCACCTAATTCATTTTGCTTCACATTTTCTCAGAAACAATTTACCTGATGCATTTGGCCTGAAACCCGAAAAGACTTTTGTAGTACATGGCATACAGTAGCTATAACCTCAGTGTATAGTGCCCAAACCACTTTGCAAGAGAAGAAATGCTCACTGGGAACTTTTCAGTGGTGATTCACTTTCCCTGTAAGCTGGTAGAATTCAGAAATATCCACAGATAAGCAAAATAACATTTGCCAACATCATAACCAAGTAAGCATTGATCAGAAAAGTGTACTGTCTTTTCATGGTACTTGTCATTGGGAAATGGAATTTTGTAGTAGTGAAAGGGAGGCACATAGCAGTTGCTTTCTTAGAAATGGCATGGTGCAGTGTGCAACAAATATTCCTGCATACTTGAATCACGACAAAAATACAATACTTGTCAAAGGTTCTCACACTGTTGAGTATGTTTCAGCTACCCCTCAAGTTTCTCATGCTCTATTAAATGGCCCAGGAGCCTCTTAATCACCATGGGTTCGGCCACAGGGCCCAGTCACCTTTTAAGGTTCTTGATTCTTTCACAGATTCATCCACGGATTACATTGATTGAGTTCTACCACAGGGAAAAGTCACTCACTTAGATTTGTGGGTTCTCCAATGGGGGTCAGGGAAGGATTACATTTCTCATATTTAATGTATGTAGAAATGGGTGCAGTAGTTAAAGATGCACACATAAAATCATTGGAATGCTCTCAGTAATGACATTTCTGATTCTGTAAAAGAGTCCACAAATAATTTTTTGTGAGAATCTGCCAACAAAACAGATATGCTATCAGTCTCAGGATTGTGTTATAGTGTACATTTAAGGGTTTTGGTATTTTACAAGACTAGTTGTGTGTATATACTAATTATAGTTTTTGTTACCGCATTTCTCTAAGATGCCTACAACAAAGCAACATAAACATACTTGAAGGAACAATCATTTGCAAGTAAAGTTTCACAATATAATATGTTAAAAAGCAGTGTTCCCAAAATCTGTACATATAAATAGTGCAGATAATACAACAATACCTGTTATTGATAATACCTTTGAAAATGAACAATTTCAGATAGTAGATGTGCCTGCCAACTAAACAAATTAATGAAACACAGAATGTTTTTAGTGAAAGTAATAAAAGAAAAAATGTATCAAATCTGTTAGTAGCTAGTAAAAAAGAAGATTTTTAAAAGAAAAGAAAGTAAAGGTTCTATCAATTTGAAACAGGGGAATACAGATATACATAGGAACATGTTCCACTTTGTGATTTTTACAAATCTTTGGAGAAGTGTGAAACCAAAATCTACATAGGTTATATATAATTTTCTGGAAGAGAAAAAAGTAGAAGTAATAATTATAAAAGCTTTACATATGAAAAGAAAATTGTTCATTTGTGTATTGAATAAACTATATGAGTGCAAAACACCAAGTATGTTTCTTGCACTTTTAAATGAAACACTTATAACTGGAACTGTAGAGGTTAGTAAAGGTTAGTTTCTACTCTGCAAATGATAAATATAATGCATTTAAAAGTGTATGTGTGAAGTGGTAATGATGATCTTATGCTTTCAGCAGCAGCACCCGTCACTACTGAAATAAGGTAAGTAGGGGTGAGGTCGGGTGGGGGTGAACGAAATAATCAAAAATGGGAAGAAGGGTATGGGGGAGATCGTGACGGGGACAGCCAGCATCAGGTGGCTTGAAATAGGGGCCTGTGCCGTTGGTTCAGGCCCGCGTTCCTAGCCAACTTATTGGCTGGCTACTCCACCTAGGGTGCTAATGGACAATTGTATGCTAGAGAAAAGTATAAAAGGACAAAAACTATTTTCTGTCCCAAATACTTTTATCTAGCATACAATAAGGACCATAATCAATGAACGTGTATTACTATCCATAGCCTTCACAGTCCTCTTTCCAAGCCATGGGTCATTAAAAAACCTGAGTGGCCTGTAGGTGCACACTATCGCACTGGGCAGCCCTTCGACTCTTTTTAATTTTATATTTGAAACAATCCCTCAATGCTTGCTTTCAAATAGTCACTCATCCATCTACCAGTCACTTCCAAAAACTGTACATATAACACTATGACCATACTAAGTACCACACACCAACTGCCACTTAACAATCTTTTACAAATCTTTTGCATCTACATTTCCCTTACTTATAGAAATTGTACACAATGCTCCCGCGAATGCACATATCCATTATTCAGTGAGAGAAGTGCCAATGCTCCTTACACAAGTTTGCTGCAAATCCGCCCATGTTTTATTTTTACAAAAGTTTCAAAATATACATACATACAATAGCCATGTAATTTAGACCTCACTTGATGAAATCCATTCAGACTTTGCACAAACTTTCAATCTTTCTGAAAGCCTTTGTCCACATTCGTCAAACTGCAACACAGTTATAAGCCATCTAAAAATGTTGAGACCCCCGCTGAATTCTCTCCCTCTTGACAAAATCCCACCAAATTTTGCAAAAACATTCACATCTAGGTCTACAATCTTTTTGCAAACTGATGTGCAGATTTGTCAAATGGAACAACATTTATAAGCCTTTGAGAGATATTGTTCCCTCTTGACAAAACAGCACCACAATTTGCAGAACCATTCAGAGTCAGGTCTAGTATGAAATTACAAATGTTCATGCAGTTTCAGTGAGTGGCGCCAAAGTCATAAGCCATCCAAAAACTGATTTTCACCAACCCTGCAATGCACAAGAATAGATTTCACATTTCTGATGTTCGCGAACATCTCAGGACTGCCACAGACTGTTTGTGGACATCAGAGAACAAATAGCCATATCTCATCCCATCCTCATCACCCCTCACTTGTCCAGAGATTGTTTCATTAGATTGGTGCAATGTTGTGTTTTTTAATATGTTTTTACTGCACTGATCACCGACAAAGGCAGCTGTCCACATAACCAACATGGCGGGCATTTTCAAAAACTACGACACACCTCACACTTTTCGCCATTCAATCAGCCAGTGCGTCCGATGTCCACATTGGCCTCTGGGCCATTCGGAGACCCATCCACGGACCAAACATTGAAGTGAGTCCGTAGAACAAACCCAGATATCACTAATTATTTTGTCCATTCTTTTTCGTTGTTTTTAAAAAAAATACTGCCAATGGCCCAAGTATATGTGCACTGGGCACAACCACCACAGTAGTAATATATGTATTGTAATTATAATGTAGTAGGAGTAATGCCAGTATCACCATAGTGGCAATATGTGTACAGTAATTGTAGGTAATGTTGTGGGAGTACAAAGTGTTTGTAATATGTAGGAATGATGCAATTGAATTGTATATGGTACTTATAATTGTAGTACAATTGAGGATAGTACTCACAGAATATATAGTTGATTATAATTGCAATAGTTACTTAATGTAGTAGCGTTATGAGGCTGCAATCTCTGGTTTCTTTTCTGTGGAAAAAAACAGTATGATTGGTTATTCATGATATGATATGATATATGATAGTTCAAAAACAAACGGTAGTGGTAGACTGTTTTAAATATAAATTGTCTTTTCAGACCCTCACAAACAGTACATTTTAAGTACTATATTTGGTAAAACATTAGTGTATGTCACATTGCCATTGTTTTGACATCAAATAATAATTGGGTCATTGGGAAAAACAATCTATACAAACTATACTAAGAATTACAATTAGGTGAGTGTAAGGGTGATAGTATGTTTGTTTGATGTATGTTGTGATTAATGGAATGTTTGAAATCGTTAGATACCCGTTGCAACTACATTAGAGGGTAGAACATTTTTTGTCATATAAGAATTTCGTTGGCATATTTGAAGTGTTTAGCAATGAAGGGTATTTTTGTAGTAGTTAGATACCTGTTGGCGTATTCTAACTAGATTGACTATGAAAAGTGCTATTGTAGTATTATGGATGTAGTTAGATACCTGCTGGCATTTTCTAACTGGTAATTGTGCTATAGTTTAGTGACTAAATTTGGGTTTAAGGAATATTAAGTAAACATTTGTTAAATTTGCTGGTAAACAATTTCTTGGAGTAACAGAGGTACTGTTACATTGAAACCAACCACTTCTTTTTTGACATATGCAGTGTCGGGCCCTGAAGTGCTTCTGGCACCAGTGTGGTATACTATACCTAATGTTTTCTTTCCAAGTAATACTTGGCCGTGTGTAGAGGCCTGTAAGCTTACAGTTATTTCTGTTACCATCTGCATTGTACATTAAAATCATTAATATGGCATATTGGCTCTGTGAGTTTATTTGCATGGTGAATCTATTGTCTGAATTGCAAAACAGGCATAACATGCCATGATTTGCATTCTGCAGAAGCTGGTGAATTGGAATGGATTCAGAATTTGGTATGGTACATATACAAATCGTTCATGGTTGAAGAGAGTGCATGTATGTTTCCACCTCTGTAAATCTGGAAGATTTCATATAAAGGGATGTTTTTGGTTTCTAGTCCTAGCAGTAAGTACATTAAGAATTCTTGTGGATATTCCTGTGTGTTTATGGTAAGTTTTACCATTCCTGCACAATAGTCCAATTCTATAACTGAGGCACTGTAAGTGTTGTCAGGGTTATTTGTGGCATTTCTGATAAGGACAAGCATTTGCAAACACAACTGGTCTGAGCCATTTAAGTAAAAGTTGTGAACAATTGGTGGCAACTGAAAGAGAAGATTCATTGTCACATTAGCATAACATATTGCTCATATATTAGATTTATATTTCCAATGCTCCTGAGGGTATTGCGGCATTGTTTGTGTCCTAATGTTTTCAAAATAGGTTGCCCTTTCACTGGTGTTAACTGTAGGAGGTTTCCAAAAACAATAACATGTTTATCTCCAAACAGTTATTCATAGTTGGTTTTTTGGACCTCTTGCATTCTGAGATTAATTAAAGCCAATGTGAGGTTGGAAACCATGCCTTCTTCATCTATCAGGAGCACTTTGATTTGTTTTAGAATTCTTCATACTTCACTAGCAGCTTCTGCTGCTAATTTGTATTATTCAATATTATTCAAAATTATTTTGGTGTTCTATAGGGAGGAGTAGTATTCGGTGTAAAATTTTACCTCCTATGTTGTAGGCAGCTAAACCTGTAGGGGCTGTTACTACAGCTGAAAGGTTGTTGTTTTTTAAGTTTTGTAGAAATGCGCTGATTATTTTAAATAAGAATCTTTTACCAGAACCAGTTAGTTTTAGAATTTCTTTTTAAAGCTGCAGGCTTTAGCTTCATGTTTAAAACTATGTTCAATTTCTTGAGTGACTTCTAGATAAATGGTGAGTTGTGATTCCAAGTCGTCATCATATTTTTTATATTGATACATGGAATTGCCTACCTCAGTCATGGCGATTTCTGCTTCATTTAGAAGGAGTGGTTCTACAAGTGAGTCTTGGCTTCCTGTAATGGAAGTTGGTCTGCCCTCAGGAGCGTCTTTGTCTAGTTGAGCATCGGTTTCTTCCTCTTGTTGGTGTTCTTTGTCCAACATTTCTTTGTATTTTTTGAAATTGTCATTTTATATACTGCTTTTATTTGCTTTGAATGCAGCTTCGAATGAGTCATAGGGAGTCATTACAACCCTGGTGGTAGGGGTTTAACGGGGCCGGTAGAGGTGCCGGCCCCATTAAAGAGCCGAAGCCGCCCTGTGGTGCCCTTACTCCACTTGGACCGAATGTGTTCTAGAGGGAAATCCTGCAGTTACCAAATGGAACACCAACAGCGTGCATCAGATACGAGCTTGGGCTCATATCCATAGATGCAAGAGTAACTTGGAACACACTCAATTTGTATCTAATTTGCTCAGACACTCCTCCACAATTTAACATTCTAAAGACAGTGGAAAGTGGCAGAAAAGACTCAGTGCTGTCTGGCTGGGTGAAACACTGTGAAGAGCTAATATTACTACTGAACACAGACAACATCACGCTACAAGGTAACACAAATCTAGTTTTTTTTAAAAAACTGGTGGCAACAAGATTGGATAGAAGAGAGATCAGTACAAGTGCATGCAATTGGCCGCACCGGAAGCCAAGGCATACAACACGCTGCACAACTATTTAGAAAAGTTCCCTAATAAATATTGCAGATTATTCTTCATGAGATTCTGATTAAACTTGTTTGACACAAAAGAAAGACAAAAGCTGAGATAAAACATGTTGGCCCTCATTACGACCTTGGCGGAGAACCATGGTGCTATTAGCACCATGGTCCATGGCGCTAAGTTGCCAACTCCGCCATGGTGGTTGGCGGACTTACCGCCCCATTCCGACCTTGGTGGGGCGGTAAGTCCCCAATCCCCATTTACCCTTCCCCATTCCCATTTTTGCCCCATAGGGCATAATGGGAGTGGGGAAGGCGTTAATTACGCCACCGTAAATTACGGTGGCGTAATTAACAACAAGGTCCCTTAGCGCCATGGATTTTAACGCCTGCAAAAAGCAGGCGTTAAAATCACCATGGCGCTACGGGAACTCGTACTCAGGCGGTAAGGGTCGGCGAAGTTTACGCCTGGGTCGTAATGAGGGCCGTTGTCTTTTGATTGGAACTGTAGGTTCTGCAACAATGCCAAGGAAACGCTAAAGCACTTGACCCTTTTCTGTGTAGGGCTGAGAACACTAAGAATGAAGCATTGCGGCCTGGAAATTGCAAAGAGACCGTCACTTTGCGTAGATGACTGGTGGACATTGATGAATGAAGGCAATGATACAAAATTGACATTTGCACTTACTTTCTATTTGGAGCAATTGAACATGTTGATACAAGAGTGACTAAATAGTTAGCCACTGTCGAAACTGACGCCGAGCCTGGCATGACAGGCAATGAATTGATGTAAACTGCTTAATTTCTTTTGCAATTTTCTATTCTGATTCCCTTTTTTAAAAGTTTGTAACAGACTAATAAAAAATAAAAGATTTCAAAAAATATATAAGGCAAGATTACAAGCATAGCTAAACTTTTCATTTATTTTCTATAAGAAATATTGAGGGTCTTTCCTACTATACATTGGGCCTCATTACAAGGTTGCCGGTCCAGTAACAACGGTACCGGTAAGCTTGCCGGTACTGTTGTTACCGGACCGTCAAACTACAAGGTCTGCTTGTGGGTGCCTGTCAGCCCTGAAAGTCTGACCTGCCGGGCAGAACGGCACCCACGAGCAGACCCACGAGGTAGCACCAGCACCATTAATCTAGCATCCCCATTCCCATTGAGCCCTATTGGGCTCAATGGGAATGGTGAGTTATAATTATCGGCACCTGGTAATGAATGGGTAATTAACGGGTCCGGCGGGGCCGGAATGCCCCGGTAATTGCCTATTTGCAGGGTACCTGTTAAAAAATGACTACTGCCTCAGTCATAATGAGGCCTATTGACTTTCTGTGGGTGTGTTTGAGTAGCAGGTGAATTTTTCCAATTAATACATGTGTAACTGAGGTACAGTGAGATAGAGAGTTTGCTCTAAGATCACAGAGTACATAAATGTTGCATTCAAATAATAACAGAAAACCTCTTGATTTAGCCAAATGCAATTTTTTTTCTTAATTTTGTAACCATACATTAAAACCTTTATTTGAATATGTTCTCTTTATCAAGTTAGATCTTGGACACATTTAAGTTAAGGGGTTCACAAACACGGGAATGAAAACCACCCACAGGTCTATAATTACTATCAGGGATGTTGTTTGCTGCTGTGGCAGGGTCTGAATCACTAGTGGCCATGGACTTGCAAAGTACTTTGCGGGTCTCATCTGTACCTAACTTGTCTGGCTCTGAACTTCTGCACTTGCTCACATTCCTGAAATCTTCTGTTTACTCTAGAGATTATTCCTGACTGTGACTTGGCTGCCCACTGCTGTTTGCATCGGCTCGTACTTCATACTTCACACTAATTCCTACTTGTTTGCAAACTGCAGGATCATGTTGTATATATCACCTCTGTTTTTTGCAACTGGTGTCTGCTCATGTACTTGGACTTACGATTGCAGCCCTCTTATCCCAAGAGGAGGCTCTCCTGGATTTACGTTCACTGATTCTGACTGCAGGCCCTCGTGTGTCCTCTGGCATAGGCCCTCATGCTAATATTGAGGAGAGGCTTTCCCGGATGGTACTTTGAACACTATGCCACTCCTTAACCCCTTGTCACAGGCCACTTTTGATGGGTGAAGCCACTTTATATCAAATTTAACTAGGTTTTGCTTGCAACCAATCTGTAAATAGTGCCATGATGTTGGAGGGTTTGGTGCACTGCTATGAATGTACAAATAAATAAATAAATAAATAAATAGTATTTCGATTTGTTTTTATATCTATGTCGGTCGTCAGTTTTTGCCACATTTATGTTTTTGGAAGCATAACACTTGTGTATGTAGGTCACTATCTGTGGTTTCTGAAGGGATGTCACAGGTAATACATTTTTCAATAAACTGTAAAACAGTGGTGTCACTATCATGGACAAATTCTGGCGCATCCTTTATCCACAAAAGCATGTGGATGTGTGGTGCTCCTCTGGATTGATATCCTTTTCTCCAAAAGAAGTGCTGCACTTCTCAGAGTGGAGGGGTGGTTTTATTGCAGATAAAATACAGCATGCCAATGAAACAATGGTGAATGTACCATGATACATTTACAGGGACAAGAGAACAGAGTTCTCCTGGTGTTTTTATGTCTATTGTAGTTTTATTTTGGTTTGCAGTGCGTAAGAAGTCGTGCAAATCATCCATGTGTACTCTGAACAACTTAAAGTAACAAACCATGTGGGTGGGCCTAGATTCCTTAGCATAAAACATACATCAGTGTGACGTCGGAACCAGTATTCCTTTGTACCATGCATGTTTGCCAATAGATTTGTGATACTTGACTGCAAAACTTCATCTTTGTCTTTTATTTTTTGAAAGAGTTGCCTAGTGGATATGTTTAAAAAGTTAGAGCCTGTTTTAACTGTGTGTGCAACTTCATAACATAGAGTTGCTAGTTCACTTTTGAAGAGGAGGTCAAAAATGTATTCAAAATTTGGTCTGAATCTGGGGTTTTCAGAATACATTCGTAAAGATTGATATTCTGATGCACTAATTTGCGTTGACCTTTCATCATATATTCCTCTTTTTCCTGTAGGAAAGAGTAGAGGAAAATAATCTGCTTCTACACTTGTTTCCTGTATGCTCATTAGGGATCCTTTGGCTTGTCTAAAATGTTAGCTGCTGTAACAGGATCTACAAGTTCAAATTGGCCAGTTTCTGGTGATTCTTGAACAATGTGGGTGGTTTCTCTTAAGTTTACATCTATGTGTATACCTTTGTAGTATTGATTGTTTTCTTTTAGATATGGTAGGACTTGTCTTAATGTGTTTGTCTTTTGTTGGCACACCATTAAATAGTACAATCAAAGATTGATCTATTGGCCGTTGTACTCCTGGAGTTTGTACATTTTCTTTTAGATCCAATGGTAAATATACTACTTTGCCACAGATGCCCTTTAGTAACTTCGATGGAGGTAATTTGGCTGATTTTGGTTGAAGGCGCATTATACTTTGAAATGGGTGCACTGTTTGCATTATAATGCTCTCTCATACACGTTAAGCTGTTCGAGAACTTTCGGAAGTGGGAATATCTCTAAGTTATTAGTTAAAGCACATGATGGCATTTGGTTATTGTCAAGCTTTGTGTTGCAGTAAGTGCACACTCTTGAGGGGTTAGTTACTTTGTATTTAGCTTCCGCTGTTAGACTTAAAGCTAATTGGAACTGTTGGGATTCTTCATTGTCGTCTATTTTGTAGGCTAGATCTACTATGTTTGTGCTCTTTTTATAAAATGTTCTGCGGCAACAGACACATCTTTGGTCTGGTATTTCAGCAGATGTGTTTTGAAACTTAGCTATTTCTTTTTTGTAGGTCTTTATTATTGGTGTTCATGACATTTTTCATAATGTTTTCTAAAGGTACAGAATGTTATAAGTCACCTTCAGTTCGTAAGTATTCACTTTGCCTATACTTTTTAGCTGTTCCATGTAAGAGAATGTTATTTAAATGTTGCAGTTCTAGAGCAGGACTTTTTGCATGGTATAGTCAATGCACAAGATTCTGTATGGTGATTGGTGATTGGTGAATGGATATGTCACTCTCAGAAAGCAACCAATGAGGGAGTTTTGGGAACATGAAAGTGGAAAGGGTAGAAGGGCTGCCCCTGTGTTACGTGTTCCATGGACCCTGCGGTAGTCTGTGGATGCCAGCTGCCTAATCTGGGGCTTTGGAGGATGCCTGGCATGGAAAAGGGACTGTGGGGATTAGCCAATCAGGTTTTCTGGGTGTGGTGTACAGAAAGAGAGTGTATTAAGAGTTTTGTTTGCAGGAGTTGTGAGAGCAGCTGCAATGACAATGTGTTTTAGAATCCATACTGTGTGGATTCTGGGGGACCCTTCAATTCAGTCATTCAAGGTATATGCTAATAAGAATGTCATCCTTGGACATATTGGATTGTCAGAAGTGGACGTTTTCTGGCTTGCAGTTTGTGGCTTAAACTGGGTGAGCTTGCTTCATTCTGTGAGATTATGGCTCAACTTAAATGTCCAGACATTGTGATTGTGCATTGTGGAGGGGACAGTTTGGGGTTTGTGACTCTAGTGTCTTTGCAAGTTGTGCTGAATGATTTCTTTAAAAGTCTAATGCAACTGTTTCCCACTGCTCAGATTATTTTTTTTATTTTTCGGAAATAAATAAAAGGCACACATGCAGATGTCCAAAAAAATGTGCATTCCTGAAATTGAAGAATCAAGGCAGATTGTCAATAAAGGTGTATGTGCTTTTTATATGCTGCAGGAATGCTATCTTTGGAGAATGATAATATAAATTCACTTCACAGCAATCAGAAATGCAATTGTACTTACAATTTTAGGAATGCATTGAAGAAGTTCTTTTAAGGAAATTGTGAAGGAAGATGTAGAGTGTACAGTACTAATCTACATAAAAGCAAAACAAAAGGTGTATGTTAACAGACCCCTAAAAAAATGTTCTTTTTAGAGACACCACTAAAGATTAAATAACTTAAATTATGTTTAATGTTGCCCTCCCAACTCTTTGATAGGCTGCAACCTCTGTGGACACTGCGGTTGGCCGCAGGCAGCACATGCCACATCTGGGTCTTTTGAGGATGCCTGGCATGGAAAGGGTACTCCGGAGACTGCGGACAGCCATGGTTTCTGCGGACATTGAAGCATCAGCCAATCAGGTTTCCTGGGTGTGGTATTCAGGAAGAAAGGGTAGCAGGAGTTTTATTTGTGGGAGTTGTGAGAGGATTGAAAACATCCATGGCAATGTCTTTCAGGAAGCAGAGCATTTGGATTTTGGGGGTCCACTGGGTGAAGGTGTATGCTGAGCATTGTCGAATAGTCAAAAGTCTGGGATTCCCTGAATTAGAAGTGTTCTAGTATGGAGTGCGACGCATGAAATGGGTGGACTTGCTCCCATTTTGTGCAAATATGATACAATTGAAACATCCAGACATTATTATCATTCATTGTGGTGGGAACAGATTGGGGAACGTCACTGGAATTTCATTGCAGTTTGCAATAAAGGACACATTGGGAAAGTTAAAGGAAATGTTTCCTTATTCAAATTTTTTTTTCTTGCATTGCACAGAGGCAGATGTGGATGCATTCCAGTTCATTTGGTCCACAAATCAAAAAAGCGAGGGGCAGAGTCAATAAAGCTGTGTGTGTGCTTTTGTTTGTGATGTTGGCATGACATTGTTTCATAATGAGAACATTACATTTGATAGAGCCAACATTTTTGGGCAAGATGGAGTTGATCTACCTGATCTGGGTAATCATAATTTTGTGGAAAAAATCCAAATTGTTTTTAATTGGTTTTTGTGAAAGTGAGAAGAAATAATGAAATCCAGTTAAATGTTTTATTAGATCACTTTGTAAAGCCAAAAAATATTAAAGCCAAAATCACAAAAGAGGTTCTTTTAAAAGCCACACTTTTTCAACGCAAAACAATTAAAATGATTTACATCGTCCCATGCTTGGAATTTTGTATATGTCTATGGCCTACCACGCTGCCCGTGGACTATGCAGGCTGCAATGGGGCCTTTGACTTTTTTCTTACTTCGATTTTTTAACTGTGAAAGGTGGCTCCTAAAGGAACCTTTTTGTTTGTGTTTCTTTCAATTTTGTATTTTTTGGGGAATTTTTTCCAGGCGAGGCAAGGTAGGGGAGGGAAGGGAGGGATTGTCACCAACCACAGGGACAGGTGGAGAGAGGAAGATGTTGGGTAGGCCTTGATCAGGTAGGTGGCAGGGTTTCTCATGCTCCTTGACAGCAGCCTCGAAAGCACTTTGAAACTGCTCACCCCTACAGATCAGTGATTCACAGTACATGCATAGCACAGTGACCCTCGAAATGTAAGGGTCAACAGCATTCTGTATGGCCTGTGAATCCACCACTGGGATCCCCTGCCCAAAAGGACTATCCTTTGTGGTGACAGGAGCAGATGAAGGTGATGGGGTGGAGGAAGTCAACCTGCTCTTATCTGAGAAAGGTATCTCCTTTCTCAGAGCAGTCTGGTGGGTCGATTTGGTGTGGCGCCTCTTGGAAGTAGTCCCATAGGAAGACAAGCCAGGTTTCCCATGACTGAGTACAACTGTGCACTTAGTGCATCAAACCTTGCTTGCATGAGCCTTTGGGACATTTCCAATGGTCGTTAAAATTGCCATGCACAGGACTCCCTCTGAACACTGGTGAAAGGGACTTCCTCCACTTCATCTTCTTCTTCCTCTTGATGCTCCTCTTCTGTATCGCTGCACCTGTTTCCCTCTCCAGGCCCTCGAGGTTGTTGAGGTAGTGGTTGTGGTGGAGGTGGCTGGGGAGGAGTGAAGGCCATAACAGATGCCATGATGGTCTCCAAGAAGTTCTGCAAAAGAGATCTGCAAAGCAGGTGCTATAACCTGGATAGCCAGATTGAGAATGAGGAAAAGTAATGGAGTGGGACCCTTTAGAGGAACCATCTAAAGTAAATGCCTTGAAAAGTTGTAAAAAGTTGCCAGATCAACCAAAAATGGGTCTAGGAGCTGTGAGAGGGTAATGTTTCTGCTTGAACCACCCTAGATTGTCCACAGACACCTCCATCATGCTGCAAGGGTGCAGTCACATGATGACATTGCCGGGCGTCCGCGTATCTGATGGGCATTCCCGGACACCCTGCAGGTGGGAATCACAGAGCGCATGTGCTGGATGTCAATAGAACAGGTGTGGTGTCCACAGACTAATTAAAAGTGTGTCACTTCAATACGGACATGTCCGTACATCTTGCCTATTCAGGGCCACCTCTATTTACAGTGCAGACACCCTGGACAGTCGCATGATCCGCGGATTCATGGTGGGAGTTTTAAACAAATAGGAAACATTGCACAACAGTAAACAAAACATTTGTAGTACAAAACATATATTTATTCAAGAAAACGATGGGGTATCGGAATGGAAGAATAAATGGGAGAATCAGGAACTTTTGTACAATAATTATAAAGGGAGGGAGTGAGGTCTCATCAAAGCATCCTTCATAAAAATGTTCAGAATTAGCTGTGGATGACTTTCTGTGGACAAGTGGGACAGTTGCAAGAAGGAGAGTGATTTTTAATAACATTTTTAATAAGATGATTTTTCTCATACTGTACAAGTTCTTTCAAATCATTACTAAGTTCATCTAATTTGTTCAACAAGTTCATGATTTCATTGTTTACAGTTGGGGATAGGGCTTCTGTTTGTGATTCTGGGTATTGGTTATAATTCAACCTGGGTGTGGTTTCTTCATGAAAACGATATACTGTAAGAGAAATACAAATTATTATTTAGTAAGATGTATACAAAATACATTTGTTTACATTAAAATATACATTGTATACCATTGGAGATGTTATTGTCACTCATTTCTTCTTTTGGGAAGTTCTTGTCTAGCCATTCAAGTGTGCTTGCCATTTCTATGAGAAAAAAGGGCTTATGTCTTATAACACATGTTTATGTAATGAAAGCTAATGAAAGTGAAATAAATACAATTCACCTACTATTTAGTGAGAATGTGTTGTGCGATAAGCACCTGGTGTTTCTTAATCTGTATGCAGAGTTCTAGTGAGGAGATTATATGAAATGTACATTTATGGTTTGTGATTTGTGAATTGTATTGTAATGTGTAGTACACAAAAAATAATTCATATTTTTAACGGGTTTGTACAAAAAGATATATTTGCATGTTGTAAACATTAGTTGTGATTTTAGGTACATCTGTTTTTTGGTTGATAGGTACATCTTTTTTGGGTCTCACCTATGATTCTGAGCTTTATAAATGCCGCCCGGCGGAATACTGCACTGTCCACGGACTCTATAGCTGCAACTTTGGGGTGCAATATATTAGGGGATTGTAGCAGATTAAAGGTGCACTAGTAAAAACCTATGATATTCACTGAAAATACATTGTTAAAGTGATGTTATGGTTAAGTTGCGCTAATAAAAACCAATGAAACCAGTGAAAAAACATTGTTAAAGGGGCGTTATGCTTACAAGTAATACCGAAAAACCCTTGAAATTCAGCAGGTATCGTACGCTAAGCACCCATAACTCGTGCCACCTCAGTGCACTGCTAAGACTAACATCCAGGACATCAAAGATGACATCACAAATGTCACTGATGACATCACCGATGGCAACACATATTTGATAAATAGTCTCTGAAAGGGGTTGTGTTTATAATGCTTGTAACAAGATGAGAGGGGTGATCAGGATATCTGTCATGAACTACTTAATGTATTAAAAAAAATACTTATCTCAACAAAACATAATATTGGAGTGTTGCTGTTAATACAGGAACCTAATCATGCATACATATAGGCAATGGCTGCAGCATGCACTATAGAAGTACACTATTTTTTATTTGCTAATTTTGGATAGTAAAAAACTTAATGGTACCTTGTCAGAGTTTCCAGTAATGATAAACATGGAAGAAATAGCTAATAATTGTAGACTTATGACATACTTCTGCTTGTAAAACAATACACACCAAGACCTACAATTCATACAAATCTGAGGCAAGCACATTGAAACTTAAGTAAGGAGGAAAGAAAGAACTCCACCAAGAAATTACAGTAACATTAGACTTCAGCATGTAGTACACAGATTATTTGTGTGTTGGAGGCTTGCTTGTTTCGCCATGTATGTGTACCATGAACTGAGGCCAAACCCTAAGGAAAGTGCCTTAACAACATACAAGAACGTTAATGTTTACATATGTAACACCATTTGATTTTTAAAATTGTCTCTATCAGTGAACAAAACCACTTGGCCTAGATATGTCAGTGAACAAAAAGAAGTGGCCCAGATATGTGATGTCATCAGTGATGTTATAAATTTCATCTTTGATGTCCTGGGTGTTAGACCTAGCAGTGCAAGGAGGTGGCCCGAGTTACGGTTGCTTAGCTTACAGTAACTGATAACATCACATATCGGGCCCACTTATTTTTGTTCACTGAAATATCTAGGCCTGGTGGTTTTGTTCACTGACAGTCAGAATATTAAAATTCAAAAGCTGCTGTATATCTAGATGTTAACCTTGTCATATGTTCTTAAAGTACGTTCCTTAGGGTTTAGTCTAAGCTAATGGTGCACATACATGGGGAAATAAGCAGGCCTCAAACGCACAATT
Organism: Ambystoma mexicanum; assembly: GCF_040938575.1. Lineage (NCBI taxonomy): Eukaryota > Metazoa > Chordata > Amphibia > Caudata > Ambystomatidae > Ambystoma > Ambystoma mexicanum. The sequence continues at coordinate 788,857,763 of NC_090939.1, forward strand.
AATTTGTATACATGAAGATAAACTTTAATGTTATTAACATTTTTCTGATGATGCTGTTTCTTTCTTCCTTCCTTTAGTTTCCCTGTATGTGCCTCTGATGTGTATGCATTGTGGTTCTTCATATATATTGTTTGTACTAGGACAAGTGTAGTAAGTCTTGAATTGTTAGCTAGTTATTACATGTTTAACATTACTCAAAACTTGCATAAGGTAGCATTCATTATTGTACATTCCAAAATTACAAGATTATAAATATTGTACTTCTATGGTGCATGCTGCAGCCATTGCCTGTGTTTATATATGATTAGGTTTCTGTATTAAGAACAACACTCCAATACAATGTTGTTTAGATGATTACATTCTTTAATACATTAAGTAGTTCATGATAGGTCTCCCTATAACCCCTGACATATTGTTACCAACATTATAAACACAACCCCTTGTAGCGACTTTTCATCAAAATTAATTTCACATGTGATGTCATCAATGACATTTGTGATGCCATCTTTGATGTCCTGGGTGTTAGTCTTAGCAGTCCACATTGGTTGCTTAGCTTACCATAACTGGTGAATTTCTGAGGTTTTTTTTTCAGTTTTACTTGTAACCATAACATCCCTTTAACAAAGTTTTATCAGTGAATGTTATAGGTTTTTATTAGTGCACCTTAACCATAACGTCCCTTTAACAAAGTTTTTTCATTGAATTTCATAGGTTTTTATTAGTGCAACTTAACCATAACGTCCGTTTAACAAAGTTTTATCAGTGAACGTTATAGGTTTTTATTAGTGCAACTTAACTATAACTTCCCTTTAACAAAGTTTTTTCAATGAATATCATGGATTTTTACCAGTGCGTGCTATTTTCCTACAACTTACTAATATCATACTTACTCTATATAGCAACATTTGTGTGGTATTTACAAAGTTTCACCTTAAAACTCTGCCATGTCCCACCTTCTAGCATAATTTCCAACACTTCTATACACTTTTTGCAACTTATTCAACTACTTTTGCATCCATAGATGCCTACGAACATCTGAATTCATCGCGGACAATCCGGATAGAGCCATGTGACCATACACTGGCGCACGGCATGATGACGTGTCCGAGAATGTGTCTGCACTTCGCAATCAGATCTGTGCTTCACGGGCAGTTCGGAACTGCATTTTCTACTGATCTAGGAACTTTCAACTTCAAAATGTCCCATACACAGCTCCTACACCTATTCTTACTCATCATCCATTAACAATCTAGCACAGTACATACTTGGAAGAATTTTGGCAAAACTGCCATTTATCTTAAAAATGGCATCACCAATTGCAATCCCTCCTCCCCAAGAGCCACCACGACCACCATAAACTGGAGGACCTTCACAACAAAAAAAGCACAGTACTTTCAAAGACAATGAAGAGGACCAAGAAGATGAAGTAGAGGAAGTGCCTACCTCTAGCACCCAGAGAGAATCATGGGTGTGGCAGTTCATTATCACTGAAATGCACTGAGTGCAATTTTGTACTCAGTTGCAGACTTCCCAGACAGTACTCTTACAGGACCTCCTCCATGTGCTGCCACACCAAATCCAATGACCGCAATGCTCTCAGAAAGGTTGTTCCTTTCTTTGCAAGCAGGAGGCTATCTTCCTCCACCTCATCTTCCTCGACCAATACTGTAACCACACAGCCTACTTCTGTGGGAAACAAGCTACCTTGCAAGCAATCAAAGATGCAGTGGATCCATATTTTTTTAAGACAACAGTCCTCTGTATATACTACAACACATCATTCTGCACAGAAGTAATTTTGAAGTGATTTTGAAGCAGTAATCAAGAAGCATGAGAAACAATGCCCCCTACTTTAGACGTAACACATGTGCAAAATCTTCCCCTGCCCACCTGCCCCTCCATATTAGTGCTTGGTGCCTCCTTCCTCTTTTGCCTACCCATCTTTCTTTCTAAGCTATCCTGGCAAAAAAATAAATACATCAAAACACAGCAAAAGTAATGTTCTTTTAGGAATCACATTTCACTGCAGTGTCTCGGTGTAGGAAGGAAAATCATTTTTCCAAGATGGCCACCATGGAAAGGGAAGGTGGGGTATCAAATATAGGGCCCCTCTTCACTTTCCATGGCAGCGTGCAGCAGGCGAAGAGAGAACCCTATGACCATATTACCACAAGCACATTTTTCTTCTCTTTCAAACCTATCCCACTTTCGAATAACTTTACCACAAAGCCGGTCCCATGTGGACATGGCCCCGTTAACCCCATGTGTTGTCCCTCGTGGTCATGGCCAGTAGCCACATAGTCCGATCATTACCTTATTCCAAGACCCACACAATGTGGTCACTGCCCAAGGCCACAGGCTACACCTCAGTCACCAAATGTATACCACTATTTTTTGTACCTACATTAAGACACTTGTCAAAAAATAAAAAACAGGCACATTTGCAAAACCATTCTTTAAGGTCCTTTCCAATGCTCCTTACACAAGTTTGCTGTTAATCCACCCATATTTTATTTTTTCAAAAGTGTCAGATGAATACACATACAACAGTCATATAATTTAGCCCCACTTGACAAAATCCATTCAGACTTTACAGAAACATGTATGTCTAGATCTAAAATCTTTTTGCAAACTTTTGTGTAGATTCATCAAATTGCACCACATTTATAAGCCTTTACAATATTCTTGGATCCCCTTCTAATGTTGCCCCCTCTTGACAGAATCCCACCAGACTTTGCAATAACGCTTATTTCTAGATCTACAATCTTTTTGCAAACCTTTGTGTGGATTTGTGAAATGGCACCACATTTATAAGCCGTTACAATATTTTGGGACACCCTCTCTAATTTTGCCCTCTCTTGACAAAATCCCACCAAACTTCAGACAAACATGTATATCAAGATCTTTTATCAGTACTACTGGATGGATTTCCATGCTTTCAGGACCAAGCTGCCCCTCCTGCCACAAATTTGGTGAAAATCCGTCCAGCGGTTTGGGCTGTAGGCGTTATCAAAGTTTTTCTCCATTCTGTCTATGGAAAAAAAGAATAATTTGGGCGCCCCCCATAAATGTACCCCTCCTTGACGAAATCTCCTCACACTTTGCATAAAAATTCAGAGCGGCCATATACCGTTTTTTGCAAAGTTTGGTGAGGATTCGTCCAGGGGGAGCGAAGTTATAAGCCGCCCAAAAAGTGTTCTTCCTATGGATTTAGCAACGTAACCATTACTACACACCTGCTACCGCGGCCTGTGTAATACATACGCAGTAGTGGCCATGTAGTTATGGTTAAGTTGCTGTTTCCATAGGAACAACACTTTTTGGGTGGCTTATAACTTCACTCTCCCTGGACGAATCCTCACCAAACTTTGCAAGAAAAGTATATTGCCCACTCTGAATTTCTTTGCAAAGTTTGGTCCAGGGGGGGAAAAGTTATAGGGGGGGTCCCAAATTTCTTTTTTTCCCATAGACTGAATGGGGAAACATTTTGTGCACGCCTACAGCTCAAACCGCTCGACGGATTTTCACCAAATTTGCGGCAGGAGCAGCAGCTTGGTCCCGTAAGCGTGCTTTTGTAAATTTGGTGAAAATCCGTCCAGTAGTTTTTTTTAAAACAATCAAAAAGTAGGTCTAAAAAAATGTGTGATATCTATGCCCACTCCGCGGACACACTTCCCTGTTCACTCCACGGGCAAGATATCGATTGGCTAATCAGTCACGTCATGTCCGCGGACATGTGACACATTTGCTGATTGGATGGTGAAGAGCGTGAAGTGCGTCAGATTGTTTCAATGCGCCCATCTTCTTGGATCCGTGTTTTGGTGTCTGCAGACATCGCCGCAAAAACATATTAAAAAACACAACATTGCACTTGTTAAACTTATCAAATACTGTCTGGGGAGGTGAGGGTTGATGAGGATGGGATGGGATATGACAGCAAGAAGCAAAAAAGTGGTGTTTTTTTGTCACGAAAGTCATGCGGTACATTTGGAGGTGTTCCACAATATAATGTGCGTAAAGTACAGGCGAAGGACTAATGTGTCTGTGTTAAAATGTATTTAAAATAATAATGGAGTCAGACTGCCGCCCCCTAGAGTCTGGCATCTGAGGCAGCCACCAGCAGTGTCTGATGGAAAGAGATGCCCTGCATGTGTATGAAAATACAAGTTCTCATGGATGCGTTGAGCCATGTTGTTGCAAAGTGAGAATGTATTTAGATTCTGAGTGAAGGTCACCAGCTTTGATTTTTTGGGTGCGAGCTAAGGAAGCCCACGCATGGGACACAAGGTATATGGTTCAATGGTTTTTTGAACTTGAGAGAAAGAGAATATTCGATAAGGAATGCAGTGAGAGGAGGTTTGTAATAATGAACATTTGATAAGGTTATGCATTCCAAAAGTGTTTAAGGAACATTCAGTTCATGAGGAATCTTTGGTGCGCGCGCAGTGAGCGTTGCATTCTGATTTACGCCAAGAGAATGGAAATGGTGAATATAATGTAAGTTTGATTTTGACAACTGTATACCGGAACGAGCATTAAGTTATTATTATCTGAAAATTAATTTTGGGTTATATTGTATTTGTTTGTTCTGTGTTTCTTATTGCAATGTAACACAAGTACTATCTTTCTGTGTGGTTGTCTTTTTTACGTGGTTATGGGGAGTGCAGGATCTAGGTGCAAGTAGACTATCACTAAGTTCACCCAGGTTCAACACTAATATTTCGTTAAAATCAGTGCTTTAAGTGGGGTAAGAAATTGAGGGGGGGCCCTCGTTTGGGGGTGTGGCTTCCATTGTGGGCATGGCCCAAAAGTGTACAAATCATAGTAAGGTGTGCAAAACAATATATACATGTATGTGAGCATTTATATATTTATATGTGTACTACTATGGTTTGTGCATTTTTCAAGCCTTCTTTTATAAACAGAGCAATGTTCTATGTTTATGAAAGGTGGCTTGAAAAGTGCACAAACCATACTTAGTTACGCACACGTTGTGCTTACCTTACTATACTTTGTGTATTTTCAAGCCACCTTTCATAAATATAGATGTTTGTAACATATTTCTATGTTTATAATAGATGGCTTGAAACGTAAACAATTCAAGGCATCTTTTATAAAGCGTTGAGGACGGACAAAACCCAAGGTGCCTTTGTCCGTCGACAAAGCTTTATAAAAGATGCCTTGAATTGTGTACGTTTCAAGCCATCTTTTATAAACATAGAAATATTTCAATGTTTATAAAAGATGGCTTGAAACGTACACAATTCAAGGCATCTTTTATAATTTCTATGTTTATAAAAGATGGTTTGAAACATACACAATTCAAGTCATCTTTTATAATTTCTATGTTTATAAAAGATGGCTTGAAACGTACACAATTCAAGGCATCTTTTATGAAGCTTTGCAAAGGAGATAGACGCCTCGGGCTCTGTGATCTATCTGCTATGAGCAGCGATCACTGAGCCCGAGGCGTCTTTCAGCCTCTGCAAACCCGCGGGCTCTGTTATCTAATCTGCATATTAGATCACGGAGCCCGCAAGGATCAGTGACCTGGGGAGGGCAAACAAAGGGACAGTAACTTCCTCTGATGACCCTGATGAGGGGTCATCAGAGGAAGTTACATTGACTGACAAAAGTGCCAGCCAGCCTCAGCGTCGCTGTGGCTGGCTGGCACTTCTGTCAGCTTGCCGACATAATGACAGACGCATCTCCCATTGTGGTTGCGGCGGCGGCTGTGGCGGGATAATGCGCCCCACCAATGTTGTATGGGGCCGGGGGGCCCCGGCAGGGTCCTGGCTCAGCCACACTTTTTGGAGACTGCCGGGGTCCGGCCCTGGCAGGCCCCAGCCCACTTAAAGCACTGATTAAAATGTCATGTATGACCATATGGAATTGTGTATCAGTTTCCACGTTGTTTTCTCTTTGTTGAGATTGTTTGATGTGTTTGCTAATTGTTAGTTTAAACTCTATGCCGAATTAAAAAGTCAATAGATATATTGTAATAAAGTTCGGGTATTGATACACATTTTCTGTTATGTTTTCCAAATACCTACGTCCTGCCTTTCTACAATTGTCATAGATTCCAGATGCCAACTGATGGCTTCTTCAATCGGCAGCTGCAAGTAGTTCTCAACGGCTGGATCACAGTGACTGTTTTTCGGGATGATCGCCCGGGGCCAATGTGCCCGTACATTGTACTAGCGATTAGGAGTAACATAACATCCTTTATGGTGGTCTAGGCCCAAGTTGATGCAGAAGCCCTGGAATTCACTGTGCGACCCAAGCGGTTCTTTTATCGAAAACAAACACTTTATGTATGGAAAAAGAACAACGTGTGCCTCACGATTAACATTTTGGATCACTAGCGAAGAAACAGATTTGCAATTTGATTTAATATGGGAATAGTTGGATGTTGTCAGAGCGTTTATTGTGAAATAAAAGTACTTTACAAATTGCACAGTGTTATTGTTTTCTTATAAAGAATGGTTTAATATTCCAAATTGTGATGCGCTGTGTTGTTAGTCGATGTGTGTTGATTTTCGGGTTCTGTGTCACGTCACGCAGGTGAATATGGGCACGTTTGCTGAAGAGGAACGTCACCGAGAAAGGTGTAGAATATCACTAGGGTTGGTGATGTGAGGGTCAGGGGCGGGGCATATGATTTAATGACATCAGGGTAGTTTACCTTAGGCAGATGCAGCAATGGATAAGAATAGCACAAGATGGATGCGCCTTGCTGCCAGATTTCATATGTTTTTAAAAGAGGAAAAGTGAAGTAAAGTGAATTGGAAATGTTTGCGATAGATTAACGTATGTTTAAAATACATGGCCGAACCCTCGGGACAATAATATTTTCTGAGCATTGCAGTTGTGAAATAATGTTTGGAGAGGTGAGGGGTGATGATGATGGGTGGTATATTTCTGACATGATTTCGAATGAGTTTACAAAGTTTGGTGGGTTTTTGTGTAGAGCTTATATGACGATTGTATGTGCATTAATTTGACAGTTTTGAAAAAATGAAACATGGGTGGATTTCCAGCAGTAAGGCGCATTGGCAAGGATCGAAAAGCATGGTTTTGCAAATGTGGCAGTGTTTTCTTATTTGACAAGTGTCATAATGTAGTCAAAAAAATAGCGGTATAGCTTTAGTGATGGGCAGTGGCCAGAATGTCCGGGTCATGGAATAAGGTCATGATCGAGACAATGTGGCTACTGGCCATGACCAGAAGGGACAAAACATAGGGTTAAAGTGGTCATGTCTGCCTGGGACTGGCTTTGTGGTAAAGTTATTCAAATTTAGGAGAGATTTCAAAGGGAAGAAAAATGTGCTTGTGGTAATATGGTCACAGGGTTTTCTTTTTGCCTTTTGCAGGCTGCCATGGAAAGCGAAGAGGGGCCTTGCCTTTACATGGTGGTCATTTTGGAAAAGGATTTTCCTTCATATACCGGGACGCCAAAGGCGACCCGGTGTAGGACGAAAAATCCTCTTTTTTAGTACAACAGGTTACCGCTTTGGATAATGTCATTTATGTCATCTTTGATATCCTGGGTGTTAGTCTTAGCAGTGCACGGTGGTGGCGCAAGTTATGGTTGCTTAGCTTACCATAACTGGCTAATTTCAGGGTTTTTTTGGTTTTAATTGGAACCATAACGTCCATTTAACAATGTTTTTTTCTTTGAATTTAATAGGTTTTTATTAGTCCAACTTAACCATAACGTCCCTTTAACAAAGTTTTTTCAGTGAATATATATATATATATATATATATATATATATATATATATATATATATATATATATATATATATATATATATATATATATATATATATATGGTGGGAGTCTGTCAAGAGGGGGCAAAATTATAGGGGGGTCCCAAAATAATATAAAGGCTTATAAATGAGGTTCCATTTGACAAATCTACACTTAAGTTGCGGAACTGATAATAGATCTAGGTATAAATTTGTTTGCAAAGTTTGGTGGGATTTTGTAAAGAGGGGGCAAAATTAGAGGGGGGCCACAAATTATTTTAAAGGCTTATAAATGTGGTGTAATTTGACAAATCTACACAAATGTTTGTAAAGTTGTTCGAAAATTGGGATAGGTTTGAAAGGGAAGAAAAATGTGCTTGTAGTAATATGGTTATAGGGTTTTTTCTTTGCCTTCTGCAGGCTGCCATGGAAAGCGAAGAGGGGCCCTGTATGGAACCCCACCTTCCCTTTCCATGGTTGCCATCCTGGAAAAGGATTGCCCTTCCTACACCGGGACGCCAGAGGCGTTCTGTTCTAGGAAAGAAAATCCTTTTTTTAGCACCTCTGGTTCACGCTTTGGGAACCTAGGGTGCTAATGGCCTTCATCCCTCATTACAGGGGCTGGAATGGGGGATAATGGTCCGGAGACCTTGTTATCCACCCTCGCTTTGCTTGGGCTGATGACTTTGGGCTGCAGGGCCGGTATCCACCGTTCCAGTCCCTGGAACGTGGGATGAACGCCACAATATTCTCATTAGCATAACACAAAATGCAAATGGTAATGTTGGAAAATCTTATTGGGTCTATGTACTTTACTGAAAATTGTAAAGTAAATGGAGTCTATAAGATTTTTTAGTTCTATTTTTTTAACTGTGAACAGTGGTTCCTAAAGGAACATTTCTTTTGTTGTTTTCGGATGTATTTTCTTTTGGGCAGGAGAGCTTAGAACGAAAGGTCGGGAGGGAAATGAGGGAAGAGGCACCAAACACTAATATGGAGAATGTTTTGTTGTAGTATGTACAGAGGACTGTTGTCTTCTAAAAAAATTGATCAAGAGCCTCTTTTGTTGCTTGCAAGGTAGCTGATGGGATTTTGTGTCCAATAGAAGTAGGCTGTGTGTTTACAGTATTGGTAGAGTAATATGAGGTGGAGGAAGACAGCCTCCTACTTGCTAAGAAAGGAACAACCTTTCTGAGAGCATTGCTGTCATTGGATTTGGTGTGGCAGAACATGGAGGTGGTCGAGTAGGATTACTGTCCAGGGAGTCTGTGACTGAATACAAAGTTGCACTCAGTGCATTTTACTTTGATAGCTTTAGCCTTTGGGACATTCCCAACAGTGGTAAAGAACTGCCACACCCATCATTCTCTCTGGGTGCTAGAGGTAGGCACTTCCTTTACTGCATCTTCTTGGTCCTTTTCATTGTCTAGGAAGTACTGCACTTTTTTCGTTTTGAAGGTCCTCCAACTGGTGGTGGCTCTTGGGGAGGAGGGATGGCATTAGCTGATGCAATTCTTAAGATAAATAGCAGTTTTACTAAAATGTTTCCAAGTGTAAACTGTGTACTAGATTGTTAATGGATAATGAGTAGGAATAGGTGTAGGAGCTGTGCAAGGGAAATTTTGAAGTTGAAAGTTCCTAGATCAGTAGAAAATGCAGTTCCGAACTGTCCGCGAAGCACAGATCTTATCGCGAACTGCAGACGGGTTCTCGGACACATCATATGGTCAAGTGGCACTGTCCGGTGGTGCGCAATGAAGTCAGAAGTTCGTAGATGTCTACGGATGCAACATCAGTTGAAATAGTTGCAAAAAGTGTATGGAAGAGTTAAAAATGATGCTAGAAGGTGGAAAATGGCAGAGTAGTTTTAAGGTGACATTTTGTAAATTGGACACAAATATTCCTATATTGGGTAAGTATGATATTAGTAAGTTGCAGGAAAATAGCATGCACTAGCAAAAACACATGAAATTCACAGAAACAACTTTGTTAAAGGGACGTTATAGTTAAGTTGCACTAATAAAAACCTAATGAAATTCAATGAAAAAACTTTGTTAAAGGGACGTTGTTCTTAGGTTGCACTAATAAAAACCTATGAAATTCAATGAAAAACTTTGTAAAGGGACGTTATGTTTACAAGTAAAACCAAAAAAAAACAGAAATTCGCCAGTTATGGTAAGCTAAGCAACAATAACTTGCGCCACCACCGTGCACTGCTAAGACTAACACTCAGGACATCAAATATGACATCACAAATGTAATTGATGACATCACTGATGGCATCACATGTGACATTCATTTTGATGAAAAGTCCCTACAAGGGTTTGTGTTTATATTGTTGGTAACAAGATATCAGGTATGATCAGGAGACCTAACATGATCTACTTAATCTATTAAACAATGTACTCATCTAAAATCATTGTATTGGAGTTTTGGTGTTAATACAGAAACCTAATCATATATAAACATAGGCAATGACTGCAGCATGCACCATAAAAGTACACTATTTACAATCTAGGAATTTCGGTTATACAATAATGAATGCAACCTTATCAGAGCTTTGAGTAATGTTAAAGGACCACAATGCATACTAATCAGAGGCACATACAGTGAAACTAAAGTAAAGAAGAAAGAAACAGCATGTTTCAGAACATGTTAATAACATTAAACTTTATCTTCATGTATACAAATGAATTGTGTGTTTGAGGCCTGATCATGAGCTGAGACCAACCCCTAAGGAAATTACTTTAGAACATATGACAAGGTTAACGTCTAGATATATAGCACCTTTTCAGTTTTAATATTCTGACTGTCAGTGAACAAAACCACCTGGCCTTTATATGTTAGTGAACAAAAACAAGTGGCCCAGATTTGTGATGTCATCTTTGATGTCCTGGGTGTTAGTTTTAGCAGTACATTGTGGTGCCGAGAGTTATGCTTGCTAAGATTACCATAACTGGAGAATTTTTTGGTTTTACTTGTTACCATAAGGTCCCTTTAACAAAGTTTTTTCATTGAATATATATATATATATATATATATATATATATATATATATATATATATATCAAAACAAAAAAAAATGAAAGCGAATTGCAGCTTTCTGGACGGCACTCTCCTCAATAATAAAAATCACCCAGATACAAACAAAAGGATCTCCATCCAACGTCCTTTATTTAAGCAGGTACAGTGGACAAGTAGCTCAGGATAAAACAAAAACAACAACGCATTTCACCCTTGCGGGCTTCGTCAGATTATATATATATTTACAATGCACATATGTATAGACACAGATTTGTATATTTCTTTTATTACATGGCCACGGTAGTGGCCATGTAGTTATGGTTAATTTGCTGTTTCCGTAGAAAGAGCACTTTTTGGGCGGCTTATAACTTCGCTCCCCCTGGACGAATCCTCACCAAACTTTGCAAAAAAAGTATATGGCCAACTCAAAGTTTGGTGAGGTTTGGTCCAGGGGGGGGCAAAGTTATAGGGGGGTCCCAAAACTTCTTTTTTTCCCATAGACATAATGGGAAAAAACTTTGCTCACGCTTAAAGCCCAAACCGCTGGACGGATTTACACCAAATTTGTGGCGGGACCGATTTGGTGTAAATCAGTCCAGTATTTTTTTTTAAATGACAAAAATGTAAGTGAAAAAAATTAGTGATATCTATGTCTGCTTCGCGGACACACTTCCCTGTTCGCTCCGCGGACAGGACAGGGATTGGGCAAGCGGCTTGCGTGATGTCTGCGGACATGTGATGCGCTTTCCCATTGGCTGCGGTGAAGCATGCATTGCGTCGTATTTTCAGTGACGCCCGCCATCTTAGTTTATCATTGAGAGGCAACAGAGACCCTGCATACGAACTGTCCCGGGCTGCTGCAGACTGCCAGGAGACACGCCATCTCCACAAAGTGGCCTGCACCACCCGATCATGCCCCGTGTCTCCCTCCTGTTCCCCCCACTCCCCCTCATGCCCTGTGTCTCCCCTGTTCCCCCCACCCCCCGCTCATGCCCCGTGTCTCCCTCCTGTTCCCCCCACCCCCGCTCATGGCCAGTGTCTCCCTTCTGTTCCCCCCACCCCCCGGTCATGGCTCGTGTCTCCCCTGTTCCCCCCACCCCCGCTCATGCCCCGTGTCTCCCTCCTTTCCCCCCACCCCCGCTCATGACCCATGTCTCCCCTGTTCCCCCCACCCCCCGCTCATGGCCCGTGTCTCCCTCCGGTCCCCTCCACCCTCACTCATGGCCCGTGTCTCTCTCTTGTTCCCCTCCACCCCCCGCTTATGCCCCGCGTCTCCCTCCTGTTCCCCCCACCCCCGCTCATGCCCCGTGTCTCTCTCTTGTTCTGCCCACCCCCGCTCAAGCCCGTGCCTCCCGCCTTTTCCCCCCACCCCCCGCTCATGCCCCGTGTCTCCCCTGTTCCCCACCACCACCCGCTCATGCCCCCTGTCTCCCCTGTTCCCCCCACTCCCCGCTCATGCCCCATGTCTCCCCTATTCCCCCCACCCCCCCCACTCATGCCCCGTGTCTCCAATGTGCCCCCCCACCCCCGCTCATGCCCCATGTTTCCCTCCTTTTACCCCCTGCTCATGTGTCGTGTCTCCCCTGTTCCCCCCACCCCCACGCTCATGCCCCGTGTCTCCCCTGTTCCCCCCACCCCCGCTCATGCCCCGTGTCTCCCTCCTTGCCCCCTCACCCCACGCTCATACCCCGTGTCTCCCCTGTTCCCCCCACCCCCGCTCAAGCTCGGTGTCTCCCTCCTGTCCCCCCCATACCCGCTCATGGCCCGTGTCTCTCTCTTGTTCCCCCCACCCCCCGCTTATGCCCCGTGTCTCCCTCCTGTTCTCACCACCCCCCGCTCATGCCCCGTGTCTCCCCTGTTCCCCCAGCCCCCAGCTCATGCCCCGTGTCTCTCTCTTGTTCCGCCCACCCCCCGCTCATGCCCCATGTCTCCCTCCTTTCCCCCCCACCCCCCACTCATGCCCTGTGTCTCCCATGTTTCCCACCACCCCTGCTCATGCCCCGTGTCTCCCTCCTTCCCCCCACCCCCTGCTCATGCCCCCTGTCTCCCCTGTTCCCCCATCCCCGCTCATGCCCCATGTCTCCCCTATTCCCCCACACCCCACTCATGCCCCATGTCTCCCCTGTTCCCACCCACCCCCCGCTCATGCCCCATGTCTCTCTCCTTTTACCCCCCGCTCATGCGTCGTGTCTCCCATGTTACCCCCACCCCCCGCTCATGCCCCATGTCTCCCCTGTTCCCCCCACCCCCGCTCATGCCGCATGTCTCCCTCCCGTTCCCCCCACTCTCCGCTCATGCCCCGTGTCTCCCCTGTTCCCCCAACTCCCACTCATGCACTGTGTCTCCCTCCTTTCCCCCCCACCCCCACTCATGCCCCGTGTCTCTGCCCTCTTCTCCCCCAACCCCGCTAATGCTCCGTGTCTCCCTCCCATTCCCCCCCACCCCCAGCTCATGCCCTTGTCTCCCCTGTTCCCCCCAGCCCCCACTCATGCCCTGTGTCTCCCTCCTTTTTCCCTCCCCCGCTAATGCCCTGTGTCTCCCCTGTTCCCCCACCCCCTGCTCATGCCCTGTGTCTCCCTCCTTTTCCCCCCACCCCCCACTCATGCCCCGTGTCTCCCCTGTTCCCCCACCCCCGCTCAGGCCCGGTGTCTCTCTCCTCCCCCCTACCCCCCGCTCATGCCTCGTGTCTCCTCTGATCCCCCCACCCCCGCTCATGCCCCGTGTCTCCCTCCTTTTCCCCACACCCCCAGCTCATGCCCCGTGTCTCCCTACTTTCCCCCCCACCCCCCGCTCATGCCCCTTAACTCCCCTGTTCCCCCCCACCCCCTGCTCATGCCCTGTGTCTACCTCCTTTTCCCCCATCCCCTGCTAATGCCCTGTGTCTCCCCTGTTCCCCCCACCCCCTGCTCATGACGCGTGTCTCCCTCCTTTTCCCCCCACCCCCCACTCATGCCCCGTGTCTCCCCTGTTCCCCCCACCCCACGCTCATGCCCCGTGTCTCCCCTGTTCCCCCCACCCCCGCTCAAGCTTGGTGTCTCCCTCCTGTCCCCCCCACCCCTGCTCATGGCCCGTGTCTCTCTCTTGTTCCCCCCCACCCCCCGCTTATGCCCCGTGTCTCCCTCCTGCTCCCACCACCCCCCGCTCATGCCCGGTGTCTCCCCTGTTCCCCCAGCCCCCGCTCATGCCCCGTGTCTCCCACCTTCCCCCATCCCCCGCTCACGCCCCCTGTCTCCCCTGTTCCCCCCTCTCCCCGCTCATGCCCCATGTCTCCACTATTCCCCCACACCCCGCAATCATGCCCCGTGTCTCCCTTGTTCCCCCAATCCCCCGCTCATGCCCTGTGTCTCCCTCCTTTTCCCCCATCCCCGGCTAATGCCCTGTGTCTCCCCTGGTCCCTCCACCCCCTTCTCATGCCCCGTGTCTCCCTCCTTTTCCCCCCACCCCCCACTCATGCCCCGAGTCTCCCCTGTTCCCCCCACCCCCCGCTCATGCCCCGTGTCTCCCTCCTTTCCCCCCACCCCACGCACATACCCTGTGTCTCCCCTGTTCCCCCCACCCCCGCTCAAGCTCGGTGTCTCCCTCCTGTCCCCCACCCCCGCTCATGGCCCGTGTCTCTCTCTTGTTCCCCCCACTCCCCGCTTATGCCCAGTGTCTCCCTCCTGTTCTCACCACCCCTCTTATGCCCCGTGTCTCCCCTGTTCACCTGGCCCCCCCCTCATGCCCTGTGTCTCTCTCTTGTTCCGCCCACCCCCTGCTCATGCCCCATGTCTCCCTCCTTCCCCCCACCCCCCGCTCATGCCCCGTGTCTCCCCTGTTCCCCACCACCCCCCGCTCATGCCCTGTGTCTCCCTCCTTCCCCCCCACCCCCGCTCATGCCCCCTGTCTCCCCTGTTCCCCCCACTCCCCGCTCATGCCCCATGTCTCCCCTATTCCCCCCACGCCTCCCACTCATGCCCCGTGTCTCCCCTGTTCCCCCCCACCCCCGCTCATGCCCCATGTCTCCCTCTTTTTACCCTCCGCTCATGCGTCGTGTCTCCCCTGTTCCCCCCACGCCCCCGCTCATGCCCCATGTGTCCCCTATTCCCCCACCCCCGCTCATGCCGCATGTCTCCCTCCCGTTCCCCCCACTCTCCGCTCATGCCCCGTGTCTCCCCTGCTCCCCCAACTCCCACTCATGCACTGTGTCTCCCTCCTTTCCCCCCACCCCCCACTGATGCCCCGTGTCTCTGCCCTCTTCTCCCCCACCCCCGCTGATGCCCCGTGTCTCCCTCCCGTTCCCCACACCCCCCGCTCATGCCCGTGTCTCCCCTGTTCCCCCAGCCCCTGCTCATGCCCTGTGTCTCCCTCCTTTTCCCCATCCCCCGCTAATGCCCTGTATCTCCCCTGTTCCCCCACCCCCTGCTCATGCCCCGTGTCTCCTTGCTTTTCCCCCCACCCCCCACTCATGCCCCATGTCTCCCCTGTTCCCCCCACCCCCGCTCATGCCCGGTGTCTCTCTCCTTCCCCCCCTGCTCATGCCCGTGTCTCCCCTGTTCCCCCAGCCCCTGCTCATGCCCTGTGTCTCCCTCCTTTTCCCCATCCCCCGCTAATGCCCTGTATCTCCCCTGTTCCCCCCACCCCCGCTCATGCCCGGTGTCTCTCTCCTTCCCCCCTGCTCATGCCCCGTGTCTCCTCTGATCCCCCCACCCCCTGCTCATGCCCCGTGTCTCCCTCCTTTTCCCCACACCCCCTGCTCATGCCCCGTGTCTCCCTCCTTTTCCCCCCACCCCCACTCATGCCCCTTAACTCCCCTGTTCCCCCCCACCCCCTGCTCATGCCCTGTGTCTTCCTCCTTTTCCCCCATCCCCTGCTAATGCCCTGTGTCTCCCCTGTTCCCCCCACCCCCTGCTCATGCGCCGTGTCTCCCTCCTTTTCCCCCCAACCCCACTCATGCCCCGTGTCTCCCCTGTTCCCCCACCCCACGCTCATGCCCCGTGTCTCCCCTGTTCCCCCCCACTCCCGCTCAACACGGTGTCTCCCTCCTGTCCCCCCTCCCCTGCTCATGGCCCGTGTCTCTCTCTTGTTCCCCCCCACCCCCCACTTTCCCCCATTTGTCTCCCTCCTGTTCCCACCACCCCCTGCTCATGCCCCGTGTCTCCCCTGTTCCCCCAGCCCCCCGCTCATGCCCCATGTCTCTCTCTTGTTCCGCCCACCCCCCGCTCATGCCTCGTGTCTCCCTCCTTTTCCCCACCCCCGCTCATGCCCCATGTCTCCCCTGTTCCCCACCACCCCCCGCTCATGCCCCGTGTCTCCCACCTTTCCCCCATCCCCTGCTCATGCCCCCTGTCTCCCCTGTTCCCCCCACTCCCTGCTCATGCCCCATGTCTCCCCTATTCCCCCACACCCCCCACTCATGCCCCGTGTCTCCCCTGTTCCCCCCCACCCCCTGCTCATGCCCCATGTCTCCCCTGTTCCCCCCGCTCATGCCGCATGTCTCCCTCCCGTTCCCCCCACTCTCCGCTCATGCCCCGTGTCTCCCCTGTTCCCCCAACACCCACTCATGCACTGTGTCTCCCTCCTTTCCCCCCACCCCCCACTCATGCCCCGTGTCTCTGCCCTCTTCTCCCCCACCCCCGCTGATGCCCCGTGTCTCCCTTCCGTTACCCCCACCCCCCGCTCATGCCCGTGTCTCCCCTGTTCCCCCCAGCCCCCGCTCATGCCCTGTGTCTCCCTCCTTTTCCCCATCCCCCGCTAATGCCCTGTGTCTCCCCTGTTCCCCCACCCCGTGCTCATGGCCCGTGTCTCCCTCCTTTTCCCCCCACCCCCACTCATGCCCCGTGTCTCCCCTGTTCCCCCCACCCCCGCTCATGCCCGGTGTCTCTCTCCTTCCCCCCACCCCCCGCTCATGCCTCGTGTCTCCTCTGATCCCCTCACCCCCCGCTCATGCCCCGTGTCTCCCTCCTTTTCCCCACACCCCCTGCTCATGCCCCGTGTCCCCCTCCTTTTCCCACCCACCCCCCGCTCATGCCCCTTAACTCCCCTTTTCCCCCCCACCCCCTGCTCATGCCCTGTGTCTACCTCCTTTTCCCGCATTCCCTGCTAATGCCCTGTGTCTCCCCTGTTCCCCCCACACCCCTGCTCATGCCCCATGTCTCCCTCCTTTTCCCCCCACCCCCCACTCATGCCCCGTGTCTCCCCTGTTCCCTCCACCCCACGCTCATGCCCCGTGTCTCCCCTGTTCCCCCCCACCCCCGCTCAAGCTCGGTGTCTCCCTCCTGTCCCCCCATCCCTGCTCATGGCCCGTGTCTCTCTCTTGTTCCCCCCCACCCCCCGCTTATGCCCCGTGTCTCTCTCCTGTTCCCACCACCCCCCGATCATGCCCCGTGTCTCCCCTGTTCCCCCAGCCCCCGCTCATGCCCCATGTCTCTCTCTTGTTCTGCCCACCCCCTGCTCATGCCCCGTGTCTCCCTCCTTTCCCCCCACCCCCCGCTCATGCCCCATGTCTCCCCTGTTCCCCACCACCCCCCACTCATGCCCCGTGTCTCCCACCTTTCCCCCATCCCCCGCTCATGCCCCCTGTCTCCCCTGTTCCCCCCACTCCCCGCTCATGCCCCATTTCTCCCCTATTCCCCCCACACTCCCCACTCATGCCCCGTGTCTCCCCTGTTCCCCCATTCCCTGCTCATGCCCCATGTCTCCCCTGTTCCCCCCAACCCCGCTCATGCCGCATGTCTCCATCCCGTTCCCCACACCCTCCGCTCATGCCCTGTGTCTCCCTCCTTTTCCCCCCACCTCCCACTCATGCCCCGTGTCTCCCCTGTTCCCACCACCCCCGCTCATGCCCGGTGTCTCTCTCCTTCCCTCCCCACCCCCCGCTCATGCCCCGTGTCTCACCTGATCCCCCCACCTCCCGCTCATGCCCCGAGTCTCCCTCCTTTTCCCCCCCACCCCCCTGCTCATGCCCCATGTCTCCCCTGTTCCCCCCACCCCCCACTCATGCCCCGTGTCTCCCTCCTTTTCCCCCGACCCCCTGCTCATGCCCCATGTCTCCCTCCTTTTCCCCCTTAACCCACGCTCATGCCCCGTGTCTCCCCTGTTCCCCCCACCCCCGCTCATGCCCCGTGTCTACCTCCCATTCCCCCCACCCCCGCTCATGCACCATGTCTCCCTCCTTTTCCCCCCAACCCCCGCTCATGCCCCGTGTCTCCCCTGTCCCTGACCCCCTGCTCATGCCCGTGTCTCCCTCTCATTCCCCCTCACCCCCGCTCATGCCCTGTGTCTCCCCTGTTCCCTTCACTCCCCACTCATGCCCCGTGTCTCCCTCCTTTACCCCCATCCCCCATCCCCCGCTAATGCCCCGTGCCTCCCAAGTTCCCCCGACTCCCCGCTCATGCCCTGTGTCTCCCTCCTTTCCCCCCACCCCCCGCTCATGCCCCTTGTCTCCCCTGTTCCCTCAACCCCCTGCTCATGCCCCGTGTCTCCCTCCTTTTCCCCCCAACCCCCCACTCATGCCCTGTGTCTCTCCTGTTCCCCCCACCCCTGGTCACATCCGGTGTCTCTCTCCTTTTCCCCCCCACACCCCTCTCATGCCACGTGTCTCACTCCTGTTCCCCCAACCCCGCTCATGCCCCGTGTCTCCCTCCTTTTCCCGCCACCCCCCGCTCATGCCCCATGTCTCCACTGTTCCCCCCCCGCTCATGCCACATGTCTCCCCTCTTCCCCCCACCCCCCGCTCATGCCCTGTGTCTCTCCTGTTCCCCCAACCCCCGCTCATGCCCTTGTCCCCCTCCCATTTTCCCTCCACCCCCCGTTCATGCCCCATGTCTCCCTCCCGTTCCCCCCATCCCCGCTCATGCCCCGTGTCTCCCCTGTTCCCCCATCCCCGCTCATGCCCCGTGTCTCCCTCCTTTTCCCCCCACCCCCCGCTCATGCCCCATGTCTCCACTGTTCCCCCCCACCCCCCGCTCATGCCCTGTGTCTTCCCCCAACCCCCGCTCATGCCCTTGTCTCCCTCCCATTTTCCCCCATCCCCGACTCATGCCCCGTGTCTCCCCTGTTCCCGCCACCCCCCGCTCATGCCCTGTGTCTACCTCCCGTTCCCCCAACCCCGCTCATGCAACGTGTCTCCCTCCTTTTCCCCCCGACCCCCCGCTCATGCCCCGTGTCTCCCGCCTTTTCCCCCCACCCCCGCTCATGCCCCGTGTCTCCCTGTTCCCCCCACCCACCGCGCATGCCCCATGTCTCCCTCCTTTTCAACCCCCACCCCCGCTCATGCCCCGTGTCTCCCCTGTTCCCCCCACCCCCACCAATTATGCCCCATGTCTCCCCTGTTCCCCCCACCACCCGCTCATGCCACATGTCTCCCCTCTTCCCCCACCCCCTGCTCATGCCCTGTGTCTCCCCTGTTCCCCCAACCCCCGCTCATGCCCTTGTCCCCCTCCCATTTTCCCCCATCCCCCACTCATGCCCCGTGTCTCCCCTGTGCCCGCCACCCCCCGCTCATACCCCGTGTCTACCTCCCGTTCCCCCCAACCCCGCTCATGCAACGTGTCTCCCTCCTTTTCCCCCCGACCCCCCGCTCATGCCCCGTGTCTCCCGCCTTTTCCCCAACCCCCGCTCATGCCCCGTGTCTCCCTGTTCCCCCCACCGACCGCGCATGCCCCATGTCTCCCTCATTTTCAACCCCCACCCCCGCTCATGCCCCGTGTCTCCCCTGTTCCCTCCACCCCCAGCACTTATGCCCCATGTCTCCCCTGTTCCCCCCACCCCCGCTCATGCCCTGTGTCTCCCCTGTTCCCCCCACCTGTGCCGCTCATGCCCCATGTCTCCCTTGTTCACCCCCACCTCCCGCTCATGCCCCATGTCTCCCCTGTTCCCCCCACCCCCACTCATGCCCCGTGTCTCCCTCCTTTTCCCCTCACCCCCCGCTCATGCCCCGTGTCTCCCCTGTTCCCCCCAACCCCACTCATGCCTGTATCCCCTCCCGTTTCCCCATCCCCGATTCATGCCCCGTGTCACCCCTGTTCCCCCCACCCCCCGCTAATGCCCTGTGTCTTCCCTGTTCCCCCCACCCCCCGCTCATGCCCCGTGTCTCCCTCCTGGCCCCCCAACCCCCCGCTCATGCCCCGTGTCTCCCCTGTTCCTCTCCACCCCCTGCTCATGCCCCGTGTCTCCCTCCCATTTCCCCCACCCCCCACTCATGCCCCATGTCTCCCCTGTTCCCCCCACCCCCGCTCATGCCCCGTGTCTCCCTCCTTTTCCCCCCACCCACCGCTCATGCCCTGTGTCTCCCCTGTTCCCCCCAACCCCGCTCATGCCCGTATCCCCCTCCCCTGTCCCCATCCCCCACTCATGCCCCGTGTCTCCCCTGTTACCCCCACCCCCCTCACATGCCTCGTGTCTTCCCTGTTCCCCCCACCCCCCGCTCATGCCCCGTGTCTCCCTCCTGTTCCCCCCAACCCCCTCTCATGCCCCGTGTCTCCCCTGTTCCCCTACACCCCCCGCTCATGCCCCGTGTCTCCCTCCCATTCCCGTTCACCCCCCACTCATGCCCCATGTCTCCCCTGTTCCCCCACCCCCGCTCATGCTTGTGTCTCCCTCCTTTTCCCCCACCCCCGCTTATGCCCCGTGTCTCCACTGTTCCCCCCACCCCCGCTCATGCACATGTCTCCCCTCTTCCCCCCACCCTCCGCTCATGTCCTGTGTCTCCCCTGTTCCCCCCAGCCCCACTCATGCCCGTATCCCCCTCCCGTTTCCCGATCCCCCACTCATGCCCCGTGTCTCCCCTGATCCCCCACCCCCTGCTCATGCCCCGTGTCTTCCCTGTTTCCCCCACCCCCGCTCATGCCCCGTGTCTACCTCCCGTTCCCCTTAACCCCGCTCATGCCCCGTGTCTCCCTCCTTTGCCCCAACCCCCCGCTCATGCTCCGTGTCTCCCTCCTTTACCCCCTTAACCCATGCTCATGCCCCGTGTCTCCCCTGTTCCCCCCACCCCCGCTCATGCCCCGTGTCTACCTCCCATTCCGCCCACCCGCGCTCATGTCCCATGTCTCCCTCCTTTTCCCCCAACCCCGCTCATGCCCTGTGTCTCCGTCTCCCCTGTCCCCCAACCCCCTGCTCATGCCCGTGTCTCCCTCTCATTTCCCCTCACCCCCCGCTCATGCCCTGTGTCTCCCCTGTTCCCCCCACTCACCACTCATGCCCTGTGTCTCCCTCCTTTAGCCCCATCCCCTGCTCATGCCCCGTGCCTCCCAAGTTCCCCCCACCCCCGCTCATGCCCCGTGTCTCCCCTGTTCCCCCCACATGTGCCGCTCATGCCCCATGTCTCCCTTGTTCGCCCCCACCACCCGCTCATGCCCCGTGTCTTCCCTGTTCCCCCCACCCCTTGCTCATGCCCCGTGTCTCCCTTCCGTTCCCCCCACCCTCGCTCATTCCCCTAGTCTTCCCTGTTCCCCCCACCCCCCGCTCATGCTTCCCCCACCCCCGCTCATGCCACATGTCTCCCCTCTTCCCCCATCCCCCACTTATGTCCCGTGTCTCCCCTGTTCCCCCCACCCCCCGCTCATGCCCTGTGTCTCCCCTCTTCCCCCCACTCCCCACTCATGCCCTGTGTCTCCCTCCTTTCCCCCAACCCCTGCTCATGCCTCGTGCCTCTCCCAAGTTCCCCCCCACCCCCCTCATGCCCCGTGTCTCCCTCCTTCCCCCAACCCCCTCTCATGCCCCGTGTCTCCCCTGTTCCCCAACCCCCTGCTCATGCCCTGTGTCTCCCTCCTTTTCCCCCTCATCCCCCGCTCATGCCATGTGTCTCCCCTGTTCCCCCCACTCCCGCTCACGTCCCGTGTCTCCCTTCTTTCCCCCCGCACACCCCGCTCATGCCCCGTGTCTCGATCCTGTTCCCCCAACCCCCGCTCATGCCCCATGTCTCCCCTGTTCCCCTCCACCCCCCGCTCATGCCCCGTGTCTCCCTCCCATTCCCCCCACCCCCCACTCATGCCCCATGTCTCCCCTGTTCCCCCCACCCCCGCTCATGCCCCATGTCTCCCTGCTTTTCCCACCACCCCCCGCTCATGCCCTGTGTCTCCCCTGTTCCCCCCAACCCCGCTCATGCCCATATCCCCCTCTTGTTCCCCCCACTCATGCCCCGTGTCTCCCCTGTTCCCCCACCCCCTGCTCATGCCCTGTGTCTTCCCTGTTCCCCCCACCCCCCCGCTCATGCCCCGTGTCTCCCTCCTGTTCCCCCAACCCCTGCT
Organism: Ambystoma mexicanum; assembly: GCF_040938575.1. Lineage (NCBI taxonomy): Eukaryota > Metazoa > Chordata > Amphibia > Caudata > Ambystomatidae > Ambystoma > Ambystoma mexicanum. The sequence goes on from NC_090939.1 coordinate 788,879,767, forward strand.
CATGCCCCGTGTCTCCCCTGTTCCCCTCCACCCCCCGCTCATGCCCCGTGTCTCCCTCCCGTTCCCCCCCACCCCCCACTCATGCCCCATGTCTCCCCTGTTCCCCCCACCCCCGCTCATGCCCGTGTCTCCCTCCTTTTCCATCCACCCCCCGCTCATGCCCCGTGTCTCCACTGTTCCCCCTACCCCCACTCAAGCACATGTTTCCCCTCTTCCCCCCACCCCCCGCTCATGTCCTGTGTCTCCCCTGTTCCCCCCAACCCCGATCATGCCCGTATCCCCCTCCCGTTTCCCCATCCCCCACTCATGCCCCGTGTCTCCCCTGTTCCCTCCAGCCCCCGCTCATGCCCCGTGTCTTCCCTATTCCCCCCACCCCCGCTCATGCCCCGTGTCTCCCTCCTTCCCCCAACCCCCTCTCATGCCCTGTGTCTCCCTCCTTTCCCCCAACCCCAGCTCATGCCTCGTGCCTCTCCCAAGTTCCCCCCCACCCCCCTCATGCCCCGTGTCTCCCTCCTTCCCCCAACCCCCTCTCATGCCCCGTGTCTCCCCTGTTCCCCAACCCCCTGCTCATGCCCTGTGTCTCCCTCCTTTTCCCCCTCATCCCCCGCTCATGCCATGTGTCTCCCCTGTTCCCCCCACTCCCGCTCACGTCCCGTGTCTCTCTCCTTTCCCCCCGCACACCCCGCTCATGCCCCGTGTCTCGATCCTGTTCCCCCCAACCCCCGCTCATGCCCCATGTCTCCCCTGTTCCCCTCCACCCCCCGCTCATGCCCCGTGTCTCCCTCCCATTCCCCCCCACCCCCCACTCATGCCCCATGTCTCCCCTGTTCCCCCCACCCCCGCTCATGCCCCATGTCTCCCTGCTTTTCCCACCAACCCCCGCTCATGCCCTGTGTCTCCCCTGTTCCCCCCAACCCCGCTCATGCCCATATCCCCCTCTTGTTTCCCCATCCCCCACTCATGCCCTGTGTCTCCCCTGTTCCCCCACCCCCTGCTCATGCCCCGTGTCTTCCCTGTTCCCCCCACCCCCCGCTCATGCCCCGTGTCTCCCTCCTGTTCCCCCAACCCCTGCTCATGCCCCGTGTCTCCCCTGTTCCCCTCCACCCCCTGCTCATGCCCTGTGTCTCCCTCCGATTCCCCCCACCCCCCACTCATGCCCCATGTCTCCCCTGTTCCCCCCACCCCCGCTCATGCCCGTGTCTCCCTCCTTTTCCCTCCACCCCCCGCTCATGCCCCGTGTCTCCACTGTTCCCCCTACCCCCACTCAAGCACATGTTTCCCCTTTTCCCCCCACCCCCCGCTCATGTCCTGTGTCTCCCCTGTTCCCTCCAGCCCCCGCTCATGCCCCGTGTCTTCCCTGTTCCCCCCCACCCCCGCTCATGCCCCGTGTCTACCTCCCATTCCCCCTAACCCCGCTCATGCCCCATGTCTCCCTCCTTTGCCCCCAAACCACCGCTCATGCCCCGTGTCTCTCTCCTTTTTCCCCCAACCCCCGCTCTCTTGTCCCCCCCCGCCCCCGCTAATGCCCCGTGTCTCCCCTGTTCCCCCACCCCCGCGCTCATGCCCTGTGTCTCCCTCCTTTTCCCCCCACCTCCCCAATCCCCTGTGTCTCCCCTGTCCCCCCACCCTCCGCTCCTGCCCCGTGTCTACCTCACGTTCCTGCCCACCCCCGCTCATGCCCCGGGTCTCCCTCCTTTCCCCCCACCCCCCGCTCATGCCCCATGTCTCCCCTGTTCCGCCCACCCCCTCTCATGCCCCGTGTCTCCCCTGTTCCCTCCCACCCCCTACTCATGCCCCGTGTCTTTCACCTGTTCCCCCCACCCCCCGCTCATGCCCGGTGTCTCCCTCCTTTTCCCCCCACCCCCCGCTCATGCCCCTTGTCTCCCCTGTTCCCCCGTCCATGCCCCGTGTCTCCCTCCTGTTCCCCCTTCCCCCGCTCATGCCCCGTGTCTCCCCTGTTCCCCCCACCTCCCGCTCATGCCCCTTGTCTCTCCTGTTTCCCCCACCCCTCTCATGCCCCGCATCTCCCCTGTTCCCCCCACCCCCTGCTCATGCCCCGTGTCTCCCCTGTTCCACCCCACCCCCCGCTCATGCCCCATATGTCCCCTGTTCCCCCACCCCCGTTCATGTCCAGTGTCTCCCTCCTTTTCCCCCCCACCCCCCGCTCATGCCCTGTGTCTCCCCTGTCCCACAACCCCCTGCTCATGCCCGTGTCTCCCTCTCATTTCCCCTCACCCCCCGCTCATGCCCTGTGTCTCCCCTGTTCCCCCCCACTCCCCACTCATGCCCTGTGTCTCCCTCCTTTAGCCCCATCCCCTGCACATGCCCCGTGCCTCCCAAGTTCCCCCCACCCCCGCGTCTCCCCTGTTCCCCCCACATGTGCCGCTCATGCCCCATGTCTCCCTTGTTCGCCCCCACCACCCGCTCATGCCCCGTGTCTTCCCTCTTCCCCCCACCCCTTGCTCATGCCCCGTGTCTCCCTTCCGTTCCCCCCACCCCCGCTCATTCCCCTAGTCTTCCCTGTTCCCCCCACCCCCCGCTCATGCCCAGTGTCTCCACTCTTCGCCCACCCCCCGCTCATGCCACATGTCTCCCCTCTTCCCCCATCCCCCACTTATGTCCCGTGTCTCCCCTGTTCCCCCCACCCCCCGCTCATGCCCTGTGTCTCCCCTCTTCCCCCCACTCCCCACTCATGCCCTGTGTCTCCCTCCTTTCCCCCAACCCCCGCTCATGCCTCATGCCTCTCCCAAGTTCCCCCCCACCCCCCTCATGCCCCGTGTCTCCCTCCTTCCCCCCACCCCACTCTCATGCCCCGTGTCTCCCCTGTTCCCCCAACCCCCTGCTTATGCCCCGTGTCTCCCTCCTTTTCCCCCTCATCCCCCGCTCATGCCCTGTGTCTCCCCTGTTCCCCCCACTCCTGCTCACGTCCCGTGTCTCCCTCCTTTCCCCCCCACACCCCACTCATGCCCCGTGTCTCGATCCTGTTCCCCCAACCCCCGCTCATGCCCCGTGTCTCCCCTGTTCCCCTCCACCCCCCGCTCATGCCCCGTGTCTCCCTCCCGTTCCCCCCACCCCCCACTCATGCCCCATGTCTCCCCTGTTCCCCCCACCCCCGCTCATGCCCCGTGTCTCCCTGCTTTTCCCCCCACCCCCCGCTCATGCCCTGTGTCTCCCCTGTTCCCCCCAACCCCGCTCATGCCCGTATACCCCTCTTGTTTCCCCATCCCCCACTCATGCCCCGTGTCTCCCCTGTTCCCCCACCCCCTGCTCATGCCCCGTGTCTTCCCTGTTCCCCCCACCCCCCGCTCATGCCCCGTGTCTCCCTCCTGTTCCCCCCAACCCCTGCTCATGCCCCGTGTCTCCCCTGTTCCCCTCTACCCCCTGATCATGCCCCTTTTCTCCCTCCCGTTCCCCCCACCCCCCGCTCATGCCCCATGTCTCCCCTGTTCCGCCCACCCCCTCTCATGCCCCGTGTCTCCCCTGTTCCCTCCCACCCCCTACTCATGCCCGGTGTCTTTCACCTGTTCCCCCCACCCCCCGCTCATGCCCCGTGTCTCCCTCCTTTTCCCCCCACCCCCCGCTCATGCCCCTTGTCTCCCCTGTTCCCCCGTCCATGCCCCGTGTCTCCCTCCTGTTCCCCCTTCCCCCGCTCATGCCCCGTGTCTCCCCTGTTCCCCCCACCTCCCGCTCATGCCCCTTGTCTATCCTGTTTCCCCCACCCCTCTCATGCCCCGCATCTCCCCTGTTCCCCCCACCCCCTGCTCATGCCCCGTGTCTCCCCTGTTCCACCCCACCCCCCGCTCATGCCCCATATGTCCCCTGTTCCCCCACCCCCGTTCATGTCCAGTGTCTCCCTCCTTTTCCCCCCCACCCCCCGCTCATGCCCTGTGTCTCCCCTGTCCCACAACCCCCTGCTCATGCCCGTGTCTCCCTCTCATTTCCCCTCACCCCCCGCTCATGCCCTGTGTCTCCCCTGTTCCCCCCACTCCCCACTCATGCCCTGTGTCTCCCAAGTTCCCCCATCCCCGCTCATGCCCCGTGTCTCCCCTGTTCCCCCCACATGTGCCGCTCATGCCCCATGTCTCCCTTGTTCGCCCCCACCACCCGCTCATGCCCCGTGTCTTCCCTCTTCCCCCCACCCCTTGCTCATGCCCCGTGTCTCCCTTCTGTTCCCCCCACCCCCGCTCATTCCCCTAGTCTTCCCTGTTCCCCCCACCCCCCGCTCATGCCCAGTGTCTCCACTCTTCCCCCACCCCCCGCTCATGCCACATGTCTCCCCTCTTCCCCCATCCCCCACTTATGTCCCGTGTCTCCCCTGTTCCCCCCACCCCCCGCTCATGCCCTGTGTCTCCACTCTTCCCCCCACTCCCCACTCATGCCCTGTGTCTCCCTCCTTTCCCCCAACCCCCGCTCATGCCTCGTGCCTCTCCCAAGTTCCCCCCCAACCCCCTCATGCCCCGTGTCTCCCCTGTTCCCCCAACCCCTGCTTATGCCCCGTGTCTCCCTCCTTTTCCCCCTCATCCCCCGCTCATGCCCTGTGTCTCCCCTGTTCCCCCCACTCCCGCTCACGTCCCGTGTCTCCCTCCTTTCCCCCCCACACCCCGCTCATGCCCCGTGTCTCGATCCTGTTCCCCCCAACCCCCGCTCATGCCCCGTGTCTCCCCTGTTCCCCTCCACCCCCCGCTCATGCCCCGTGTCTCCCTCCCGTTCCCCCCACCCCCCACTCATGCCCCATGTCTCCCCTGTTCCCCCCACCCCCGCTCATGCCCCGTGTCTCCCTCCTTTTCCCCCCACCCCCCGCTCATGCCCTGTGTCTCCCCTGTTCCCCCCAACCCCGCTCATGCCCATATACCCCTCTTGTTTCCCCATCCCCCACTCATGCCCCGTGTCTCCCCTGTTCCACCACCCCCTGCTCATGCCCCGTGTCTTCCCTGTTCCCCCCACCCCCCGCTCATGCCCCATGTCTCCCTCCTGTTCCCCCCAACCCCTGCTCATGCCCCGTGTCTCCCCTGTTCCCCTCCACCCCCTGCTCATGCCCCGTGTCTCCTTCCCGTTCCCCCCCACCCCCCACTCATGCCCCATGTCTCCCCTGTTCCCCCCACCCCGGCTCATGCCCCGTGTCTCCCTCCTTTACCCCCCACCCCCCGCTCATGCCCTGTGTCTCCCCTGTTCCCCCAACCCCGCTCATGCCCATATACCCCTCTTGTTTCCCCATCCCCCACTCATGCCCCGTGTCTCCCTCCTTTCCCCCATCCCCCGCACATGCCTCGTGCCTCCCAAGTTCCCCCCCACCCCCGCTCCCACCCCGTGTCTCCCTCCTTTCCCCCCACCCCCCTCTCATGCCCTGTGTCTCCCCTGTTCCCCCCAACACCCTGCTCATGCCCCGTGTCTCCCTCCTTTTCCCCCTCACCCCTCGCTCATGCCCTGTGTATACCCTGTTCCCCCCAATCTCGCTCACGTGCCGTGTCTCCCTCCTTTTCCCCCCACACCCCGCTCATGCCCCGTGTCTCCCTCCTGTTCCCCCCAACCCCCGCTCATGCCCCGTGTCTCCCCTGTTCCCCTCCACCCCCCGCTCATGCCCCGTGTCTCCCTCCTTTTCCCCCCACCCCCCACTCATGCCCCATGTATCCCCTGTTCCCCCCACCCCCACTCATGCCCCGTGTCTCCCTCCTTTTCCCCCCACCCCCCGCTCATGCCCCGTGTCTCCCCTGTTCCCCCCAACCCTGCTCATGCCCATATCCCCCTCCCGTTTCCCCATCCCTGTCTCATGCCCCGTGTCTCCCCTGTTCCCCCCACCCCACGCTCATGCCCTGTGTCTTCCCTGTTCCCCCCACACCCCGCTTATGCCCCGTGTCTCCCTCCTAGCCCCCCAACCCCCCGCTCATGCCCCGTGTCTCCCCTGTTCCCCTCCACCCCCGCTCATGCCCCGTGTCTCCCTCCCATTCCCCCCACCCCCCACTCATGCCCCATGTCTCCCCTGTTCCCCCCACCCCCGCTCATGCCCCGTGTCTCCCTCCTTTTCCCCCGACCCACCGCTCATGCCCTGTGTCTCCCCTGTTCCCCCCAACCCCGCTCATGCCCGTATCCCCCTCCCGTTTCCCCATCCCCCACTCATGCCCCGTGTCTCCCCTGTTACCCCCACCCCCCTCACATGCCCCGTGTCTTCCCTGTTCCCCCCACCCCCGCTCATGCCCCGTGTCTCCCTCCCGTTCCCCCTCACCCCCCACTCATGCCCCATGTCTCCCCTGTTCCCCCCACCCCCGCTCATGCCCATGTCTCCCTCCTTTTCCCCCACCCCCCGCTTATACCCCGTGTCTCCATTGTTCCCCCCCACCCCCGCTCATGCACATGTCTCCCCTCTTCCCCCCACCCCCGCTCATGTCCTGTGTCTCCCCTGTTCCCCCCAACCCCGCTCATGCCCGTATCCCCCTCCCATTTCCCCATCCCCCACTCATGCCCCGTGTCTCCCCTGTTCCCCCCACCCCCTGCTCATGCCCCGTGTCTTCCCTGTTTCCCCCACCCCCGCTCATGCCCCGTGTCTACCTCCCGTTCCCCTTAACCCCACTCATGCCCCGTGTCTCCCTCCTTTGCCCCAATCCCCGCTCATGCCCCGTGTCTCCCTCCTTTTCCCCCTTAACCCACGCTCATGCCCCGTGTCTCCCCTGTTCCCCCCACCCCCGCTCATGCCCCGTGTCTACCTCCCATTCCACCCACCCCCGCTCATGTCCCATGTCTCCCTCCTTTTCCCCCCAACCACCGCTCATGCCCTGTGTCTCCCCTGTCCCACAACCCCCTGCTCATGCCCGTGTCTCCCTCTCATTTCCCCTCACCCCCCGCTCATGCCCTGTGTCTCCCCTGTTCCCCCCACTCCCCACTCATGCCCTGTGTCTCCCTCCTTTAGCCCCATCCCCTGCTCATGCTCCGTGCCTCCCAAGTTCCCCCCACCCCCGCTCATGCCCCGTGTCTCCCCTGTTCCCCCCACATGTGCCGCTCATGCCCCATGTCTCCCTTGTTCGCCCCCACCACCCGCTCATGCCCCGTGTCTTCCCTCTTCCCCCCACCCCCGCTCATTCCCCTAGTCTTCCCTGTTCCCCCCACCCCCCGCTCATGCCCCATGTCTCCACTCTTCCCCCACCCCCCGCTCATGCCCAGTGTCTCCACTCTTCCCCCACCCCTCGCTCATGCCACATGTCTCCCCTCTTCCCCCATCCCCCACTTATGTCCCGTGTCTCCCCTGTTCCCCCCACCCCCCGCTCATGCCCGGTGTCTCCCCTCTTCCCCCCACTCCCCACTCATGCCCTGTGTCTCCCTCCTTTCCCCCAACCCCCGCTCATGCCTCGTGCCTCTCCCAAGTTCCCCCCCACACCCCCTCATGCCCCGTGTCTCCCTCCTTCCCCCCCACCCCCCTCTCATGCCCCGTGTCTCCCCTGTTCCTCCCAACCCCCTGCTCATGCCCCGTGTCTCCCTCCTTTTCCCCCTCATCCCCCGCTCATGCCCTGTTTCTCCCCTGTTCCACCCACTCCCGCTCACGTCCCGTGTCTCCCTCCTTTCCCCCCCCACACCCCGCTCATGCCCCGTGTCTCGATCCTGCTCCCCCAACCCCCGCTCATGCCCCGTGTCTCCCCTGTTCCCCTCCACCCCCCCGCTCATGCCCCGTGTCTCCCTCCCATTCCCCCCCACCCCCCACTCATGCCCCATGTCTCCCCTGTTCCCCCCACCCCCACTCATGCCCCGTGTCTCCATCCTTTTCCCGCCACCCCCCGCTCATGCCCCGTGTCTCCCCTGTTCCCCCAACCCCGCTCATGCCCGTATCCCCCTCTCGTTTCCCCATCCCGCACTCATGCCCCGTGTCTCCCCTGTTCCCCCACCCCCTGCTCATGCCCCGTGTCTTCCCTGTTCCCCCCACCCCCCCGCTCATGCCCCATGTCTCCCTCCTGTTCCCCCCAACCCCTGCTCATGCCCCGTGTCTCCCCTGTTCCCCTCCACCCCCTGCTCATGCCCCGTGTCTCCCTCCCATTCCCCACCACCCCCCACTCATGCCCCGTGTCTCCACTGTTCCCCCTACCCCGCTCATGCACATGTTTCCCCTCTTCCCCCCACCCCCCGCTCATGTCCTGTGTCTCCCCTGTTCCCCCAACCCCGATCATGCCCGTATCCCCCTCCCGTTTCCCCATCCCCCACTCATGCCCCGTGCCTCCCCTGTTCCCTCCACCCCCCGCTCATGCCCCGTGTCTTCCCTGTTCCCCCCACCCCCGCTCATGCCCCGTGTCTCCCTCCTGTTCCCCCTAACCCCGCTCATGCCCCATGTCTCCCTCCTTTGCCCCCAACCCCCAGCTCATGCCCCGTGTCTCCCTCCTTTTTCCCCCAACCCCCGCTCTCGTGTTCCCCCCCACCCCCGCTAATGCCCCGTGTCTCCCCTGTTCCCCCACCCCCGCGCTCATGCCCCCTGTCTCCCTCCTTTTCCCCCCACCTCCCCAATCCCCTGTGTCTCCCCTGTCCCCCCACCCCCCGCTCATGCCCCCTGTCTACCTCCCGTTCCTGCCCACCCCTGCTCATGCCCCATGTCTCCCTCCTTTCCCCCCACCCCCCGCTCATGCCCCATGTCTCCCCTGTCCCACCCACCCCCTCTCATGCCCCGTGTCTCCCCTGTTCCCTCCCACCCCCTGCTCATGCCCTGTGTCTTTCACCTGTTCCCCCCACCCCCCGCTCATGCCCCGTGTCTCCCTCCTTTTCCCCCCACCCCCTGCTCATGCCCCTTGTCTCCCCTGTTCCTCCGTTCATGCCCCGTGTCTCCCTCCTGTTCCCCCACCTCCCGCTCATGCCCCTTGTCTCTCCTGTATCCCCCACCCCTCTCATGCCCCGTATCTCCCCTGTTCCCCCCACCCCCGCGCTCATGCCCAGTGTCTCCCTCCTTTCCCCCCCACCTCCCCAATCCCCTGTGTCTCCCCTGTCCCCCCACCCCCCGCTCATGCCCCGTGTCTACCTCCCGTTCCTGCCCACCCCCGCTCATTCCCCGTGTCTCCCTCCTTTCCCCCCCACCCCCCGCTCATGCCCCATGTCTCCCCTTTTCCGCCCACCCCCTCTCATGCCCGTGTCTCCCCTGTTCCCTCCCACCCCCTGCTCATGCCCCGTGTCTTTCACCTGTTCCCCCCACCCCCCGCTCATGCTCCGTGTCTCCGTCCTTTTCCCCCCACCCCCCGCTCATGCCCCTTGTCTCCCCTGTTCCCCCGTTCATGTCCCGTGTCTCCCTCCTGTTCCCCCTTCCTCCGCTCATGCCCCATGTCTCCCCTGTTCCCCCCACCTCCCGCTCATGCCCCTTGTCTCTCCTGTTTCCCCCACCCCTCTCATACCCCGCATCTCCCCTGTTCCCCCCACCCCCTGCTCATGCCCCGTGTCTCCCCTGTTCCACCCCACCCCCCGCTCATGCCCCATATCTCCCCTGTTCCCCCCACCCCCGTTCATGTCCAGTGTCACCCTACTTTTCCCCCCCACCCCCCGCTCATGCCTGGTGTCTCCCTCCTGTTCCCCCCCACCCCCCGCTCTTGCCCCGTGTCTCCCCTGTTGACTCCACCCCCGCTCATGCACCGTCTCTCCCCTGTTCCCCCACCCCCGCTCTCATGCCCTGTGTCTCCCTCCTTTTCCCCCCCACCTCCCCAATTCACTGTGTCTCCCCTGTCCCCCCACCCCCGCTCATGCCCGTGTCTACCTCCCGTTCCTGCCCATCCCCGCTCATGCCCCGTGTCTCCCTCCTTTCCCCTCCACCCCCCGCTCATGCCCGTGTCTACCTCCCGTTCCTGCCCATCCGCGCTCATGCCCCGTGTCTCCCTCCTTTCCCCCCCACCCCCCGCTCATGCCCCATGTCTCCCCTGTTCCGCCCACCCCCTCTCATGCCCCGTGTCTCCCCTGTTCCCTCCCACCCCCTGCTTATGCTCCGTGTCTTTCACCTGTTCCCCCCACCCCCGCTCATGCCCCGTGTCTCCCTCCTTTCCCCCCACCCCCCACTCATGCCCCTTGTCTCCCCTGTTCCCTCAACCCCCTCCTCATGCCCCGTGTCTCCTTCCTTTTCCCCCCGACCCCCCACTCATGCCCTGTGTCTCTCCTGTTCCCCCCACCCCTGGTCACATCCCGTGTCTCTCTCCTTTTCCCCCCCACACCCCTCTCATGCCACGTGTCTCCCTCCTGTTCCCCCAACCCACGCTCATGCCCCGTGTCTCCCCTGTTTCCCTCCACCCCCCGTTCATGCCCCGTGTCTCCCTCCCGTTCCCCCCCACCCCCGCTCATGCCCCGTGTCTCCCCTGTTCCCCCATCCCCGCTCATGCCCCGTGTCTCCCTCCTTTTCCCCCACCCCCCGCTCATGCCCCAAGTCTCCACTGTTCCCCCCCACCCCCTGCTCATGCCCCATATCTCCCCTGTTCCCTCCACCCCCGTTCATGTCCAGTGTCACCCTCCTTTTCCCCCCACCCCCCGCTCATGCCTGGTGTCTCGCTCCTGTTCCCCCCCACCCCCCGCTCTTGCCCCGTGTCTCCCCTGTTGACTCCACCCCCGCTCATGCAACGTGTCTCCCCTGTTCTCCCACCCCCGCTCTCATGCCCTGTGTCTCCCTCCTTTTCCCCCCCACCTCCCCAATTCCCTGTGTCTCCCCTGTCCCCCCACCCCCCGCTCATGCCCGTGTCTACCTCCCGTTCCTGCCCATCCCCGCTCATGCCCCGTGTCTCCCTCCTTTCCCCCCACCCCCGCTCATGCCCGTGTCTACCTCCCGTTCCTGCCCATCCCCGCTCATGCCCCGTGTCTCCCTCCTTTCCCCCCCACCCCCCACTCATGCCCCATGTCTCCCCTGTTCCGCCCACCCCCTCTCATGCCCCGTGTCTTCTCTGTTCCCTCCCACCCTCTGCTTATGCCCCGTGTCTTTCACCTGTTCCCCCCACCCCCCGCTCATGCCCTGTGTCTCCCTCCTTTTCCCCCCACCCCCCGCTCATGCCCCTTGTCTCCCCTGTTCCCCCGCTCATGCCCCGTGTCTCCCTCCTTTCCCCCACCCCCCGCTCATGCCCCTTGTCTCCCCTGTTCCCTCAACCCCATGCTCATGCCCCGTGTCTCCCTCCCATTCCCCACCACCCCCCACTCATGCCCCGTGTCTCCACTGTTCCCCCTACCCCCGCTCATGCACATGTTTCCCCTCTTCCCCGCACCCCCCGCTCATGTCCTGTGTCTCCCCTGTTCCCCCAACCCCGATCATGCCTGTATCCCCCTCCCGTTTCCCCATCCCCCACTCATGCCCCGTGTCTCCCCTGTTCCCTCCACCCCCCGCTCATGCCCCGTGTCTTCCCTGTTCCCCCCACCCCCGCTCATGCCCCGTGTCTCCCTCCCGTTCCCCCTAACCCCGGTCATGCCCCATGTCTCCCTCCTTTGCCCCCAACCCCCCGCTCATGCCCCATGTCTCCCTCCTTTTTCCCCCAACCCCCGCTATCTTGTTCCCCCCGCCCCCGCTAATGCCCCGTGTCTCCCCTGTTCCCCCACCCCCGCGCTCATGCCCCGTGTCTCCCTCCTTTTCCCCCCCACCTCCCCAATCCCCTGTGTCTCCCCTGTCCCCCCACCCCCCGCTCATGCCCCGTGTCTCCCCTGTTCCCTCCCACCCCCTGCTCATGCCCTGTGTCTTTCACCTGTTCCCCCCACCCCCCGCTAATGCCCCGTGTCTCCCTCCTTTTCCCCCCACCCCCCGCTCATGCCCCTTGCCTCCCCTGTTCCCCGTTCATGCCCCGTGTCTCCCTCCTGTTCCCCCCACCTCCCGCTCATGTCCCTTGTCTCTCCTGTTTCCCCCACCCCTCTCATGCCCCGTATCTCCCCTGTTCCCCCCACCCCTGCGCTCATGCCCCGTGTCTCCCTCCTTTTCCCCCCACCTCCCCAATCCCCTGTGTCTCCCCTGTCCCCCCACCCCCCGCTCATGCCCCGTGTCTACCTCCCATTCCTGCCCACCCCCGCTCATGCCCCGTGTCTCCCTCCTTTCCCCCCCACCCCCCGCTCATGCCCCATGTCTCCCCTGTTCCGCCCACCCCCTCTCATGCCCCGGGTCTCCCCTGTTCCCTCCCACCCCCTGCTCATGCCCCGTGTCTCCCTCCTTTTCCCCCCACCCCCCGCTCATGCCCCTTGTCTCCCCTGTTCCCCCGTTCATGCCCCGTGTCTTTCACCTGTTCCCCCCACCCCCCGCTCATGCCCCGTGTCTCCCTCCTTTTCCCCCCACCCCCCGCTCATGCCCCTTGTCTCCCCTGTTCCCCCGTTCATGCCCCGTGTCTCCCTCCTGTTCCCCCTTCCCCCGCTCATGCCCCATGTCTCCCCTGTTCCCCCCACCTCCCGCTCATGCCCCTTGTCTCTCCTGTTTCCCCCACCCCTCTCATGCCCCGCATCTCCCCTGTTCCCCCCACCCCCTGCTCATGCCCCGTGTCTCCCCTGTTCCACCCCACCCCCCGCTCATGTCCCATATCTCCCCTGTTCCCCCCAACCCTGTTCATGTCCAGTGTCACCCTCCTTTTCCCCCCCACCCCCTGCTCATGCCTGGTGTCTCCCTCCTGTTCCCCCCCACCCCCGCTCTTGCCCCGTGTCTCCCCTGTTGACACCACCCCCGCTCATGCACCGTGTCTCCCCTGTTCCCCCACCCCCGCTCTCATGCCCTGTGTCTCCCTCCTTTTCCCCCCCACCTCCCCCATGCCCTGTGTCTCCCCTGTCCCCCCACCCCCCGCTCATGCCCGTGTCTACCTCCCATTCCTGCCCATCCCCGCTCATGCCCCGTGTCTCCCTCCTTTCCCCCCCACCCCCCGCTCATGCCCGTGTCTACCTCCCGTTCCTGCCCATCCCCGCTTATGCCCCGTGTCTCCCTCCTTTCCCCCCACCCCCCGCTCATGCCCCATGTCTCCCCCGTTCCGCCCACCCCCTCTCATGCCCCGTGTCTCCCCTGTTCCCTCCCACCCCCTGCTAATGCCCCGTGTCTTTCACCTGTTCCCCCCACCCCCCGCTCATGCCCCGTGTCTCCCTCCTTTTCCCCCCACCCCCCGCTCATGCCCCTTGTCTCCCCTGTTCCCCCGCTCATGCCCCGTGTCTCCCTCCTTTCCCCCCACCCCCCGCTCATGCCCCTTGTCTCCCCTGTTCCCTCAACCCCCTGCTCATGCCCCGTGTCTCCTTCCTTTTCCCCCCGACCCCCCACTCATGCCCTGTGTCTCTCCTGTTGCCCCCACCCCTGGTCACATCCCGTGTCTCTCTCCTTTCCCCCCACACCCCTCTCATGCCACGTGTCTCCCTCCTGTTCCCCCAACCCACGCTCATGCCCCGTGTCTCCCCTGTTTCCCTCCACCTCCCGTTCCCCCCCACCCCCGCTCATGCCCCAAGTCTCCACTGTTCCCCCCCACCCCCCGCTCATGCCCCATATCTCCCCTATTCCCCCACCCCCGTTCATGTCCAGTGTCAACCTCCTTTTCCCCCCCACCCCCCGCTCATGCCTGGTGTCTCCCTCCTGTTCCCCCCCACCCCCCGCTCTTGCCTCGTGTCTCCCCTGTTGACTCCACCCCCGCTCATGCACCGTGTCTCCCCTGTTCCCCCACCCCCGCTCTCATGCCCTGTGTCTCCCTCCTTTTCCCCCCCACCTCCCCAATTCCCTGTGTCTCCCCTGTCCCCCCACCCCCCGCTCATGCCCGTGTCTACCTCCCGTTCCTGCCCATCCCCGCTCATGCCCCGTGTCTCCCTCCTTTCCCTCCCACCCCCCGCTCATGCCTGTGTCTACCTCCCGTTCCTGCCCATCCCCGCTCATGCCCCGTGTCTCCCTCCTTTTCCCCCCACCCCCCGCTCATGCCCCATGTCTCCCCTGTTCCGCCCACCCCCTCTCATGCCCCGTGTCTCCCCTGTTCCCTCCCATCCCCTGCTTATGCCCCGTGTCTTTCACCTGTTCCCCCCACCCCCCGCTCATGCCCCGTGTCTCCCTCCTTTTCCCCCCACCCCCCGCTCATGCCCCTTGTCTCCCCTGTTCCCCCGCTCATGCCCCGTGTCTCCCTCCTTTCCCCCCACCCCCCGCTCATGCCCCTTGTCTCCCCTGTTCCCTCAACCTCCTGCTCATGCCCCGTGTCTCCTTCCTTTTCCCCCCGACCCCCCACTCATGCCCTGTGTCTCTCCTGTTCCCCCCACCCCTGGTCACATCCCGTGTCTCTCTCCTTTCCCCCCCCACACCCCTCTCATGCCACGTGTCTCCCTCCTGTTCCCCCAACCCACACTCATGTCCCGTGTCTCCCCTGTTTCCCTCCACCCCCCGTTCATGCCCCGTGTCTCCCTCCCGTTCCCCCCACCCCCGCTCATGCCCCGTGTCTCCCCTGTTCCCCCATCCCCGCTCATGCCCCGTGTCTCCCTCCTTTTCCCCCCACCCCCCGCTCATGCCCCAAGTCTCCACTGTTCCCCCCCACCCCCCGCTCATGCCCTGTGTCTCCCCTGTTCCCCCCAACCCCCGCTCATGCCCTTGTCCCCCTCCCATTTTCCCCCATCCCCCACTCATGCCCCGTGTCTCCCCTGTTCCCGCCACCCCCCACTCATGCCCCGTGTCTACCTCCCGTTCCCCCCAACCCCGCTCATGCAACGTGTCTCCCTCCTTTTCCCCCCGACCCCCCGCTCATGCCCCGTGTCTCCCGCCTTTCCCCCCACCCCCCGCTCATGCCCCGTGTCTCCCTGTTCCCCCACCCACCGCGCATGCCCCATGTCTCCCTCCTTTTCAACCCCCACCCCCGCTCATGCCCCGTGTCTCCCCTGTTCCCCCCACCCCCACCACTTATGCCCCATGTCTCCCCTGTTCCCCCCACCCCCGCTCATGCCCTGTGTCTCCCCTGTTCCCCCCACCTGTGCCGCTCATGCCCCATGTCTCCCTTGTTCACCCCCACCACCCGCTCATGCCCCGTGTCTCCACTGTTCCCCCCACCCCCTGCTCATGCTCCGTGTCTCCCTTCCATTCCCCCCACCCCTGCTCATGCCCCTAGTCTTCCCTGTTCCCCCCACCCCCCGCTCATGTCCAGTGTCTCCACTGTTCCCCCCCACCCCCCGCTCATGCCACATGTCTCCCTTCTTCCCCCATCCCCCACTTATGTCCCGTGTCACCCTGTTCCCCCCACCCCCCGCTCATGCCCTGTCTCCCCTGTTCTCCCCACTCCCCACTCATGCCCCGTGTCTCCCTCCTTTCCCCCATCCCCCGCACATGCCTCGTGCCTCCCAAGTTCCCCCCCACCCCCGCTCCTACCCCGTGTCTCCCTCCTTTCCCCCCACCCCCTCTCATGCCCTGTGTCTCCCCTGTTCCCCCCAACACCCTGCTCATTCCCCGTGTCTCCCTCCTTTTCCCCCTCACTCCTCGCTCATGCCCTGTGTCTACCCTGTTCCCCCCAATCTCGCTCACATCCCGTGTCTCCCTCCTTTTCCCCCCACACCCCGCTCATGCCCCATGTCTCCCTCCTGTTCCCCCCAACCCCCGCTCATGCCCCGTGTCTCCCCTGTTCCCCTCCACCCCCCGCTCATGCCCCGTGTCTCCCTCCTGTTCCCCCCACCCCCCACTCATGCCCCATGTATCCCCTGTTCCCCCCACCCCCACTCATGCCACGTGTCTCCCTCCTTTTCCCCCCACCCCCCGCTCATGCCCCGTGTCTCCCCTGTTCCCCCCAACCCCGCTCATGCCCGTATCCCCCTCCCGTTTTCCCATCCCCGACTCATGCCCCGTGTCTCCCCTGTTCCCCCCACCCCCCGCTCATGCCCTGTGTCTTCCCTGTTCCCCCCACCCCCCGCTCATGCCCCATGTCTCCCTCCTGGCCCCCCAACCCCCCGCTCATGCCCCTTGTCTCCCCTGTTCCCCTCCACCCCCCGCTCATGCCCCGTGTCTCCCTCCTTTCCCCCCACCCCCTCACATGCCCTGTGTCTCCCCTGTTCCCCCCAACACCCTGCTCATGCCCCGTGTCTCCCTCCTTTTCCCCCTCACCCCTCGCTCATGCCCTGTGTCTACCCTGTTCCCCCCAATCTCGCTCACATCCCGTGTCTCCCTCCTTTTCCCCCCACACCCCGCTCATGCCCCATGTCTCCCTCCTGTTCCCCCCAACCCCCGCTCATGCCCCGTGTCTCCCCTGTTCCCCCCCACCCCCACTCATGCCCCGTGTCTCCCTCCTTTTCCCCCCACCCCCCGCTCATGCCCCGTGTCTCCCCTGTTCCCCCCAACCCCGCTCATGCCCGTATCCCCCTCCCGTTTCCCCATCCCCGACTCATGCCCCATGTCTCCCCTGTTCCCCCCACCCCCCGCTCATGCCCTGTGTCTTCCCTGTTCCCCCCACCCCCCGCTCATGCCCCGTGTCTCCCTCCTGGCCCCCCAATCCCCCGCTCATGCCCCTTGTCTCCCCTGTTCCCCTCCACCCCCCGCTCATGCCCCGTGTCTCCCTCCCATTCCCCCCACCCCCCCACTCATGCCCCATGTCTCCCCTGTTCCCCCCACCCCCGCTCATGCCCCGTGTCTCCATCCTTTTCCCCCGACCCACCGCTCATGCCCCGTGTCTCCCCTGTTCCCCCCAACCCCGCTCATGCCCATATCCCCCTCCCGTTTCCCCATCCCCCACTCATGCCCCGTGTCTCCCCTGTTACCCCACCCCCTCACATGCCCCGTGTCTTCCCTGTTCCCCCCACCCCCTGCTCATGCCCCGTGTCTCCCTCCCGTTCCCCCTCACCCCCCACTCATGCCCCATGTCTCCCCTGTTCCCCCCACCCCCGCTCATGCCCGTGTCTCCCTCCTTTTCCCCCACCCTCTGCTCATGCCCCGTGCCTCCACTGTTCCCCCCACCCTCGCTCATGCACATGTCTCCCCTCTTCCCCCACCCCCGTTCATGTCCTGTGTCTCCCCTGTTCCCCCCAACCCCGCTCATGCCCGTATCCCCCTCCCGTTTCCCCATCCCCCACTCATGCCCCGTGTCTCCCCTGTTACCCCCACCCCCGCTCATGCCCCGTGTCTACCTCCCGTTCCCCTTAACCCCGCTCATGCCCCGTGTCTCCCTCCTTTGCCCCAACCCCCGCTCATGCCCCGTGTCTCCCTCCTTTTCCCCCTTAACCCACGCTCATGCCCCGTGTCTCCCCTGTTCCCCCCACCCCCGCTCATGCCCCGTGTCTACCTCCCATTCCGCCCACCCCCGCTCATGTCCCATGTCTCCCTCCTTTTCCACCCCAACCCCCGCTCATGCCCTGTGTCTCCCCTGTCCCACAACCCCCCGCTCATGCCCTGTGTCTCCCCTGTTCCCCCCACTCCCCACTCATGCCCTGTGTCTCCCTCCTTTAGCCCCATCCCCTGCTCATGCCCCGTGCCTCCCAAGTTCCCCCCACCCCCGCTCATGCCCCGTGTCTCCCCTGTTCCCCCCACATGTGCCGCTCATGCCCCATGTCTCCCTTGTTCGCCCCCACCACCCGCTCATGCCCCGTGTCTTCCCTGTTCCCCCCACCCCTTGCTCATGCCCCGTGTCTCCCTTCCGTTCCCCCCACCCCCGCTCATTCCCCTAGTCTTCCCTGTTCCACCCACCCCCTGCTCATGCCCAGTGTCTCCACTCTTCCCCCACCCCCCTCATGCCACATGTCTCCCCTCTTCCCTCATCCCCCACTTATGTCCCGTGTCTCCCCTGTTCCCCCCACCCCCCGCTCATGCCCTGTGTCTCCCCTCTTCCCCCCACTCCCCACTCATGCCCTGTGTCTCCCTCCTTTCCCCCAACCCCCGCTCATGCCTCGTGCCTCTCCCAAGTTCCCCCCCACACCCCCTCATGCCCCGTGTCTCCCTCCTTCCCCCCACCCCCCACTCATGCCCCGTGTCTCCCCTGTTCCCCCCAACCCCCTGCTCATGCCCTGTGTCTCCCTCCTTTTCCCCCTCATCCCCCGCTCATGCCCTGTGTCTCCCCTGTTCCACCCACTCCCGCTCACGTCCCGTGTCTCCCTCCTTCCCCCTCCACACCCCGCTCATGCCCCGTGTCTCGATCCTGTTCCCCCAACCCCCGCTCATGCCCCGTGTCTCCCCTGTTCCCCCACCCCCTGCTCATGCCCCGTGTCTTCCCTGTTCCCCCACCCCCCCACTCATGCCCCGTGTCTCCCTCCTGTTCCCCCCAACCCCTGCTCATGCCCTGTGTCTCCCCTGTTCCCCTCCACCCCCTGCTCATGCCCCGTGTCTCCCTCCCATTCCCCACCACGCCCCACTCATGCCCCATGTCTCCCTTGTTCCCCCCACCCCCGCTAATGCCTGTGTCTCCCTCCTTTTCCCCCCACCCCCCGCTCATGCCCCGTGTCTCCACTGTTCCCCCTACCCCGCTCATGCACATGTTTCCCCTCTTCCCCCCACCCCCGCTCATGTCCTGTGTCTCCCCTGTTCCCCCCAACCCCGATCATGCCCGTATCCCCCTCCCGTTTCCCCATCCCCCACTCATGCCCCGTGTCTCCCCTGTTCCCTCCACCCCCCGCTCATGCCCCGTGTCTTCCCTGTTCCCCCCACCCCCGCTCATGCCCCGTGTCTCCCTCCCGTTCCCCCTAACACCGCTCATGCCCCAGGTCTCCCTCCTTTGCCCCCAACCCCCCGCTCATGCCCCGTGTCTCCCTCCTTTTTCCCCCAACCCCCGCTCTCTTGTTCCCCCCTGCCCCCGCTAATGCCCCGTGTCTCCCCTGTTCCCCCACCCCCGCGCTCATGCCCAGTGTCTCCCTCCTTTCCCCCCCACCTCCCCAATCCCCTGTGTCTCCCCTGTCCCCCCACCCCCCGCTCATGCCCCGTGTCTACCTCCCGTTCCTGCCCACCCCCGCTCATGCCCCGTGTCTCCCTCCTTTCCCCCCCACCCCCCGCTCATGCCCCATGTCTCCCCTGTCCCGCCCACCCCCTCTCATGCCCCGTGTCTCCCCTGTTCCCTCCCACCCCCTGCTCATGCCCCGTGTCTTTCACCTGTTCCCCCCACCCCCCGCTCATGCCCCGTGTCTCCCTCCTTTTCCCCCCACCCCCCGCTCATGCCCCTTGTCTCCCCTGTTCCCCCGTTCATGCCCCGTGTCTCCCTCCTGTTCCCCCCACCTCCCGCTCATGCCCCTTGTCTCTCCTGTTTCCCCCACCCCTCTCATGCCCCGTATCTCCCCTGTTCCTCCCACCCCCTGCTCATGCCCCGTGTCTCCCCTGTTCCACTCCACCCCCCGCTCATGCCCCACATCTCCCCTGTTCCCCCCACCCCTGTTCATGTCCAGTGTCTTCCTCCTTTTCCCCCCCACCCCCCGCTCATGCCCGGTGTCTCCCTCCTGTTCCCCCCAATCCCCGCTCTTGCCCCGTGTCTCCCCTGTTGACTCCACCCCCGCTCATGCACCGTGTCTCCCCTGTTCCCCCACCCCCACGCTCATGCCCTGTGTCTCCCTCCTTTTCACCCCCACCTCCCCAATTCCCTGTGTCATGCCCCATGTCTCCCTCCTTTCCCTCCCACCCCCCGCTCATGCCCCGTGTCTCCCCAGTTCCGCCTACCCCCCGCTCATGCCCCGTGTCTCCCCTGTTCCCCCATCCCCCGCTCATGCCCCGTGTCTACCTTCCGCGTTCCCCCCAGCCCTCGCTCATGCCCTGTGTCACCCCTGTTCCCCCCACCCCCCGCATATGCCCCGTGTCTCCCTCCCTTTCCGCCACCCCCCTGCTCATGCCCCATGTCTCCCCTGTTCCTCCCCACCCCCCACTCATGCCCCGTGTCTCCCCTGTACCGCCCACCCCCCGCTCATGCCCCGTGTCTCCCCTGTTCCCTCCACCCCCCGCTCATGCCCCGTGTATACCTTCCGTTCACCCCCACCCCCCGCTCATGCCCTGTGTCTCCCCTGTTCCCCCCCACCCCCCGCTCATGCCACGTGTCTACCTTCCGTTCCCCCCAGCCCCCGCTCATGCCCTGTGTCTCCCCTTTCCCCCCCGCTCATGCCCCGTGTCTCCCCTGTTCCCCCCACCCCCCGCTCATGCCCCGTGTCTCCCCTGTTCCCCCACCACCCCCTGCTCTGCTGATGCCCTGTGTCTCCCTCTTTTCCCCCCCACCTCCCGCTCATGCCCTGTGTCTCCCCTGTTCCCCCCCACCCCCCACTCATGCCCTGTGTCTCCCTCCTTTCCCCCCCACCCCCCACTCATGCCCGTGTCTCCCCTGTTCCCCCACCACCCACTCATGCCCCGTGTCTCCCGCCTTTTCCCCCCACCCCCCGCTCATGCCCCTTTTCTCCCCTGTTCCCCCCACCCCCTGCTCATGCCCCGTGTCTCCCCTGTTTCCCCCCACCCCCCGCTCATGCCTCCTGTCTCCCCTGTTCCCCCGCACCCCCGCTCATGCCCCATGTCTCCCGTTCCCCCCATCCCCTGCCCCATTACTCCCTCCTTTTCTCCCCTGCTCATGCCCCGTGTCTCCCTCCTTTTCCTCCCCACCCCCCGCTCATGTTCCTTGTCTCCCCTGTTCCCCACCACCCCTCGCTCATGCCCCGTGTCTCCCTCCTTTTCCTCCCCACCCCCCGCTCATGCCCCGTGCTCCCCTGTTCCTTCCCACCCCCCGCTCATGCCCGTGTCTCCCCTGTTCCCCCCACTCATGCCCCATGTCTCCCCTGTTCCCCCCATCCCCCGCATCTCCCCTGTTCCCACCCGCGCCCCCGCTCATGCCCCGTGTCTCCTCTGTTCCCCCCATCCCCCGCTCATGCCCCGTGTCTCCCTCCTTTTCCCCTACCCCTCGCTCATGCCCCCGTGTCTTCCCTGTTCCCCCTCGCCCCCGCTCATGCCCCGTGTCTCCCTCCCGCTCCCCCCACCCCCCGCTCATGCCCCGTGTCTACCCTGTTCCCCCCACCCCCCGCTCATGCCCCATGTCTCCCTCCTTTTCCCCCCACCCCCACTCAGGCCCCATATCTCCCTCATGTTCCACCCACCCCCCGCTCATGCCCCGTGTCTCTTTCCTGTTCCCCCCACCCCCCGCTCATACCCCGTGTCTTCCTCCTGTTGCCCCCCGCTCAAGCCCCGTGTCTTCCTCCTGTCCCCCCTCTTATGATTCCCCTTGTTGACCTCTTGTTCCCCACACCCCCCGCTGATGCCCTGTTGTGTTCTCTTTATACACCCCGCCTTCCCTTTCCATGGAGGCCATCTTGGTAAAAGATTTTACTTCCTACACCGGGACGCCGCAGGCGTACCGGTTTGGGAAGAATTTTTTTTTTTAACCACCCGGGGTTCCCACTTTGAGGACCTAGGATGCTAGTGGTCTTCATCTATTGAAAAGGATGTTATGGTTACGTTGCACAAATAAAAACCTATGAAATTCAGTTAAAAGAAAATGTGTTAAAGGGACGTTATGGTTAAGTTGCACTAATAAAAACCTATGAAATTCAATGAAAAAACTTTGTTAAAGCGACGTTATGGTTAATTTGCACTAATAAAAACCTATGAAATGTAATGAAAAAAACTTTGTTAAAGGGACGTTATGGAAAAGTTGCACTAATAAAAACCTATGAAATTAAGTAAAAAAAGGTTGTAAAAGGGACTTTATGGTTCCAAGTAAAACCGAAAAACCCCTGAAATTCGACAGTTATGGTAAGCTAAGCAACCATAACTTGCGCCACCACCGTTCATTGCTAAGACTAACACCCAGGACATCAAAGATGACATCACAAATGTCATTGATGACATCACTGATGACATCACATGTACATTTACTTTTCATGAAAACTCTGTAGAAGGTATTCTCATTATAATGTTGACCAAAAATATATAGCTATGGCTACTGCACCAGCCAATAAGATGTGGGTATTTGTAGACAAGTCAAAGGTATGCAACAACTGGAGTGATCCTTTTCATGCCTACAGGCCCACCGGGCAACATTATAACCGTGGTTATAAGTGAACAATTTGCAGGATTTCAGTCACTCAATCTGCTCACAATAAATTCCATTATATATACCCCCTTCTCAAATCTTCTGCTGATGGACTTGCTTTTTTTTCTTTCTCTTTCTTTTTTATGTTTTTATGTTTGCCTTTCTTGTAAGCCCTCTGAGGCCTTCGGGTGTGTTGCGCAATGTAAGAACACGATAGATAGATAGATAGATAGATAGATAGATAGATAGATAGATAGATAGATAGATAGATAGATAGATAGATAGATAGATAGATTGATAGATAATATATTTTTGAATCTGTTGCTTAATTTAATCTATTTTTGTAAATTAGAGGGTGGCCCTTAAAAGAGCCATTTTGGGGAAGGAAAGAGGGGGGTGGAACAGGGAAGGAAAACACATAAGGATGAAACATATAACAAAAGGAATACAAATAAAAAGGAACTTTTTTAAATATATTTTTATCTCAGAAAAGAGCGTGGTATGCCAATTAAAACAAAAACTGAGGATGACAATTAACTTGGTGTTCAGATATGAACTTGTCCCAATCCTTTGTAGTGCACCTTCAGTGGCTACTGATTGGTGGCATAAAGAACACATTATTCTCCTAACTGAAACATTGGGAGCCAGTAATATAGTAACAGGTGGAATTGACACTGCTGCAGAAGTTGAGTGTTAATTCACTGTCAGTGGCTTCCCACTGGTAGATGCAGGTGCTGAAGGTAGTGTTTTTCTACATGCATGTAATGCATGAGCCCCGTGCAATTTAATTTTTTGGTGCTTGTGCGATTTCCGATGTGCATCGTCCACATCAGCATAGTGCACTTGCACCAGATGATTTATTCACTGATGTTCCCAGGCTTTGTGACAGAACATTTGATGGTCCATGGGCCTCATTACACGGAAGGCGGTAAGGGTTAACGGTCACCGGTAATGGTACCGGTGACCGTTAACCCTTACCGCCTTGCTACGAGGTCCCTTTGTTTTTTTTTTTAAAAGAGGCTTATTTGGGATGGAATGTGGTTGTGAAATTTCTTTTTCTTTTACTTCGTACACATGATATATTGTCTTCATTAGCCCAATAGTCTGGATTTTTACTGTCAATTGTCTATAGAATAACAAAACCCTTGAAATTAAAGGAAAAAACTTTACTTGCAGGGAAATTAAGGTGAGAACTTAAAGCAACGAAACCATGGAACGTCAGCCAAAGCCATGTTAACCTCATGCTCCCTGTTGCGAGCCTATGACCACAATGATTACATCACACATCACCTCAGTGATGACATCACAAATTACATTACAACAGTAAACAGCATTAAGCATGGCCTTCAACCATGGTCAGTGTGAATGCTCAAATATATTCTAACACATTCATGGGCACTTATCATGGCCTTCAGTCATGGACACTAGCCACAGCATTCGGCCATACGCACCGCATATATTAAAATACTAATAGACCATCAAGCATAGACTTTGGCCTTCACCAAAACACCTCTGGGTATTAAGCGCATTATAAATAACCAATTACAATTACAATAACCAATGGCTACAGTCTTCAGTTGTATCCACTGTATATTATATACACTAACCAGCTACTGGCCTTGGCGCAAAATTGGCCAGTAGGTGCAACCTTTGCTGTGCCCGCTATATCTCTATATTTTAACATATAAATGAGCTACTGGACATGGCCTTTAAAATGAGATGTTTGTACATATTTTGTCATTGTCCACTCTATATTTTAAAAAACTAACATGCCAGAAGTGATGGCCTTCAGCAGTGACCATTGTGTATTAAAGAACACTAACTAGCCACTAGCTGTGGCTTTTGGCCGTGCCAATTGTATATTGTATACACTAAACAGCCACTAGGCATGATCTCCAACACACTATACTAGCCAGTGGCCATGACCTTTGGCTGTGCTGACAGTATATTCTAACATATTAAAGGGCATTAGCTTTGGCTTTAGCCATGGTTATGGACTACAGCTTTTAACATTGTCCATTGTATATTTTAAAACAGTGATTGGCTACTAGGCATGGCTTTTTTACAACACTAACTGACCACTAGCTATGGCCTTTGATGATGGCCAGCGACTACAGCCTTCATCATGGGCAAGTCCACGTCTTAAATTGTTATTAAGATAATCAAGATTTTTATGAGCTAATTTATGAATTATATTATGTCTAATGCCATTATGGATGTGATCAGTTATGTACAATGTAATTAGTGTTGTCACCAGTGGTGTCATCGGTGATGTCATCATTGTGGTCATAGGTTGCATAACAGGGGGTGCGAGGTTACGGTGACTTTAGCTGAATTTCAAGGATTTTGTAGCGTTAAGTTCTTAACGTCCCAGCAACTAAAGGTTTTTTTCTTGAATATCAATGCATATATATTACATGGCCACTGTAGTGGCCATGTAGTTATGGTTAAGTTGGTGTTTCCATAGGAAGAGCACTTTTTGGGTGGCTTATAACTTCGCTCCCCCTGGACGAATCCTCACCAAACTTTGCAAAGTTTGGTGAGGATTTGTCCAGGGGTGGAAAGTTATAGGGGGGGTCCCAAAACTTTTTTTTTTCCCATAGACTGAATGGGAAAAAACTTTGCGCACGGCTACAGCCCGAACCGCTGGACGGATTTACACCAAATTTGCGGCAGGAGCGGCGGCCTGGTCCCGAAAGCGTGCTTTTGCAAATTTGGTGTATATCCGTCCAGTAGTGTTTTAAAAAATGACCAAAATGAAGGCAAAAAAATTATTGATATCTGTGTTCGCTTCGCGGATGGACTTCCCTGTTCGCTCCGCGGACAGCACCACGATTGGCCCAGCGGCTTGCGTCATGTCCGCGGACATGCGACATGTTCGCTGATTGGGCGGCGTGGTGCGTGATGCGCGTCAGATTTTCTGTCGCGCCCACCATCTTGCATTTGTGGACATCCACAGACAGCGCGGTGAAAGTTTGTTCAAAATGTGTATTTAGTAGAGTGTGTTGGTGTGTAGAAGTCTTTGGGGAGGATGGGGGAGTATGAGATAGGTTCAAAGTTGTATTTTATTTATGTGCTAGACGCTTTTGTTGTGTTCGCTTTGTCTGCGGACAACACGGCTGTTCTGGAATGTTCATAAATAAACAGAATGGATTTGGTGTCAACTTGAAAGTGTTCTAAGAACACTCGTGGGGTCTTGGAATGTTTGCAGGGGGTGTCCTGGAGGTGTTGTCTGTATTGTTCGTTGGCAAGGTGAAAATGTTGCGGTGTCCTGAAATGTTCGTACATAAAGAAAATGGGGGTGTACTGAGGACGCTGTTTGTATTGTCCTCTGGCAAGTTGAATGTGTCCTATGACCTTCCCCTTGTCCGCGGACATAAAAATGGTTGCAATGCTTGCATCTATGGGTGTGATATGCTGCGGTGGTTGTGGCCAGGGTATAGAATGTTGGGCAGCATGGCCATTTGGCCATGCACCCAAGAGTGTATGCCCTGGCCACAACCACCGCAGCATATCACACCCATAGTGGCTTTTAACTTTGGGTAAAAAACTAATTTATAAGGAACAATGTTATAAGCTTGTATGGGTGTGATATGGTGCGATGGTTGCATTTATCTTGTTATACGTACTATTTGGTTTAGTAACGGGAGTCCATGTTTTTCTTGTTCATTTCTGTAATAAAAGAAAATAGCATGTTAGTATTAGTATTTTATAATGACTTATTACATTGTACAATCAACATTTTCTTCTTTTTATTGACCCTCATATTTAGTAGATTACAAACCAGAGTACTGTGCAATTTGCAAAGTTTCTGTGTTTGTTGCTAAAATCATTGGGTCTGTGGGAGAAAAAAAATCCATGTTGGATTAAAAAAAAACCTTTTTCTGTTATGCTACAGTTTATTTATTTGTTTGTTTTCCGCGTTTACTTGTTCTTTCTGCCTAATGCTTTATGCATTGGATTGTTTCAGTTTTTGTGAGCAGTAAGATATTAGGTATTTGTTTGGATATTGTAAAATTTTGGCCCGCCCAGTTAGATACCAGTAGGCGTATTCTAACTGTTTATGTTTTGATATAATTTCGTGGTATTGATATATCTGTTTGCATATTTGTATGTTTTGGGACAGTTAGATACCAATTGGCGTATTCTAACTGTCTATTTTTTGCTCTATTTCAGTGGTATTAATTTATCTGATTAGTTGTTATAGAATCTTTGGGCAGTTAGATAGGTTTTGAAATATTGTGACAGTTTATATTTTTTTACTACAAGTGTACCTAAGGTTTAAGTACAGTTCAGTTATCAAATTTTGGTTTTAAGAACATTAAATACGCGTTTGTAAGATTAGCTGGTAATCTCTGCTTTAGAGTAACGGTACTATCATTACATTCAAACCATCCACATTTTTGATATGTGTAGTGCCCTAAGTTGGTTGTGGCTTCTGCGTGGTAGATTATACCTATTGTTGTGAAGGTTTTCCTACCAAGTGATATTTGACCATGTGTGAATCCAGTCAGCTTGCAGTTGTTTTTCGTACCATCTGCATTGTAACGTAGAAGCATTAGTATTACGTATTTACTATGTGTTTGTATTAGTAATGTGGAGCGATTATCCGAATTGCAGGTAGAACATAATCTACCGTGGTTTGCATTTTGTACAAGTTGCTGAAATGGAACGGATTAACAATTAGGTATTGATATATAGACAAAGCGCTCATTGGGGATTTGTTCTTGTGTCACATTGTTGCAGAGAGTGCATGTATGTTTCCACATGTATGAAATCTGGAAGATTTCATTTATAGGTATGTTTTTGTTTTCCAGTACTAATAGTAAGTACATTAGAAATTCTTGTGGATCTTCCTGTGAGTTTATAGTGAATTTCACCATTCCAGCACAGTAGTCCAATTGTTGTCTTATTCCAAAAACACTATACGTGTTGTCAGGATTGTTTGCTGCATTTCTGTGAAGTACTAACATTTGCAAACACAATGGGTCTGTACTGTGTAAGTAAATGTTGTCAACAATTGGTGGTAATTGAAATAGAATATTCATTGCTACATTTGCGTAGCAACTTACACCAACTATATTTGAGAATTTAAATGGTCCAGGTAGTTCTGTATCTAACTGCTTTTTTTGGAGTTTGTCTTCCTTCTTTAAAGAATTACCTGGTTTACTTTCCCTAATTGATTCTTTTTTGCTTGTGGTACTTGATGAAGTTTTAGTTTCTTTTAGTCTCTTTGGAGGATGTGCAGTGACATCCTGTTGCATTTCTGTTTGATTTAGTTTTCTTTTAGAACATTTTCCTTTTTGTAGAACAGGATATGTTTGTAGATGGGGGGTGTATAGTGAACGAAGTCTATTGTATTCTAAAATGCAAGGAATATCAGCGTTTACTTTACTTGCATCAAAGTTTATTAGAAATAGACTGTCAATTGTACGTAGGCGTGACAGTGCTATGTAGCTCATGCCTTCTTTTAAGACTGTGTTACCAATGTCTATCATTGCTTTGTCTAGAGTAAGACATTGTGATTTATGAATGGTGACTGCGTATGCAAGAGTTAGAGAAAATTGTTCTCTGTGTACATACATGTCTTTGAAAAGAAGGAATCAAGCTGTTGAGCGTCCTATTCTTTTTACTTCTGAAAGTTTGTCAAAGAAAATATTGACAAACTGAATTTTGTTTTCACGTGGGTATGTTTGAAAGCCGACAACTCTACCCAGTGCTCCATTAACTAGTCCTTGGTCCACGTCAAGGTTACGTTTAATCATTACTCTGCAATTTAAGGATAATTTTAATATCTTTTCCAAGCCTGCTGTGTTTGAGATTGATTTTTCTAAACTATTTAGTCTTGCTGTGGCTTGGTCACACATGGGTAGTGTCATTCCATGTACATATAGTTTGTCTGTGGCGCTAATTTCCATAATTGGTTGCATTTCTTTACTTAACATTATTTCATTGAATTTGAAACAGCTTGCAAGAGTTGGCATTAAGGCCATACAATTGACATTTTTGTGGGCTAATGGTTCCATAACATCTGTAGCACATGCATTATCACCATAAAGTGCATGAATGTGCCTGGTTTTCAATATTGCTTCTGCTTCTCTAGAAAATATACCAACTCTGATACTTTTTAAGATGTTGGCATAAGTGAGATCTGCAGATTGGCATGTTTTCTGTTAATTCTCTGTATTGGAAATGATGCCAAAGGTTGACATTTCCAATGCTGCCAACAGTTTTACGGCAGAGTTTGTGTCCTAATGTTTTAAAAATAGGCTCACCTTTTACAGGTGTCAATTGAAGAAGATCTCCGAAAACAATGATGTGTTTTCCTGCAAAGAGATCTTCATAGTTTGTTTTGAGTACTTCTTGTAATCTGAGGTGAATCAAAGCCAACATTAGGTTGGACACCATGCTCACTTCATCTATTAGTAGCATTTTCATTTGTTTCAATACTCTGCGTACTTCCATTGCAGCTTCTGCAGAAAGTTTGTAATAATTTAACTTGTTTTGGTGTTCTACTGGCAGGAGTAGTAATCGGTGTAAAGTGACACCACCTATGTTGTAGGCAGCTAAACCTGTGGGGGCAGTGACAACAGCTGACAGTTTGTTGTTTGTCAATTGTTGAAGGAACTTACTGATGATTTTGATTAGGAATGTTTTGCCAGAACCATCTTCACCACTGACATACAATAGTATAGATTTGTAGTTTTTGGCAGGTGCATTCTTTGTTTTCATGTTGCACACCATGTGCAATTTCTTTTGTTATTTCTTGAAAAATGCTACGTTGCTCTTTGTTTAGTTTTGATTGTAGTGTAGTTAAGTCTTCTTTATCTTCATAGTGGCACATGGTGTTTTCTACTTCTATCATAGCTAATTCTGCCTCATTTGTTATTAGTGGTTCTCCCAGTGGTTCTTGGCTTCTTGTGACAGAAGGTTGACTACTGTCAGGAGTGTCCTTATCTAGTTGGGCCTGGATGTCCTCTTCGTGTTGCTGTTCATTGTGCAACATTGTTTTGTACTGTGCAAAGTTTACATCAGTTATACTGCTTTCATTGGCTTTGAAAGCGTCTTCATATGAGTTATAGGTATCTAGTATTTCTTCTTCTTTTCTCCATGGTTTGAAGAGTTGTAGCAGGGACATGCAATATATTTCTTTATGTTGAGGAGTCTTTAATGACAATTTGATATGATTAATTAAATTTGGTTTGGTGAGTTTTACTAAGCTGCCATCACAGTTTGTCACTTTGTATTTACGGTTTTGCTCATCAGGTTTTATATTATTTTTGTATGTGTAGTTTTGGGCTATGTGGTATAGACACATGGTTTCCAAAGTGGTACTCCTGTTTGGGTAGTATGTGTCCAATAAATTGTTTTTTAAAATGTCTTGGCTGTTGGGATCATGTTTGGCTATTGTTTCTATATCTTCGTATGATTTTAGAACTCTTTTTCTAGATTTAGCTGGACCAAGATTTAGCCATACTATATTTGCAGATTTACCATACAATGCAGTACCAGTTAATCGATCAGCTGCTTCATAGGATCCACATTCTCTATGGGACAGCATTTTTATGCCCAAGCTGTATAATTTCTGAGACACTGTTTTATCTGATGACAGGTCATTCCAGAGGTCTTGGAGCTCTGTCTTTTCTGATTTGGTTAAGTATGCTGTGACATATCATGCAACTGCAGTAGAATTGTCTGCTATGTACTGCACATCTATGTTTGCATTCCACAAGTGGGCAATGATTGCATTGTAATCATTGATATATTTTTCCTCTTCTTTTCTTTTTATGCAATATGTATTTTTAGGTGACTTACCTTTAACACTATGTCTAACTGAAGACATGAGGTTGTTCACTTGACCTTTATTTTTAACTGGTCTATGGAAACCAAATCGGCATTTGGTGTAGTATTTCCCTTTGTTTTTGTATTTGCAACGACAATATTTGCCACATTTGTGTCTTTGGAATTGTAAGATTTTTGCATGAAGATCACTATTTGTGAATTCTGACGGAATTTCACAAGTGACATATTTTTCAATAAACTGTAAAACAGTGGCATCACTGTCTTGACCAAATTTAGGAGCATCTTTAATCCATAAAAGCATGTGCACATGTGGCGCTCCTCTGGCTTGGTATTCTTTTCTCCAAAAGAAGTGTTGCACTTCTCCAAGGGGAGGAACAGTTTTATTACAAATAAAATGTAGCATAGCAATGAAGCAATGGTGAAAATATCTAGAAACATTAACAGGATACTGAGAACAAAGTTCTCCAGGTGTTAGTAAATCTATGTTTGTTTTGTTTTCGTTTGATATGCGTAGGAAAGCATGTAAATCTTCCCATGCATATTCTGCGCAACTTAATGTAACAAACCAAGTGGGTGGGGCAAGGTTTCTGATCATACAACGTACATCTCCATGGCGTCGAAACCAGTACTCTTTAGTAACTCGCATATTTGCTAATAGATTTGTAAGATTTGCCTGTAAAACCTCATCTTTTTGTTGAACTTTTTGTAATAATTGTGTGGCTGTCATATTTTGAAAGTGTGATCCTGATTTTAATATGTGTGCAACTCTGTAACATAAAGTTGCTAGTTCACTTTCAAAGAGTAGGTGGAATATGTATTCCACATTTTGTCGAAATCTGGGATCTTCAGAATACATTCGTAATGAGCGATATTCTGATGCTGATATTTGAACAGGTCTTTCATCGTATCTTCCTCCTTTGCCAGTAGGAAAGAGTAGAGGAAAAATACGTGCTTCTATACTTTTTTCCCATATGCTGATTGGTGAGCCTTTTGTTTGACGCATTTGGTACGTTTCCAGTGCATCTTCTATGGTGTCATTAGAGTGCAATTGGTGATTTGTATAATGGTCTAAAGTGTTTGCTATTGTAGCAGGATCTAGGAGCTCAAATTGACCAGTTTCTTGTGTCTCTTGAATTATTTCAGTTGTATCTTTCAAGTTTTCTTTGATATTAATTTCTTTGTAATAATCATTATTTGTCAGAAAACGCTCCAGGTCTTGTATCACCCCTGCGGTTCACGTGTCTCATCCTCACCAAAAGCTTCTGTCCCGTTATACCACCATACAGAAGGCGGGCTTGCGGTATCCACGCTCTACGCACGGAACACATTTGCGTCGGGAACTGCGTTCCCGACGCCTCACGTGGAAGTTGCCATGGAGACTACGTCAGTGGACGCAGCATCTTCCACGTGATAGAAAACGTGTTGGGTCACGTGACCATCTTGGTGCCGGTACTTCAAGTACTTAATGATCTGGCGCCCACTTCTCGCTGCTTCTGATCCAATAGTGACAGCGGTTTTTTCTTGCTCAGATTTAGTGGTTTTGTTTGATCTCGGATTACGTTTACTGGATTGCTCTTGGATTATCCTTACCTGTTCTTGTATCTTGACCTCGGATTGTTTATGGATTATTCTTGCCTAGTGATTTGGTTTTGTCGAAATCGGACCTCGAAGCTTGGGAGACCTCTTACCTTCGTTCTTTCCTTCCTTCCTTTTCCCTCTCCAATCCCTTCCCTGTCCTTCCCCAGGGTGCTGTAGGCGTCCTCGTGCCGGCGGGTACAGGCTTGGTGCTGGACTAGAGACTTCCTGAGCACCTTTTAGGCGTCCTCGTGCCGGCGGGAATAGGTGGTTGCTGGACTAGTGACTTCTTACACCTTGGATTGTTTGGTCCACCGAACAGAGGGCAGATACCATCACACTGTTCCTACAGGAAAGAAGAAGGACTTTGCCAGGGACGTTCACTTCCAGGGAAAAAAGGGTAAGAAACCTGCCTTTCCTTACCATTATTTCTTCCACTCATTCTCTGGTACTGATTGTCTTTTCTCTTCTTCTGGTCTCCAGAGTACCCCAGTATAGAGGACATTCTTGCATGAAACACTTCTGGTTAAACCGTTTTCTGCAGGTTAGTCTGTTGAGATTTTGTTACGTGTTCTCTTGAAAGGGGTGTATTTGATTGTAATCAGTATAATATTCTGCAGTCGTTGGCTGGAACCTGGAACCATCATCTACCGGGAAGTTGCGGGCCGCTCAGCTCTACGATCCCAACGACTCTACACCATCTTCCGATCAATTGGATTCTTAGACTGTCCTTTCGTACTCCTGAGAATCACATTGGTAGGAAGAAATATATTCTTAACGACGGGTCAACGCGGAACCAGGTTCCCGGAATTCTGACAGAATCAGAAGCCTTATTATGGATGCCGCGAATGACCCGTTGGCCGTTTTGGTTCAGTTAGTGGCCGACCTACGTGCCGATATGACGGCCACCCAGGCTGACACCCACCGGCGCATTGATGAAATGCAAGCCGGTATCAGGGAAGTGGTTACAGGAATACCATCTTTGGCCTCCGCTTCCGCTTCAGGTCAGGCAGGGCCTTCGGTCAGACCTGATTCTACGCATGTGTACATGGCCGCTCAGTTCCCGCTTGCTCCCCCAGAAAGGTTTACTGGGGATCCAAAATCCTTTCGGACATTCATTAACCAATGCAGACTGCATTTCTTGTGTCGGCCTACCTCGTTTCCTGATGCGACTACTAAAGCAGCCTTTGTCTTATCTAACCTTGGAGGTATGGCCGCGGTTTGGGCGAATCCTTTGTTGGAACAAGGCAGTCCGCTGTTGTTCGACTGCGATGCATTGATCAGTGCTATGACGAGGGTGTTTGATACTCGCTACAAGACTCAGGCCACGGATCTGGAATTGCTGAATCTCCGTCAGGGGGACACTCCTTTATTATCGTATTTGGCTAAGTTCAATCAGTTGGTGGCTGAAACTGGTTGGCCGGAAGATAAGAAAGCCGCTCTGTTCTATAAAGGACTGTCGGATACGTTAAAGGATACCATAGCTACGGTTCCGGTGGTTCCTACGTCCTTTTCTGATTTCTTGGATCTAGTACTCCAGATTGATGCCCGACGTACCGAAAGAAAGGGGGAGAAGAGAATGATTACGGTCAATACCACTATATCCCCAATCCCTGTTTCTGGCGGTGACGAGCCTATGCAAATTGGGGCAGTTAGGGGCCCGCTAACGACAGAAGAACGAGAACATCGTAGACGGAACAATCTGTGCTTTTATTGTGGTTCCTCTACTCATCTGCTTAGTGCATGTCCAAAGAGACCCCGCAAGTCGGGAAACGCCAAGGCCCGGTCGTAGAAGGAACCCCTACGCCGAGCTCTTCCCTGCAGGGTTCCTCGTTGTCCACGCCTTTTTACATTGACGTCATGTTGAGTTACGATCAGGTCACTCCTTGGAGTTCTGCAGCTGTTCTTGACTCAGGGGCAACCGGTAACTACATTGATGCCCAATACGTTCGGAAATGGGGTATTCCCTTGTTGTCAAAAAGTGTTCCGGAGGTAGTCAATGCGGTTGACGGTTCAACCCTACTTTCGGGGCTTGTTACTGAACATACCATTCCGTTGTTGTTAACTATTGGCGCCGAGCATTCGGAAATCATCACATTTGACGTCATTATGGCACCGCAATACAAACTCATCCTGGGTTTACCGTGGCTCAAGCTTCATAACCCGGTCGTTAACTGGGAGACCGGGGTTATAGCTTTCAGTGCTCAGCAACGCCCTCGATCCTGCAGTTCCCTAGAGTCCATGTATGAAGTACCTGAAGCTCCTAGTCGGGCGTTGTTGAACTCTGTGGTTACAATCGGAGCTGTTGTTAACACCGTATTACCTGTCGAATACACAAGTTATAAGGACGTCTTTGACAAGGGGAAAGCAGAGATCCTGCCGCCTCATCGGCCCTATGATTGCCCCATTGTTCTCAAACCGGATGCCAAGACACCTTCGGGACGTATCTATTCCCTTACACAAAAGGAAGAAGTCGTCCTTAAAGAATATCTGGATAAAGCCCTCGAGTTAGGTTTTATTCGGCCTTCTCACTCTCCATTTGCTTCACCGCTCTTTTTTGTACCCAAGAAGGAGGGGGACTTAAGACCTTGTATTGATTATCGGGAACTCAATGCAGGTACTATCCGTAATCAATACCCAATCCCGTTGATTTCTGTCTTGCTGGATCAGTTAGGGTCTTCAGAATTCTTCACCAAATTAGATCTAAGGGGTGCGTACAATTTGGTCCGGATACGTCGAGGGGATGAGTGGAAAACAGCCTTTAAGACACGATATGGCCTATTCGAGTATTTGGTGATGCCATTCGGGCTTTGCAATGCCCCGGCCACATTCCAGAATTTCATCAACGACGTTCTACGCGACATGATCGACAGATTCGTTATTGTCTATTTAGATGATATACTCATCTATTCTCCATCCATGGAAGATCATGTACGTCATGTTTCACAAGTCTTACAACGCTTGCGGGAGCATCGTCTTTTTGTCAAACTGGAAAAATGTGTATTCCATGCGAGTGAGGTCGAGTTCCTTGGATATGACATCACCAATAAAGGAGTGCAGATGAGTAGCAATAAGGTGAAAGCTGTCTTAAACTGGCCTGTACCAACTTCAAGGAAGGAGTTACAATCATTTCTGGGGTTTTCGAACTTTTACAGGCGGTTCATTAGACAATTCTCTTCGATTGCTGCACCCCTCACCGAATTGACCAGTAACAAGAAACCTTATTTATGGAACGATAACGCCCAAATAGCGTTTGAGTCTTTAAAAGCCGCGTTCACTACAGCCCCGGTGTTGCTACACCCAAATGTCAAACGTCCATTCGTTGTCGAAGCTGATGCTTCGGATGTCGCGGTAGGGGCTGTCTTGTCCCAAACCTGCGCTGATACCAAGGAGTTGCATCCAGTCGCCTACCATTCGCGCAAATTAACGCCCTATGAACGTAACTACACCGTTACTGAACGGGAATTGTTGGCCGTAAGAGACGCATTTATGATCTGGCGTCATCATCTCCTTGGGACGGAATTACCGGTCCAGGTTTTTACTGACCACAGAAACCTGTTGGCGTTGCAGTCCCTGACGTGCACCACTGCGAGACATGCCCGTTGGCATGAATTCTTTTCCATGTACAACTTTAGTTTGACTTACCGCCCAGGTGTCTTGAATTCCAAGGCGGACGCGCTATCCAGAAGCCTGGGTAATGATGGTTCACGTCCACAGGATGGGTCTTTGTTATTACCTACACAAGTGGTCTGTAGTTGTGTTCTACAACCCACTTTGAAGTCAACGCTCCAGAACTGGGTTGATAAAGAGCCCACAGAACTGGCAGACTATAACATGGATATTCTGCATGGTCTTCCTTATGTCCAGGGTCGAGTTTATATGCCTGATCAGGATACCCGGTGTACAGCTATTTCTTTGTGTCATGACGCTGCTATCGCAGCGCATCCTGGTTCCCAGAAAACTCTTGAACTCCTCAAACGCTGGTGTTGGTGGCCTTCCATGCGAAGAGACGTCTCGCAATATATCTTGACCTGCGCCATCTGTGCCCAGTGTAAGTCCCATTCAGCGAAACCTATGGGGTTATTACAACCATTACCAGTGCCAGCCAGACCTTGGGCGATGATTACCATGGACTTTGTGGTGGAGTTGCCTTTGATTGATGGGTTTGATACCATATGGGTGGTGGTTGACAGCTTTTCTAAAATGTCTCTCTTTGTGCCTTGCCAAGGCCTGCCATCAGCTGCTAAGCTGGCAGAGTTGTTCTTGCGACATGTTTTCAGGTTTTTTGGGTTGCCTGAGATTGTGGTTTCTGACAGGGGGTCCCAGTTCACGTCGCGTTTTTGGAGGCATCTAATGTTCTCTTTGGGGGTAGATGAACGGTGTTCCACAGCGTTCCATCCCCAGACGGATGGTCAAACAGAGCGGGTTAACGCTACCATGGAGCAGTACCTCAGGTGTCTCATCCTTCAACATCAGGAATCCTGGCTAGCAGTTCTTCCTTTGGCGGAATTCGCGTATAATAATTCCAGCCATTCATCAACGGGAACATCGCCATTCTATGCCTTGTATGGGCAACACCCACGCACCCTTCCTCTTGATTGGAATCTACCTGAGGATTGTCCGGCAGTTCAATCTTGTATCAAAGATTTGTCTCTGGTCCGTGATAGGGTGCTGGAACATCTGAAACAAGCACAAGAACAGGCGAAGAAGTACGCGGATCGGAATCGCCGTCCTGCACCCGTCTACATTCCAGGTACACGGGTATGGTTGTCCACTAAGAACCTACGCATTCCAGGTCGACGATGCTTGTTGCCACGTTTTGTAGGTCCTTATGTTATAAAGGACGTCTTGAGTCCATTGGTGGTCAAATTAGAACTTCCGCACTCTTGGAAGATACATCCGGTTTTCCATGTGTCCATGGTTAAGCCTTGTGTAGACAGCACCAGGATACCGGCTTCTCCGTCTCCGATATTGGTTCAAGGGGTGGAGGAGTATGAGGTCAATTCCATTCTTGATACCAGGGTTTCTCGTGGTACCAGGTATTTCTTAGTGGACTGGAAGGGTTACGGTCCGGAAGAACGGACATGGGAACCGGAGCAGAATGTGCATGCCCCGTTGTTGGTTTCCCAATTTTTGGCCTCTCGGGGGCATGGGGGTCCTTTGGGGGAGGATACTGTCAGAAAACGCTCCAGGTCTTGTATCACCCCTGCGGTTCACGTGTCTCATCCTCACCAAAAGCTTCTGTCCCGTTATACCACCATACAGAAGGCGGGCTTGCGGTATCCACGCTCTACGCACGGAACACATTTGCGTCGGGAACTGCGTTCCCGACGCCTCACGTGGAAGTTGCCATGGAGACTACGTCAGTGGACGCAGCATCTTCCACGTGATAGAAAACGTGTTGGGTCACGTGACCATCTTGGTGCCGGTACTTCAAGTACTTAATGATCTGGCGCCCACTTCTCGCTGCTTCTGATCCAATAGTGACAGCGGTTTTTTCTTGCTCAGATTTAGTGGTTTTGTTTGATCTCGGATTACGTTTACTGGATTGCTCTTGGATTATCCTTACCTGTTCTTGTATCTTGACCTCGGATTGTTTATGGATTATTCTTGCCTAGTGATTTGGTTTTGTCGAAATCGGACCTCGAAGCTTGGGAGACCTCTTACCTTCGTTCTTTCCTTCCTTCCTTTTCCCTCTCCAATCCCTTCCCTGTCCTTCCCCAGGGTGCTGTAGGCGTCCTCGTGCCGGCGGGTACAGGCTTGGTGCTGGACTAGAGACTTCCTGAGCACCTTTTAGGCGTCCTCGTGCCGGCGGGAATAGGTGGTTGCTGGACTAGTGACTTCTTACACCTTGGATTGTTTGGTCCACCGAACAGAGGGCAGATACCATCACACTGTTCCTACAGGAAAGAAGAAGGACTTTGCCAGGGACGTTCACTTCCAGGGAAAAAAGGGTAAGAAACCTGCCTTTCCTTACCATTATTTCTTCCACTCATTCTCTGGTACTGATTGTCTTTTCTCTTCTTCTGGTCTCCAGAGTACCCCAGTATAGAGGACATTCTTGCATGAAACACTTCTGGTTAAACCGTTTTCTGCAGGTTAGTCTGTTGAGATTTTGTTACGTGTTCTCTTGAAAGGGGTGTATTTGATTGTAATCAGTATAATATTCTGCAGTCGTTGGCTGGAACCTGGAACCATCATCTACCGGGAAGTTGCGGGCCGCTCAGCTCTACGATCCCAACGACTCTACACCATCTTCCGATCAATTGGATTCTTAGACTGTCCTTTCGTACTCCTGAGAATCACATTGGTAGGAAGAAATATATTCTTAACGACGGGTCAACGCGGAACCAGGTTCCCGGAATTCTGACATTATTCTCTTTGAGATATTGCAGGGCTTCTCTAACTTTATGTAAATCTACCAGTTGTTGCCACATTTTTTTGTCTTTTGTAGGCACTCCATTTACCAAGATAATTAAAGATTGTTGCATTGGACGTTGCACTCCTAGAGTGTGCACATTTTCTTTTAGATCTAATGGTAAATACACTACTTTTCCACAAATACCTTTCACTAATTCAGAGGGAGGTAATTTTGCAGTTTTTGGTTGAAGGCGTATTATTGCTTGAAATGAATGAACTGTTTGAATTATGATGCTCTCATATAAATTAAGTTGTTGAAGGAGTTTTGGTAGTGGATGTAATTCCAAGTTATTTGAGATAGCACGTGAAGGAGTTTGGTTGTTGTCAAGTTTGGTAGTGCAGTAACTGCAAAGTATTATGGGGTCAGTTATTTCGTATTTGTTTTCTGCAATAAGGTAGAGAGCTAATTCAAACCATTTAGAATCTTCATTGTCTTCTATTTTGTATGAAAGGTCTGTAGTTTTTGTGTTACTTTTATAACACGTTCTGCAGCAACATACACACACGTGGTTTGGTACTTCAGCTGAAGTGCTTTGAAATTTTAGTATTTCTTTTTTGTATGCGTGTAGTGAAAGGTTGCCATGTGCAGATTTGTTACGAAGTTGGTTGACAGCTAATTCATCTTGTAAGTGGGTTTCATTTCCAAAATATTTTTTCTGTACATTCTCGATTTCTTCTAGTAGGTCTTTTGGTGTACCATGTAGAAGAATGTTATTTAAATTGGCTAGTGCATGTCCTGGGTGTTAATGTTAGCAGTGCACGGTGGCGTGAGTTATGGTTGCTTATGTTACCATAACTGCCGAATTTCAGGGGTTTTTCGGTTTTACTTTGAACCATAACGCCCCTTTAACAAAGTTTTTTCACCAAATTTCATAGGTTTTTAGTAGCGCAACTTAACCATAATGTCCCTTTAACAAAGTTTTTACACTGAATTTCATAGGTTTTTAGTAGCACAACTTAACCATAATATCCCTGACTTCATATACATGTAACATAGAACATACTAACCCCCTCGTAGTGATTTTGATGTCCGCGGACTACCGCCATGTCCGCGGACATATTGAAAATCTGAGCGTGGTGAATGTAAATTTAAATAGTGTGCCCCATCCCCATTTCCCCTTTGAAGTTGGCTCTGAAAAGAGCCGTTTTTTTTTTTTTTTTACAGATGCTTGACAGACACCTGTTATTTTGTATTTTTTTTCTTGTTTTTTTTCTTACTTTGCTCCTAAAATCTTCACATAACCTTCTACAAAGCAACCCTTACATTCCAAAATAGAAAGGCATTTCCCGTAAAAGATAAAGAAATGCCATCTTCTTAAAATTAACAGCATTACTGGCATCAATATTCTTGTTGTTACAGAAGAACATACCAGCTCTAAGCATGAAGGCACACATGCCTCGGTTGATGACACACCTAGCAATGTTTTGCTGAGGACAAAAAACTGAACTATTGTCCCATATTGCCCTAAGTAGTAATCCAGAAAAAATTACTTTAGCATTTGGAAGGATCTTCATTACGGCTTGAACCAAGCGTACCAAATCAGCCAACAAAGTAGGGGCACTGACGTTGCCCAAATGGAAAGCACCATAGTGCAAAACTACCACATGCGGACTGTTCATCGTGGCCATATCCTCACAAACTTGTACATTTCCCTGTACATTGCAATCAGGCAAAGTGCTCCACACCACCTCCACTCCTTTCACATCAAAGTTCTTTGCAACATGCCTACATTCAGCGTACTGTTGTAAACCATGTACAAACATATCTCTGAGCACCAACACCCTGACTTTCTCCACTTCTGCCATCTTCACTACACACAGTCTCTTTCAACACAAATCCACAACCTCGACATCTGATTGGCTGATCCGTACAGTCTTCTTTCCATGTTGGATTTCCTGGAAAAACCCGGATGTAGCACGCCCTGTCCACGAACAGCCGCGGTGTCCGCGGACGGCGTCCACTTTACTCTCTGTGCCATTCCCTCATTGCATACAGCTAAGCAATCACACAATACGAATAATGTCCTCAGAACACCCCCATTTTGTGAATTTTCGAACATTTCAGGACAATTATCATTTCATTATTCAACATATTAACATTACAAATATTATACTTTCATCTTGTACTCTGCACACAATGCTATGTTTCTCCATTAGTAGCTCAGTATACTAGATAGAATCCCATAATACAATGCTATTTATATCAATGCATCGTTCAAAGCACTAATAACGGTATGATATTTATTGCAATATCCTTGACACTTTTTTCGCAACATTATAATAAAAATCCCTAGTACAGAAATTCCATGAAAAGTACATACACATGTGATGTCATCAGTGATTTCATCAATGACATTTGCGATGTCATCTTTGATGTCCTGGGTGTTAGTCTTAGCAGTGCACGGTGGTGGCGCGAGTTATTTTTCATAGCTTACCATAACTTGCGATTTTCAGGGGTCTTTCGGCTGTACTTAGAACCATAACGTCCCTTAAACTAACTTTTTTTAATATCACGCAAACAATATACAAACATGGCGTGCAAAAACCAACTTCTCACAGATGGCTTTACACAGAATGTTGCAAAGTAAGAATTTATGCTCGTTCACAGTGAAGGTCAGCTGCTTCCATTTTTCTCTCGGGCCCCGGAGAGGCTCACGAAGCGGACTATAAAGTTGTATTGTGTTTTGACCTTGACAGACAGAGATTGTGATGAAAGACTTCTCTTGAAGGAGTGTTGCTAAAACGTGAGAGAAGATAAGGATAACATTTCTGAAACTAAACCACTTTTATATATCATATCACGATGCGAAAGATCGTTCGCACACGCGGAGTCGTATTTTGGGACTGCACTACTCGTAGACAATGGAAATTGCAATTGTACTGTAAGTAACCCTTTAGATTATTTTATACCAAATATAATTACAATAGCGTAGCATCAAATACCGCTCAAGTTGAACTTGTTCGTTGAAAGTGGCATAATGTTTTCTACCGCGCACTATCACCGCCGAATTGATCCCCTGTCGTTTAGAGGGCTCTGAAAAAGGCAGACGACACAGGGTGGGTTAATAGAAATAATTTAACCGTTCTATAGGCGGTCAAGCGCTCTACTCGCTGTGCCACTTCACTGTAGCCTGTCAAGTGGCACAGCGAGTACAACGCTCGTTTTGACATCCGTGCACAGCTTGCTAACGCAAGTTCGAATCCCGGCAAGGCCAAACTCAGCCGTTCATCCTTCCGTGGTCGATAAATGAGCACCACACACCGTGGTTAATAATAAGCACCGCTTAGATACCTCATGGTTCTTAGCGCTATATGAATGGGAAAATATTATTATTTTATTATTAACATACTCCGTTGCACTATCTTCGATAGCAAATAGTTTCACGCCCTAATAAATAAAATGATGATTTTTAATGAAGATCGGCTGGTGAGACTAATTTATGTTTTTTAAAACAGGTACGTGGCCCCATTTTGCCTATGTCACGATTTACAGACTCCAGTGGATGGGGTCTTCAACTGCCAGGTGCAGGTCCAAATATGCAACTT
Organism: Ambystoma mexicanum; assembly: GCF_040938575.1. NCBI lineage: Eukaryota > Metazoa > Chordata > Amphibia > Caudata > Ambystomatidae > Ambystoma > Ambystoma mexicanum. The sequence continues at coordinate 788,920,959 of NC_090939.1, forward strand.
CATGACCCTCACCATTTTATGGGACAATCGCCAAGGACCAATATGCCCTTACGCAGTACTAGCGGCTACAAACAACATACCAACCAATAGGGTGGTCTAATGGCTCGTTGTTGGAGCAACCTTCCGATTATCAGAGCAACCATTTACTGCTTTTATCATAAACCAACAGCCTATCTACCGCAAAGGAACAACGCGTGGCTCAAAATAAACTTTTGCTGATCGACAGCAGAGACAATAGCAAATCGCTGAATATTCACTAAACATTTCATGTGAAATAAATGTACTTTACCAAATGTACAATCCTGCTGTTTACTTTTAAACCACAGTTTCATATTCCGAATTGTGGCACACTGAGTTGTAAGCTGATCTAACACCCTCTGTACCGCAAAGGAACATCGCGTGCCTCAACATGAACTTTTGCGGATCGACAACAAAGACAAATGCAAATTGCTGAATATTCTCTAAACATTTGATGTCAAATAAATGCACTTTACAAAATTTACAATCTTGCTGTTTGCTTTTAAATCACTGTTTCATATTCCGAATTGTGGCGCGTTGTGTTGTGACATAATATGTGTTGTCTTCCGGGTTCTGTGTAAAGTCACTTAGGACTGGAGAGAACTGGGCGCGTTTGATGACGCACCCTGTAACGTCACGGAGAGAGGTGGGGAATATAAATGCTTTGATAATGTCAGGCTTAGGGTCGGGAGATATGATTTAGTGTCGCAAAATCAAGTCAGCCAGGTCAATAGCGCCAGTCATAGGATTATCACATAATGTCGGCGCACACCAGCCGGATTCATCGTTTCTTTAGTGGACAAAAAGTCGGTTGACGCCCATAGGAAATTGTACTATTAGTGGACAAAAGGAGTGGTCTTAAAACACTTTCACCCTGACAACGAACAATACAAACAACGTTCTCAGAACACCCCCATTTTTTGTAATTGCAACCATTTCGGGACACCGCAAGTGTACTTAGAACACATTCAACTAGACAGATTACAATACGGACAGCGTCCCGAGGACACCCCCAGTTTGTGTATTTACGAACAATTAAGTACACCGCGAGTGTTCATAGCTCATTTTTACCTTCCTTGCGAACAAAAATGACACATACTCCGTCCTCTAAACACCCAACCATTTAGTTTATTTACAAAATGTCAGAACAGCCGTGTTCTCTGCGGACAAATCGAACGCAACAAAAACGTCTAGCACATAAAAAAACAAAACATTGAACCTATCTCATACTCCCCCACCCTCCCCACACACCAACACACGGCACTAAATACAATTTTTTATCCACGTTTCACCGCTCTGTACGCGATCGACGGCGAATACAAGATGGCGGACGCCACAGAAAATTTAACGCGCTCCACGCCCCTCGCCGTCCAATCAGCGAACACGTTGCATGTCCGCGGACATGACGCAAGGCCATGGGCCAATCGGGGTGCTGTCCGCGGAGCGAACAGGGAAGTCCGTCCGCGAAGCGAACACAGATATCACTAATTTTTTTGCCTTACATTTTGGTCATTTGATAAAAAACTACTGGACGGATTTACACCAAATTTGCAAAAGCACGCTTTCGTGACCAAGCCCCCACTCCTGCCGCAAATTTGGTGTAAATCCGTCCAGCGGTTTAGCCTGTGGCCGTGCGCACATTTTTTTCCCATTCAGTCTATGGGGAAAAAAAAGTGTGACCCATATACTTTTTTTGCAAAGTTTGGTGAGGATCCGTCCAGGGAGAGCGAAGTTATAAGCCGCCCAAAAAGTGCTCTTCCTATGGAAACAGCAACTTAACCATAACTACATGGCCACTACCCTGAAAGCAGTGCTTTACCTCTAAGAGTGGGTTCCTCCTGGGTGGCTTCAGAAGCAAGCAACAGAAAAACCAAACAAAGTTAATGCTCACTCCCTAAATGCCTACTCGATGGCTAAAGGCAAAATGGGATTGGTAGAAAACATAAACCAGAGCACACGATCTGCACTTTAGAAAACAATTGTGATTTATTATAAAACACCGGTGCATGTCATTAGATTTACAAAGGAATGGACTTACTAAGGATAGAAAAGTCCTGGAATAAAACACTCCGTTTTCACCACGCGTTCCGTCCTCTACTCTGGGACTTTGTCAGGTGCATTTCGCTTCCCGACACTCACGCGACATTTAAAAAAAAAACACACAAATTCTAAACAGTCACATCCTCCGTGTTTGGTTTAGTTATGTGACTGCAACTTTTTATGGAGACTTGTTGCATGTTATACCCATGGCCATCTTGGAACATAATGTTCTGTTCTATTAAGTCCCAATACCTATTCAGTGTTTAAATGTAGAGAAACATGCTCTAAACAACACATACTGGAGTAATTCTCATGTGTGACTCCCACGTTTAGCCTGCATAAATATTAACATATAAAAGTGCCTAAAAAGTGACAATCACATATTGCTTTAAAAAAAATGATATAGCTGTGCCAGTTCACTACAATAATTGGCGAGCGTTGTCAGGGCTAGTTGGAGGTAATAGATCAGGTGGCTGTCGCTCGATAATGCTTTCAGTAGTTCCTATGTAGCCCCAGTGGGATCAAACTCAATTAGTCACCATAACTATGATCAATCTCGCCCATGTGGGCTTGACATCAACACTCAATACCACAATCTGGGTTTAATGTGGAAAACGGTCTCATGTAATCTCTGTAATCTCTCTTGCAATTCTCCACATTTTGCACAGTTCACATGGGAAGGGAATCTTTGTCAGTATTATGACCTAATAGCTTACGAGTGTTGACCTTAATGATACGTTTTCATTTCAACTGTCTGAGATGTCTTTCCCTGTTGCCTTTTCCTCGATGTTCAGGAATGTGAGCTAGTGTTGTATATTTCAATAGAGTGGGATTACTACAATATTTCTCCTCAAAGTGTACTGCTAGAGGATAAGTTGTGTCTTTGTTTTTTATCACTCTATATTGTTGTAATATCCTCACTTTGAGAGGACATATCATAGAGCCATTCTACATCAGGTCACATGGACAAAAAACCTATGTGTGCATGTGTTGTACTGGTTGATCTGCCATCTTCACTTGTTGTCTTTCCTTTGGTGGAGTAAGGCCCAGGTTTCTGCTAGCTCACACATCTTGCAATTATGACATTTGAACTATCCTCTTTTATTAGTTAGCCAGTTCCTTTGCTTGATCTTGCAGGAATCACTCTGTGCTATGCATTCTTTTAAAGATTTGGCCTTGGAAAAGGTGATCTTTGGTTGTGGTCCAATATATGTGACCAAGTCCATATCTGCCTGCAATATTGGCCAATGCTTTTTTAGAATGGATCTAAGTTCTCCTGCTTTATTAGATAAAGCAGTGATGCATCCTACTATCTTCCCTATCTACATTGTCCTCTCTCTGTTCTCTTAGCTTTCTGAAGAACAATGCCAATATATTGTGCCATGAAGTCTCTGACCATAAATCTGGTGATGATATTTATATATTATTATTCATAGTCTTTTTCTCTAGAACAGTTCTGCGTTGCTCTAAGGAGTTTGCCATAGGGTATACTTTAAGCAATGCTATAAGATGATGGCTCTTGGCATGCAGTGTAGCATTTGAGGTGGTTGGTTTCCTGAAAAGTTTTCTTTGGAGTCCTTCCTCTGGAAACAGGATCACATCCAATAATATTAGCTCTGTAAAAATCAGTTTGTAGGAGTAGCTTGGGGCTCTGAATTGCTGGGAGCTCGAAGAGTAGGGACTCTGAATGTTACCATCCAATGTCCACAGGGGTTAGGGATCCCTCTCGGCCTAGGGTGGGAGGCCTATCAGGGTGGAAGCCAGAGCCAGTCATTCCTCAGAGGGGGGCGGTGGCACTTGGTAGTGTCCCAATCACTGTCTCTTCTTGTAGTGCTAGTCTTCATGCATACTCTACCACTGAAAATATAAAGATTAGAATCTTGTTGCGCTTTCACTAGATTCAAATGTATGAATTCTGGAAATATGTATTAATGATGACAGTATTCACAAATCGAAATATTTAAACCTTTAGTTTTATTGCTATACCATTAATAAGTGAGAGAATCATTTCCTTTATTAAGTTCATAAAGTTAGTGGATCCAATGTAAGGTAGATAGTTGAATTGTTGGTCATTCAGTGACTACCTTGCTTACTTATAGTTGTGTTCAATTAGCTATTTCCTTGTGGTTTTGCTCCTACCATCAATGTTTTGTGAACCCTTGTCTTTATTAGGTTCATAAAGTTAGTGGATCCAATGTAAGGTAGAGAGTTGAATTAATTAATCATTCAATTACTGCCTTGTTCCAATGTAGTTTTATTCAAATCGGTATTTCCTTGTGATTTTGCTTCTACCTTCTTGGTTTTGTTGGTCCTTGTCTTTATTAAGTTAATAAAGTTTGTGGATCCATTATTGGGTAGATGTTTGAAATGATAGTCATTCAATTGTTTCGTTTCTTGTTTATCCTTAAAGTACTTCCTTTTTTTTTTTACTTCTTATGGATCATATCATTCGTTAGGTTTGTGGGTCCTTTGTTTGCAGTCTTTCACTTGCTTTTTGGTTGTAGAAAGTATACTGTCATGATCCGTGCTTTAGTTACTTGTATGGTTTGTATTGGTTAGGATTCTTCCAGATTTTGGTTGGCTTTCCTAATTGTTGGTTTGTTGTGGGGTATAGTAGTTCCCTTTTGTTTTCCTTTTAGTGGTTTGCTCCTCAACACGTGTTTCCCCACCTTGTTATATGGTGGTTCATCAGGAGGTGCGATGATAGAGTAGTGCTACATATGATTGCTTGGTGTGTAGATAAAAGTTTTTGTTGCTGAGTTGTTTTCAGTTAGATTGCCTTACGTTTCATATCATATGTCTTAGTGGACTCTTCGTATTATGGAAATAACCAGTTGTTTGCCTTTCAGATTATAGCCTAAAACGTTTGTTTTGTCCAAATCCTTGGGCTGTCTGCTAGTATGGTAGTTCTGGGGACTTCTGGTGATGAAGAATATTTGAATCTAAATATTGGAATTTCTTGCTGTGAGCCAGACGATTTGTATTTGTATTTGTATTTATTTTATTTATAACGCGCAAACCCACAGGCCCGGGGGCATCAGGGCGCAATTTGAGGTTACAGAAGTGCATAGGTACAGGAGTCACGATGCAAGGCTTTACAGAGAAAAGACATTACATAATATGAACAGGACATGAAATACAGGTGAGCAATTAGCAGGACATGGAAAGTAAGAAAGAGGCGCTGTGTGGGACTTAAGGCAGGTCGAACAGCGAGGATCTGGTATTGGCTTTGAAGGTGTGAAAAGACTCTTCCGCTCTGATAGTAACAGGGAGAGAGTTCCAAAGCTTGGAAGCTAGGACCGGGAAACTTGAGCCCCCTGCTTTTTGCAGTTTAAATCTAGGGATTGCTAAGCAATGGGACTGGGCAGTTCTTTGCGGACGGGAGGTCGAGTGTCGCGCTAGTCGACTGCCAAGATAGATGGGGGCCTTGTTGGCCAGACATTTGTGTGTAATGGCGAGTGCTTTGAGTGAGATTCTTTGCTTGACAGGTAGCCACTTTAACTTTGATCTGGTTTCTGAAATATGGTGGTTACGAGGGATGTTTAAGGCGGCACGAATGGCGTTGTGTTGGGTGGTTTGGAGTTTGTGTAGGTTCTCTTGACTAGTGCCAAGGTATAGAGCACTGCAGTAGTCAATTTTGGCCATGATGAGGGTTCTTGCTAATGTGACACTGTTGGGGGTGGTCAGGAAAGGTCTGCAGGCTGCAATGAGTTTACATGTGTATGCTGATGCAGATCTGACAGCATTCGTTTGTCGGGTTAATGATAGCGTAGCGTCAAGGTAGAACCCTAAAGTTTTAGTGTCTTTTGAAACTTGGATGCTATTGCCATCTATAGTGAAAGATTGGTATACCGGTTCAAGTCTGCTCAGGCGTTGTGCAGTGCCCAAAATGAGAAGCTCTGTCTTATCATCGTTGAGGCATAGCTGGTGTTGGGCCATCCAGGCTTGTATAACCAGGTAGACATCATTAAGGGCTTTAGTGTCAGCCAGATAATCACCAGTAATGGGAATGAGTATCTGGGTGTCATCCGCATAATTAGTGTAGGAGACACCCAGATAGTCAAGCACATCAAAGAGTGGTTTTGTGAAGATGTTATAGAGTGTGGGTGACACACAGGAGCCCTGGGGTTCGCCGCAATGAATTGGGGAAGGGTCGGCTGCTGCGGATGGGGCAAAGACTCTCATGGATCTGTTACTCAGAAAGGATTTGATCCATGCTGCAGCGGACGATGAGAAGTTGGCAGCTGTGTGGAGGTGCTTGCAAAGGATCTGATGATTAACCAAATCGAAAGCGGCCGAGAGGTCGAGAAGTAGTAGCATTGCTAGCTTGCCCTGATCCTTTAGGTCTTCGATTTGGGTTTTGAGGTCTATTAACGCAGTCTCCGTCCCGTGTCTGGGGCGGAAGCCAGATTGTCGTAGACCTAGCATGTTATTGGATTCCAGGTAGTTTTGAATCTGGAGGTATGCCGCACGGTCTAGAATCTTAAGCAGAAATGGTACTGTAGTGATGGGACGGAAATTGGTAGGAATGCTTGGGTCAAGGGTAGGTTTTTTGAGCAAGGGGATCACCCAAGCATCCTTCAGGTTATCTGGGACAATACCAGTTTTGAATGACGAGTTGATGAAGGCAGTGATGAATGGGGCTAATTCATGTGCCGCGTCCTTGATAATAGGGGCTGGGCATGGATCACCTTGGCAGTTAGAGGGTTTAATTCTGAGAATTATGTTTTCTACCTCGGCGACAGTGAGAGGTGAGAATGTAAATGGTGAGGAGTTAGTAGTGGCTGGAGTGGGTGCCTTGGCAGGGGAGAGAGCACGGTTATCGCGCAACATGTTGTCCTGTTTGTCTTTAATTTTCGCTTGAAGTGAAGAAACTTTATTTAGTAAGGCTGCTTGGATGTTGGCACACCATTTGCTATCTTTCAAGCAGGTGTCAGGGGGGGCGACTGGAGTTTCAAGCTCTTTTAAGATTTTGAAAAGTTCCTTAGTGTTCGAGTCAGCTTGCATAATACGGTTGTTGAGGGATTCCTTTTTTGCAGTGATGATGGCATCTTTATAGGAGAGTAAGGCAAGAAGGAAACCATCTTTGTGCTCGTCAGAGGGGTGGCTTTTCCAACGGTTTTCAGCACAGCGTTTTGCTTTGCGGAGAGTTCTTAACTGAGGGGTGAACCATGAATTAAGGTGCGCTTGTGGTTTGGCCTTCCTAAGTTTGATAGGTGCTATGGAGTCAATGGCCGTTAGCATAGTTAGGTTGTACGTGTCAGCAAGGGACGTGGGGTCAGGGCAAGTGTTGATGGCTGCATCAAGAGCTGGAAGTAGCAACGGCAGGAGTTTCTCCCTAGTTATATCTTTTTTGCTTCTGGTCGGGAGAGCTGGGGCTATTGGAGTCGAGGTACGTGGGGATGCTTCAATGTTGAAGGTTATGACGTGGTGGTCAGACCATAAGCAAGGGGTGTTGCTGAGAACCGTAATGTTGCAGTTGGAGCCAGCTAGCCAATCAAGTATTCTACCTTTAGTGTGGGTAGGTTCTTGGATGTACAAGGTGAGGCCAAGGTCGGTTAGTATGTTCTCGACATCAGTTGCCGCAGGATCCTTTAGGTCTCCAAGACCTAAGTTAAGGTCGCCTAGGACGATAATTTGTGATTTGTTTTTAGTATTGTCCAGAAGGAGGGTGGAGATTTCACTGGCAAAGGACAGTGCCGGACCCGGAGGTCTGTAAATGAGGTGCACAGTGGCCGTTTGATTGGGGGTGAGTGCTAGTTTGACTGCCAGCAGCTCAGCAGATGCCAATTTGGCATCAGGTATTACTCTTATGTCAAGAGCATTTTTGTGGATGAAGGCTACACCCCCACCTCTAGAGTGGGTAGTGGGGCGGTCACATCGTGTGATGCCGTAGTCAGGCGGTAGAGCCAGCGCTAGTAAGGGGCCAGAAGCAGCATGAAGCCAGGTTTCGGATATAGCTAGGAAGTCAAGGTCAGATGTGGTGATAAGATCAGCTATGTCTAGTGCATGTGCAGTAAGGGATCTGGCGTTAATAAGGGCACCCTTAAGCATAGGCAGTTTAACCTCTGTAAATGTGGGTTTACACGTGGTAGTGATAGGTGGTGTGCCAGGTGGAGGTAGTAAGGTTTTCTTCGAGATATTGTTGCGGGAGTGACGTAGGCGAAATCTGGAGCCTAGTCTCTTGTTTCTAAGAAGGAGGGGGCAAGGTTGGTTGGGTGTAGGTTTCTTGGCAAAGTGTTCTAGCCAGAGTGCAGGGTCATTAAGGTATTGGTTGATCTGTCCTCCAGCAAAGGCTGCCGGGCTCATTCTAAGCGAGACCATAAGTCGTAGGGAAGCTAGACTGTGAGAAGGATGATCAGGTTTGGGATAGAGTGGTAAAGTGGTTACCGTATGTAGCTGCGTGACTTGGGCAGGTTGTAAGGCTAGCGTGACGTAAAGTGAAAGGAGAGCACTAATGTACATGATGGTCGACCTAGTTAGCTACGTAGGAGGGAGAGGGCCAGGGCGGCACTGAAATCTAATGCCTAAATAGGGGTCACCTGGATACAAATTAGCAATGAGGGCAGAGAGGCACAACAGTAGAGTACATAAGAGGGGACACCTAGATTCGATTTATCAGTGAAAGGCGGAAAGTAACATCAATCTAGTGTATAAATAGGGGTCACCTGGATTATAGTTTAGCGATAGAGGCAGAAAGGCCTAGGCATAAGGTGCACCACACTACAAATGCGGTCAAGGGGTGACCATAAGGTACAGCGTATATGTAATCAAGGGTGATCGTAAAGTACAACGCATTTCAAATGCGGTCAGGAGGCGACCGAGGGGTATAAAGCAACTCACAGGCACATTAAGCTTAACGATAGTTAGAATGCATTAATACAGCTGAGAATGGGACTACATATTAAGAGAGCACACAGATGAGTGGCGTGCATCTGGGTACAGGTCAAAGTCATGCCTGGGGATAAGAGGTGGCACAGTAAATGCAGATTACGGCAATGGGAATAGCAGAGACACGGTAGGATCAGGCTGTAAATATCATAAAAAGCTTTCAGTGAGTCATGTATTAAGGCACAGAGTCAGAGGACAGATGGGAGAGCGTTCCAGTATGCTTGATAGGTGCAGTTATGATGTAGGTAAAGTTTGTTGGACATGCGCTTCGTAGTATCAGCGCTTACCTTGATACTGACAAGAAGTGGGTCCAGTGGGCAAGGTGCTCGCCTGGTGATCAGGAGGGGTAGGAGCAGGTCCTGGAGCTCTTAGTACTTCGATATTCGAATGCTGGGCGAATCGAGTCTGGCGAACGGCTGGTGACAGGCTGAGGACAGGTTTCAGCCTTCTCTCGGTGGCCTTCCTGAGTGGGCCGGCTTTCACCTGCCGGCGGCTGATTGGGCACTTTCTAGCCCGGCTAGCCAATGGCAGGGGGTGAGCCTCCGGGTGGGTGTGGAGAAGGGAAGATGGGTGCCTACTGCATCCCGGCGGCCATCTTGAAGCGGGCGTTCTCGTGCTTCAGTGGCTCAGGGCTTTCCGAAATAAGTAGCGAGCGGTGCGTGGCGTTTCCTTAGCAGGTTGGCATCTATTTCGAGTGGTGTGCTTTTAAATGCGCACAATTTAGCCGCATTTAGGGATTAGATGCAGGAGGACGGCGATTCTCAGGATAAGCTTGCGTGCTTACCTAATGGACAGAGGAAGCTCCTGCTTCTCCTCTGCATCTGGGCACTGCTCCTGCAGCGACGATGGGAGCTCCTGCTCCGGTGAGGATTCGATAGAGCTGGTGGGGCTGAGGACAGGTTTCAGCCTTCTCTCGGTGGCCTTCCTGAGTGGGCCGGCTTTCGCCTGATGGCGGCTGATTGGGCACTTTCTAGCCCGGCTAGCCAATGGCAGGGGGTGAGCCTCCGGGTGGGTGTGGAGAAGGGAAGATGGGTGCCTACTGCATCCCGGCGGCCATCTTGAAGCGGGCGTTCTCGTGCTTCAGTGGCTCAGGGCTTTCCGAAATAAGTAGCGAGCGGTGCGTGGCGTTTCCTTAGCAGGTTGGCATCTATTTCGAGTGGTGTGCTTTTAAATGCGCACAATTTAGCCGCATTTAGGGATTAGATGCAGGAGGACGGCGATTCTCAGGATAAGCTTGCGTGCTTACCTAATGGACAGAGGAAGCTCCTGCTTCTCCTCTGCATCTGGGCACTGCTCCTGCAGCGACGATGGGAGCTCCTGCTCCGGTGAGGATTCGATAGAGCTGGTGGGGCTGAGGACAGGTTTCAGCCTTCTCTCGGTGGCCTTCCTGAGTGGGCCGGCTTTCGCCTGCCGGCGGCTGATTGGGCACTTTCTAGCCCGGCTAGCCAATGGCAGGGGGTGAGCCTCCGGGTGGGTGTGGAGAAGGGAAGATGGGTGCCTACTGCATCCCGGCGGCCATCTTGAAGCGGGCGTTCTCGTGCTTCAGTGGCTCAGGGCTTTCCGAAATAAGTAGCGAGCGGTGCGTGGCGTTTCCTTAGCAGGTTGGCATCTATTTCGAGTGGTGTGCTTTTAAATGCGCACAATTTAGCCGCATTTAGGGATTAGATGCAGGAGGACGGCGATTCTCAGGATAAGCTTGCGTGCTTACCTAATGGACAGAGGAAGCTCCTGCTTCTCCTCTGCATCTGGGCACTGCTCCTGCAGCGACGATGGGAGCTCCTGCTCCGGTGAGGATTCGATAGAGGATGGGGGACTTCCTTGTTTTTGTGGGTTTGCAAATACAAAGCTTGCTGTAGAATACCACGGTCAGATTGCCATCTACTCTACCACTGACAATCACCCAATTCCTTTCTCACATGATGCAGGCCAGTATTTCTCTTTGCTTTCAAAAGCACTACATCTACCAGCATGCCCTGTGAGAGAAATACATTTTACCAACTGGGCCAAAGTTATCTGGAGTAATAGGGAGCCTGTAAATATCAACTGGCAATGCTCAGCAGAGTCTTCTCTATGACCTGGGGAATTACAATGAGCAGTGCTGGGAAGAGGGGCTGTTGTATGATACAAATGCAGAAGAGGACCTCGCGCACATAGAGTGCCACAGGAACATTGCACTTACCTTGGGGGAGAGCTGGGAGTCAGTGCCTAACCCAAGGAACATATTGAAAGACCAACAGAGGCCCTAACACGAACTACAACTGGAATAGTATAATTCACAACTGAATGCTGCTAATACTGAAAATGGCTCACCAGCACATGAAAAAGTCACTGCTCTTTTCCCCCTTTTGTATCCCCTGTTATTAGTGTCATTTCTGAGGTGGGGAGAAGAGGGAACAATTGGTGTGGGGAACCAGTGCCAGGAGGAAGTAGGGTAATAAAAGGGGAGACAGGAAGTTGTGGGCTGTTTGTATGAGGTCAGAAGAGGCACAGGGGGACCAAGAGACCAGGTAGAGGAAGGATGGTGCAGAGAAGCATGGAGGAGCATTCAAAAGGTGGTGTGAAAGGTTAGGCATTGGTTGGTGAGAGGAAGTGTTACTGAAAGTTGGGGGGCATGTGTGTGACTGGTGTTATAGTAGAGCGTAGGGAGTGACTGAAAAGGTGAGTGTGGAAGTGAAAGGAGAGTGAAGGGAAGAGGATTGGTAGGAAGAGGAGTATTTGTGTGGATAGGGAACAGTAGTTGTGCTGTAGAGTGTGCAAAGAGGAGAGACGAGTAGTGGTGTGAAAGGGTGAGTAGTAGTAACATGGAGTGGGAGAAGTAGTTTGTTTGTTTGTTTGTTTGTTTATTATTTGTAATGCGCCGGAATACCCTAGGGTAACAGGGCGCAGCAGATACAAGAATTTGCGAAACTTAGTTACAGACAATAAAATATAAACATGGCATATAAATGGCATATACACAATAATAAAGAAGGAAAGCAAGGAGTATATACATATATACAGTTAACAGATGTGTGTCCGGTATGTCCAAGTGGTAAAAGGGAGAGGCGGAGCCTGGCCCAGTGTGTTTTAGACAGTGGCTGTCTTCAGCCAAGACATCATCTTGGAACGGAAGTTTTGGTAGGGTAAGTCCATTCTGAGAGTGGGTGGTAAGGAGTTCCACAGTTTAGCTGCTTTTACTGGGAAACTATTACCTCCTATGGTGGAGCGTTTGAAGTTAGGGACAGAGAGGCAATCTCTGTATGCTGTCCTTGTTGGACTCAAGGATGTCAGTCTGTGAAATCTGTCGATCAGGTAGATGGGGGCCGCGTTATTGAGGGACTTATGGGTTAGTGAAGTAGTTTTTAGGGAGATTTTGTCTAACATAGGGATCCAGTTGTTCTGCTGGCTGTGTGCTGTGATGTGGTCTCTTCTTGAGATGCCCAGGGCTGCTCTGAGTGTATTGTTCTGGAGCGTTTGTAGCTTGCTAGAAGTGGCTTTAGAGGACCCAAGATAAAGAGCGTTACAGTAGTCTAAGCGGGATAGTATGAGGGCTCTGGCCAGGGTCAGGCAGCTGGTGACGGATAGAAAAGGTTTGGCTGTACGGATTAATTTACACGTGTAGGCCGTGGAGGAGGCTAGTGAATTCACTTGTGTGTTAAAGGAGAAGTTGGAGTCCAGGTAGAAGCCTAATGTTTTGACTTCATGTCCCACTCTGATGGTGTTGCCATCAATTATGAAGGATGAGTAAGCTGGGCTTAGTTTCTTTAGGCTGGCAGTGGTACCCAAGGTGATGAGTTCAGTTTTATCATCATTCAGGCATAGACCGTGAGTGGCCATCCATGCCTGGATGATGATGTAAACCCTATTCACCAAGGCCAAATCCTTTCCATAATCTCCAGAAAGCGGAAGGAGGATCTGGATATCATCTGCATAGTTAGTGTAGGTGATACCGAGATGATCCAGATCATCGAAAAGGGGCTTGGTGAATATGTTATACAGTGTAGGGGAGACACAAGAGCCCTATGGTACACCACAGGTGATGGGTATGGGGTCTGCAGCATCTGTAGGTGAAAAAACCCCCATGGTTCTGCCATCGAGGAAAGATCTAATCCATGTAATGGCCTCGGGGGAGAAGTGGGCAGCCGTGTGTAGGTGAGCACAAAGGACCGAGTGGTCGACCAGGTCAAATGCTGCAGAGAGGTCGAGGAGAGGAGTAATGCTGCTTGGCCATTGTCTCTAAGCAGGTCGATCTGTGTTTTAAGGTCGATGAGAGCTGTCTCAGTCCCATGTTCGGGTCAGAAGTCTGATTGTCTGGCTCCTAACAGGTGGTGTTCTTCCAGGTGCTTCTGTATTTGAACATAGGCGACCTTGTCCAGGATTTTCAGGAGGAATGATACCGTTGTTATGGGTCTGTAATTAGTGGGGGTAGCTGGGTCCAGAGTAGTTTTTTTTTAGTAAAGGTAATACCCAAGATTGTTTTAGGTTGGTAGGGATGGACCCAGTGGAGAAGGAGGCATTGATTAGCTTTGTGATAAATGGGGGGAGGTCACGGGCAGCGTCTTTTATGAGCTGTGCTGGACATAAGTCTCCCTGGCAGTTAGAGGGCTTCAATGACAAGATGATTTTTTCGACTTCGAGTATGGTCACTTTGGTGAAATTGAATCGTGTATATTCACTTGTGGTCTGCTTTTCAGGTGGCTTGGACAAAGCAGGGTTGTTTAAAGATGCTTTTTTACAGGATATTTTGTTTTGTAACGTGGCGATTTTGTTGGCTAAGGCATTTTGGATGTCGGTCCACCAGTTCTTATCTTTAATGCAGGTGTCTGGTGGTTCTATGGGGGTTTCTACTTCTTTCAGAATAGAGAATAGTTCCTTTGTGTTTGAACTGGCTTGGGTGATACGGGAGTCAAAGGAGGTACGTTTTGCTAGTATAATTTCTTTTTCATACAGGGCCGCTAGTTTGGTGAATTTGATTTTATTGGCTACTGATGGGTCTCTTTTCCAGATAGTTTCACAATTTCTTTTTTGCTGTCTTAGGTTTTTGAGGAATGGTGTATACCAATTATTCAGGTGTGTTTTGGGCTTACTTGGCCTGAGTTTGAGAGGGGCGATTAGGTCCAGGGAAGTGGTAGTTGTCAGAGGTAAGATTGGAGGGTGGAGGTAGACATTAGTGGGGGAACATCAGAGAAGCAGTATGTATAGAGAGGAGAGGTGACAATGGGAGAGGAAGTAGAGAGAGTGTGAGGGAGAGTGGAGGCAGGCAGTGTGTGGCGTAGGAAGGAGTATAGCAGATGGATGGGAGGGTGAGCGGTATAGTCAAGGAGAGGAAATTCTGTCCACGGAAGGAAAATCAAGGCTAAGCCCATGTCTCTGTAAGGTACAATCATTAGGTTATTCCTGGGGAGAAAGCCACTGGATAGGAACCCTTAGATTGTTCCTTGGTGAAATTTAGTTAGAACAGGCTTTAACAAACTTCAATAGACAGATAGTTCTTTAGATAGTAGTTGTTATCAATCTCTAAAACCAGCCCTTGATCGATGAATAGCTGGGCTGGTGCTCCTGCCCCTTGTTAGGTTAGAGACAGAAGGACGGCCATCTGGCCCATTGCTGGATTAAAAATAAAAAGCCTCAAACTGTCTCTGGAAGTTGGTGTACTGTGAAAATGCATGATATTGAGTTTGTAAAAATATTTACATCCCTTCTTTAATATTTGGCATGTAGCTGAAATTTGGTTTTGCACATGTTTTGTGATGGTTTTAAGGGGAAGATAACTTAGGTCCACACCCAGTCAGAGATTTGAGTAAGTGTAAAATATGCTCCTGACTAAACTTAATACATCTTAGTGTCTGTTGAGGTGAACACATCCAAGATGAAGTCTGTCAGATGTTTCAAAGTGAATACATTGGAATTTGTGTCTCAGGATATGTTTATAATACCTTTCCCTCAAAAAGATAAGCATCTCTGGGAGCACCCTTGCCCACAGCTGGTTCTCTCACACCTACAACTGCTATGAAGAGAAAGAGTATGCAGCTATAATCTAAGCACACTCTGTACACTGTGCCTGGGAAGGGTATTGCGTATCATAATTAAGAGAGCACATCAACAGATTGGTGTCTGCCTGTAGAATGTGAGGAGGACCAACATGTATGCTATTGGGAGGTTCACAAGCAATTTCAATGATCACCCTTTGTGGGTGTGGCAGCCAATCAGGTTGCTCCAAACCTGGGCTCAATCTACTGATGCAAGCCCGGGTTCGGAGCAACCCGAGTGGTTGCTGCACCCGGTGCTGCTGATTTTCTGCCCTTTCCCTGCGTCCCAACTCCAAACCAAGCCCTTGAACACCCTCAGCCCACCAACTCCTTAACTGAAATGGGGTTCTCCGCCCAGACCACTCTGTCTACCTAACTTCCTGGTCATTTACATGGAAATGGAAGAGGGGCTCCAAGCAGAGCCCCACCTTACATGTTCATGGCAAGCCTGACCTTCCATGGCCGCTGCCATGAACAAAGCAGTTTGTCCGGGTTATTTTCTTTTCTTTTTTTAATTGCTATTAGCACTTCAAGGGGTTCCTTTGGGGTTCTAATAGTAATAATCCTGCTTTCTGTGGGCTTCACTGGCCCAGTAATGGCACAGGGCTAGGCATTAAATGTAACTTTAGCCCCAGGCAGTAAATGATTGGTGAAGCCCACACATTGCAGTAAAACATGTAATCAGAATGCAAGAAATTGCTGAAACAGGCACAATATATTTAGAAAATTGAAGAGAAGCTTGTGATATATTATGATATATTATGCAGTATACAATGTTAATATTGACATGGTGGGCATGACATTTCCAACACATACAATATGAATTAACAACTGTGAAAAGATAAGATGGTGTATCATGTGCAGAATGCTCCATACAATAATGTGTGCCTTACTTCAGAGTGAGGGAGAATTAACCAGAGTATAATCCTGAGTAACCCAGTACGCCAATGCAATAGGGACAGCACAGCACACCACATCCCATGATTGAAGACAATGGGCCTCATTACAGATCCGGCGGTAATCGTGCCAGTAAAACTAGCAGGTAGCCACCGGACCCATAAAAAGTTACCGGCGCCTGACTTGCCGGTAACACCGAGGTATTACAACCCCGGTGGCTGGAAAGTCATGCACTGGTAAGATGTTGTTCCACATTCCTATAGAGTCCCATAGGACTCTATGGTAATGGGGACCACGGAAACCCTGGCACTGGTAATTACGGTGCCGGTGCTTCTGTGAGTCTCTGTGGGCGGGTGCTTGTCCACCCGGCAGTTCAGACCTCTGTGGGAGGACACTCTGTGGGAGGGCATCCGCCCGGCAGATTTGTACTTTACCGGTCCGGAAACAAGGGTGTCGGTAAGCTTACCGGCACCATCATTTCCGTACTGGCAAAGTTGCAATGAGGCCCAATATGTAAATAAGGATCCACAGCACAATACACTTTTTTCAGTGAATCAACAAGTCGACTGTCCATTTGTTACTTCGGCCTGTTCCTGAATTGCACAGTAAATGTGTTCTAAGGTGGCCTTAGGACCACAAATGCAATTATTCAGTGCTCTAGGTTGGAGTGTGGTACATGTATGGGATACCACCATGTATCTCAAGTCAAGATCATAATATAGCTAGCTCCAGCACATTGCTACACAATGCTTGATGGGTTTGTAATGTTTAGTAAACAACCCACAGAGGAGAATTACATGTTCTTTTATTTCTGTTTATTTATTGGGAAAATCATATCCTCTAAGTAGACTCATTACGGGTGTGGCAAGTCTTATTGCTATGATTAAGTGTGACTAGCCACTTCTTAGCTGCCACTACCTCACACCAGATGACTCAATTTCACTCCATTCAACCATATTTCTCTTTCTCCCATCCAAGCTTCTCTGCTACCTTTGCGGCGTATGTGTAACCCATCCCAATGGTGTGTCTCCTTTGTACAGCATTCTGTTGCTTACCAGCTAATGTTCTACTTTATCATTCCATTTCGAACTTACAATAGCACTCAGACACTCAGACAGATTTTACAAGGCTGTAGTCTTGTTTAACTTGTGTTAAATTTATCAGAGTTACATTTACTGCTGTGAGTCCCAGGGGTCACCGCAATACAAAGTTGTAGAAGTTGCCGCTTCTTCCTGTGCACAGAAAAGCCTTATTATAATTGAGAGCTACATTTTGGCATATTGGGCTTTATGAGAACCTTGGCGGTATCCCTGCGGTAATAGTGGCTACTCGGTCCACTGGAGGTAAAACTCCCACTCACTGCCCGACTCATGATTGGGCTAACCCTTAAATGCGGCGGTAATAGCATTGCTGCTGCATTTAAGAGCTGAGGCCGAAGTCATGATGAGGCCCATAATGGTTGTACCCTAGAAACAGATACTGAGTTGATATGCCAAAACATTTAGGAGAGCAAGCTGTTTGAAGCCAGCATGATACTGACATTACATAATCAAGGAAGTCAAAGGACCTGCTGGTCATTATTTGCAAATTAGAGTATGAATTGCTTTGTAAGATGTGAAAACTTCCCACTAACACTAAAAGGAAGAGATGAATGGTAGGAGAAGGAAAAACATGGCGCACAATTTGAGCATGATAGCAAACATCAGACATAGACATAACTGCAAGAACAGCAATACCAACTAACCAATCCACTAACAATTTCATCCCTCTGCATACACTTCTCAAACTCTAACCAAACACAACCACAAGCCTAAAACGCAGCAATCCACACTAACTTCACTACACTGCAACAACAAAACAAACCCCACATAGACTTGCACAACAGCACCCAACGATTACCGACCGTAAAACACCCCAAGCCCAGCCAACGGACCCAGCGGGCTGAGGCTGCCATCAGCACATCACTGCTCTCTTGCACTTTTCCAGCTTATTCCCACTAACTCACCCCCTCCCTCTTTCAGAGCCGCCAGAGCGCAAGGGGACCACTCGGATGGTGATAGTGCACAGTACAAATATCCTTTAACATTAACATTAACATGTACATGGAGCAGAATTCAAAGTCCACTAAAGGTAAAATGGTAATAAGACCATCTATTACCTTCTCTTCCTTCTCCTCTCTCATCCCTGGTTGTCTGTCCGCCATTCGGGCAAGGTGCGAAGCTAATGATCCCTGTCTTAATGCCAGTAATTCAGAGATCCTTCTCATTGGGACACCTGTGCCTTCCTTTCCTTCTACCCTCTGACCACCCTCTCTGGGCCCTCTACTGCCACCATCCTGTGAGGCCAAAATCCTTGGGGTCATCTTTGACTCTGCTCTCTTCTTCTCCCCACACATCATGGACCTTAGCAAGAAGGGCCACATCCAGCTCCACCTCCTCAGAGCAATCTCGCTTTCCTCTCCTTCCCCCAGAAGCTCAATGTGTTCAGAGCTCTGGTACTCTCTAGGCTAGACTACTGCAGCAACCTCTTTCTCAATCTCCCCCTTTCCTCCGTACACCCCCGCCAGCTAATCCAGAATAGGGCTGCAAGACTTATCCTTGGCCTCAGGCCAGGGACTATATCTCTCCAGCCCTAAAATCTGGTGGCTGGTAGGATCAAATTCAAGACCGTCTCAATCATCCACAAGGCTTTCTGGGGCCTAGGACCACGCTATCTCCAACTTTCCCTCTGTAAATACTCCCCTGTTAGAGCCCTCCACTGCTCTAACTCTAACTCTTTGATTGGCAAACGCTTCTGCCAGCAGGTCTCTCTCTTCGGCCGGTGCCTCCCTTTGGAACAGCCTCCCTGTCATTCTCAGACTTGAGCCGGACCTCCTTAAATTCCAGAAAATGCTCAAAACTCTGCTTTTCTCTACCTCTTTCCCTCTCTTCCATCCCTGCTAATCACCTCACCGCTGCTTAGACGGGTGGTCTGGACCTCATGGATCTCACAGGACACCTGACCCTTCTACCCAGTTGATGCCAGCACCTCCCATCCTCTATACTGCCCCTGCGAGCCCCTGCTTGGCGTTGCTACATCCCACTCTTGGTAGTTGCCAACACTAGCACTTTGTCAGAGGCATCCTCCTTGGCTCCCCTGGCATTTCCCTCCAGGTCCCCCTACCAGCATGTGTCCATTCCTTGCCCCCCACACCTATCCCTCTCTCCTGCACTTCTCTTCAGTAGACCCAAGATTGTATATTTACTGTTGTCAAATGTGTTTTTCTCTCCTCCCTGTTGCCTTCCCATTCGGCCTTTAGGCACTTTGAAACACAATTCTGTTGTATATGTGCCCAACAAACGTGCAATAAAGTAAAACATAAAAAATTGTTAGAAGAGGGACTGTGTATACATGGTTTTCAATGGACCCTTCTCTTTCTTTTTATCCATCCCTCACTCACCCCCTCACCCTCCTGTCTCACTGACTCTTCTCCTTCAGTTCTTTGGTGTATTTTTCTTTTTCAGAATTAATTCACCCACTTCCCCTTCATTTCCTTCTACTGTTTTCTTTTCTCTCTGTCCCCATCCATGCCATATCAGTTGTCATGGAGATTTAGGACCTAGTCTGACCGTCACGTACATAATATTCAAATCAAATCACTCTGGTGATAGTTTCACATCTCACACCCATGCACAAGTTGAGGGACATCAAGCGATGAAGCTGTCTCACACCGGCACACATTAAGCCATTAGAGATTTACAACAACCAGTGAGTCAAGACAAGCCTGAACAAAAGGGGAAAATAGAGGATAGCATAGAAAGGCAGGCATTGTTTCATCTCAGATCATTTTTGTTAAAGCAGGTGGTGAGGTTGCAGGAGCATTTGAAAAAATTGATTTTAGGTGATGAAAATGAAAAGATGTTGGGGGACAAGTAGGACATTAACGTAGGGTTTTGATTTACTTTGAAATAGGATTTAGTTAATGGGAAGTTAGGAAACTGACATAAGACATGTCTTCTTTTTGCCAATACTAGTAAAGCTAATGTACCTCAGTGACCGCCTTGCATGGCATAACACATGTGGAATTTATTTTCAGTCTGAGGAGAGGAGCACCACAGAATTGAATACTGGCCGATAGGCGATAAGAGTACTTTCTAAGGCTGAATGTGAGAAGCAATTCTTTTAGTGGCAATACCAAATTCTTGTCGCAGATAAAATGTCTTCAAATTCCTTGCAGTGAGAAGGGTATTAAATTCCGTAGCTGCAGATGACTGAACCATCTTTTAGTGGCCACACCAAATGCATGTCACCAATTGTGAAGTTGCAAACAACAAGCCTTAGAATGTCTTTAAGGTAAGCAATTACACTCAATATAACTGAGTGTGTTGTCTTTAGTGGCTATAATAAATACGAGTTGCAGAGAAAACTACTTACATTCCTTAATAGGTAGGAGGAAATTATATTCAGTGTATGTGACTGAGTTTGTGATTCCTACAACTGGCTAGACCAAATACCAGTTGCTTGCAAGTTTGTGAATAATATGTTCATTTTTTAGAGCACAGTGTTACTATTGTAGGCAAATTATTAGAACTATTAACTCACATTCTATTATGTGTTGATATGTGTATATATAGTTGGTCTGGAAAAGATTTGATTGTAGTAGTTTTCTGAATTTCTAGTGGTTTTTGATGTCTCTATGTAATGTCTTATTGGCATTACACAGCTTTGCTGCTCATATCGACTAAGAGCACACATGAGTTTCTGCTTGGGTCTGAGAAAGCTAGAGTGCAGAACCCTGACATCTCTGCTGATCAGATCATGAAGATCTGCAAGACCATTATTTTGTAACTTTAGTAGAAAAAAAGATGTGCCCAAAACCATACCAAGCTTGATGGGCCAAACTGAGGAATTGAAGTGTGATTCTACTTTCCACAGGTAACCAGTGCATGATCTACATTGAGGGAGGAGGCATGGGCACATCTGTGTAGTTAGAATAATTGTCTAGCAAGCCCATTTTGTAATCATATAAGGTCCCCATAAGGAAGTTTATCAAGCTTAAGTTGGTGTTCTTTGCATAGTTCGGAATGAGAAGCAAAAGGGTGATTATAACCTAGACCCTGCTAAAGAAGTCAAGGAAAGGAAACATAATGTTCAGGAGGTGCAACATAAAATAAAATCTTTTTTATCACACTAGCCTGTGGGATGATGGTGAGGTCAGAATCAATCAGAAAGGCCAAATTCTTGCCCTGGGAGAAAGGCAAAGATCAGGTACAAATCCAGTCTGACCAAAAGTCATTCAATACACCAAGTAATACATTCACAACCACATCATCAAGAAATATGGATTTAAAGAATGTGGGGAGGGGGGAGGGCAGGTATCAATATGTGTGCCAGAAATATTTCTTGCTGAAGTGTAGTAAATTATGCTTAATTTTGGAAGCATAATGTTAGAGAAATGTATGCAAACTCCTAGATAGAATATAGTTTTTGGGGCTCTAACATAAAATGATTGTACATTTTTCCATGAATTGATTTAATCTATTCATGAAAGATGTTAACACAAAATAAGACATGAAGGAAAATAATGTTTCACAAGTCGACAGTCCTGTAGTCCAAGCAACATCATAAATAGCTCTTTTGCCAGTTATGTGCAAGAGTACTGCAGTTTATATAGTAAAGTCTTTTAGCTTGCCGTTTGTAATTTGTGTAACAAATCTTCGAATTCTTTTGAGGCATGAGAGTTCCGTCAGTTTGTGTAATAGAGCATGTGATCTTTTAGTGGACACTCACAATACTAGTTGCACAGAAAAGGGCTTACATTTCTTAGTAGGAAGCAGGAGGTTATATTTAGGGTCTGAGTTTTGTAGGGTATTTTGTATAAATTTGGGGCTTGGCAGTATTTTCTTACCACCAAAAACAATAGTAATTTGACAGTGATTATTGCTTGCATTCAGATTGGGTTTGGCTTTGTAGCGGAATACATTTTGTTGGTGGTATTTCGGTGAGCATAATTTCTTTGTTTTATTTGTGGCCCCAATATACAAAACCCCCTTCTTTTGTTTAGTCTGTTCTTGTGATCTCTAGAGGCCTCAGACTTACATTTTTCAGAAACACCACATTTTCATATGGAGTGCCACCTATGGCTGTTATCACTGATTTATCTACACCAGTGAACTATGTTTCCATAAAGTATTCACAATAACATGTGGTGTTATCACTCATTTATTTACATTTATGAGATTATGTTTTCATAAAGTATTCACAATAACATGTGGTGTTATCACTAATTTATTTACATTAGTGAGATTATGTTTCAATAGGCCTCTCTGCTGATTCATATACGCTCAGCAGACTATTGCATTATATTCCACTCAGAAGCCACACACACATACCCTGAGTGGAATCACGCACACAGCTATTTATAATTGCTTATGACATTGCTTCATCTGAATGGGAAACTTGGCACATTAAACATCCTTCCCTGTCCTGCAGAGTATTTTTTCTAGAGGCATCAAATGAAAAACAGAGGCAAGAACACTCTTAGGCAGACTGTGTGTTATCACAATTTCATTTCAAAATGATACATTACCATTCTTGTGAGACAATCCTCTCTGAAATAAACATAAGAGAAATAAATGCAATAATACCACAAATTTAATTTTACATTTTCAACAAGAAAAAGAAAGATTACATCATTTGTCTTGCAACATTATAACGTGGCAGTTAAACACAGGATAATTCCCTATCGCTACACTGCCAGCCTAATAGTAGATCATTCGTCCGGCAGTCACAGCAATCTCACTCCATTTGTATATTTACCAGCTATTTGTAGCTCTCCCACATGCGATCTCCCTTGGCTAGCTGCCTTCGATGAATGAGCCCAGGATTTTCTTTGTGTTTGAAGTTTGAAGTGCACAGCGAGAACACAGAATTCTCAAGCCTGTGCCAAGTGACTAGGAAACCCCAGTCTCTGAAGGTCAGCAATGCAACTGGGATGACCCCTCCCAGCAGCCCAGCCAGGCGATCTCACAGCAGCTCCAGCTAAGTGACCTCACTGTAGCTCCGCAAACTGTCTTCTCCCTGTAATTCTGTCAGAGCTATTCCAAAAAACCTCTGTTACCTCCACTAAGTTTACGTAGCACCAATCAAAATTTATAGTGTCGCCTCCTCCTTCCTCAACAATAGCTCACTTTTACAGAAAGCAACTGTATATAACTGATTTCCTGACATTTGAATTTTGCAAAGACAGTGAACGGGGCAAAGAAAAGTTACACGTTTAAAATGAATCTCAGCCTGCCTTATTTTGCACATGGAGATCACATTATAATGTTAAGTAGTTAGAATCGTGTTAGTATTTGTTAATTAAGTTAATTAATCAAGTATCTAATGTGTCTCCTGTAAGTGAGGTATTTCAAGTGAGAAAAAAAAATGGTGTGCTTTTAAATAGGTATTGAAAAAGAAATGGTGTGCTTTTAAAATATATAGCCTGTCTTCATATACATGTCCTTTTGTTACCCTGGCAACACATGGCTTGCTGTACCACATTACAGTAATAATGTGATCTCATGCAGTGGCGCTGCACTCCAAAACACGCTAAAGTATACTACATATCCCCTCCTTTTTCTGAGAATTTGGCCATGGACCAAGCCACAATTGGAAGAAACTCAACTTGCTCCTTTTCTTTTTTTAAATCATAGCAATTCAACAAAATGAATATTCACGTATGAAAAAATTAAAAATTAAAATCACTGTTCAAGCATCGTAATAGTAAAATTCATCTCTGAGTCCATCAGTTCGTATAAAATATTTTACATATTTCTTCCGAACGGAAGTGTCCATAGTCCAGTTGAAGTCAACCATAAAACAATAAAATAATATAAAGAATTAAAATAAAGAATTAACATAACAGATTAATATAATTAATTAAAATAATAAATCTGTGGTACTCCATACTCCAAGACACTTGTCTGCCTCTGATATGTCCCGACCAGCGATGTCACATCATTTGGTTAATTCGGGTACTCTCTCATCCTGGCACTCTTGGATCCTTTTTCCATAGGAGTCATCTCTTTTTGGCATTCCGGTTACTTTGTTTTCAGCCCCACCCGGAGGCAGGCATCATTTGATCTTCATCCAGGGGACTCCAGGACTCCATCATCTCCCGTGTCCTCCGGTCCTGGAACCTCTGACTAAATGTATGTTAATATTCTAAATCAAATAGAAAAGAAACAAATTAAGTACGTAGCACAATACTAACTTCACCCTTTTGCCAAAAATAAAATTATATATATCCATGCACTCCATAAATCACTTTGCCCTCTTCCTCTCGCTTTCTGAAATTAAGCACATGTTAAAGAGAAAACAAACATACATGAAATATCATTCAACATTTAATACATTTTCATTTTGGAAACCAACTCCATTAATTTCAGCTTCCATTTTTTTTTTATATATATACATATGTAATAATCAATCCTCTATTTTATCTCTCTGCTGTTGCCCTTTGTCTAAACCCATTTACCTTACCTTCTTTTATGTATTCAAGGGACTTTATCTGTTTCTACACGCTCAAGCCTTTTAATTTCGGGTCTGGGGTGCCAGGGTTTAATTTGGTTTACATGAACAAACTGTTCTGTTGCTGTTTCACCTTCCGTTTTCAAAATTTT
This sequence comes from Ambystoma mexicanum, assembly GCF_040938575.1. NCBI lineage: Eukaryota > Metazoa > Chordata > Amphibia > Caudata > Ambystomatidae > Ambystoma > Ambystoma mexicanum. Next base: position 788,945,458 of record NC_090939.1, read on the forward strand.
ATTAACCACAGGAGAGACCTTATCTATAATTCGAAATGGCCCCTGCCAGGCTGCTAGAAATTTGGAATTTTTCTGTTTACCTTTTCCAAAATGAAATGTATACACCTGATCGCCCACACAATACTCTTTCATTGATGACTTTTTATCATAATATGACTTTGCACTGTCAGCAGCTCTTTCTAGATTTCACGGTACAAAAGCAAATGCATGTTGTAAATGCCTCCTCAGCTCATCCATGTATTCATGAACTGTAGATGTGCTTACAAGTGTCTGCTCATGTGTTCTGTATAGTAGGTGTTGCGGTAACACCATTTTCCTACCTGTCAAAACCTCATGGGGACTAATACCTGTTGCTTTGGCAGGAGTTGATCTGATTGCCAGCAAAACCAAAGGTAAACGTACATCCCAGCTGGAACCTGCTTCTGCTACAAATTTCTTTAATATGTCCACAAAAGACCTACTACAGCGTTCAACTCCCCCAGAAGAAGCAAGCTCGATATGCAATATGTAATGTTCTTTTCACTTCCAGTATTTGCCATACCTTACTCATTAGAGCACTTGTGAAATGACTCCCTCTGTCTGATTCTATTCTTTATGGTAACCCAAACCTTGAAAACACATGATTCACCAGTAATGTAGCTGTTTGCGCACTACAATCTGGTGCAGGAATACACTCAATCCATTTCGAAATCAAACACACCACACTCAAAATATAACAGTTCCCCCTGCTCGACCTCTTTACAGGCCCTACATAGTCTATTTGCAAATCTGACCATGGAAGAGTTAAGCCTCTTTTCATTAATGGAGCTCTATGCATTGGTGAAGCAGGTTTAAATTGGGCACATACTAGACATCCTCTAGTATATAATTCCACATCTTGGGACATATGTGGCCAGTAAGCATAATCTTTTAGTATTTCCAATGTTTTTTGGGAACCTCTGTGGCCTGCAGTTATTGCATCATGTGCATGGTGTAGCATTAGCCCTCTGAATGAAAGGGGTACCACCCACTGTATCTGTCCTGTTATGGACTCTCTAATCATGAGTCCATCCTGTAGTCTAATTCGTTTTTTATTCTTTAATAGCACCCTCAACTCTTCTTTTCCCATACAATCATTTTCTGTTAAAGGGTTTTGTTCAGGATCTATCAAATGATTATAATAGATTCCCAAAATTCGATCATCCTTTTGTGCCTCAATGAGATCTTGATCTGGTTTATCATAACTCCACTGTACCACTGGCTGATCTATCTCCTTTGGTGCTTTAGAACGTGTTACTGCATCAATTTGTATTTCACCAAGTAAATGTTCAATAGGTAGCAATTCTCCCATCACAGCCCCAATTTTAGCCAGGTGATCTGCCTTATCCTTTGCCCTCCTTATCCTCTCCTGAGGTTTTCAAATGCCCACAAATTTTCCTCCAGTATATTGTTAAATCATTCCCTGACACCAATTTGTCTATGGCTTGTATTATTTTTGTATGGCTTTTTGTTGTATGTAATCATGCCTCTCGCTTTCCAGCCAGGTAAATAGTCCACAAAGCTATTTCGTGCATAGTCAGAATCAGTCACCAGGACAATTTCACTAAATATATTATCAACTGCAGTAGCAATTGCTTTATAAATGGCTGCCAATTCTGCTACTTGACTGCTCCTAGCTCCAATTCTCATCCCTATACAGGGGACGCCTTCACATTTCAACCAGACATTTCCTATTCCTGACACTAATTGTTTATTACTGTAATTTTCAATGTGAAAAGCACAATCATCAACATATACAGTTGGCATATCCTTGCATGTCTTTTCATCAAAAGCTTTGTGTGGTGATTGCCCAAATTCCTGTAAACTAGATTCCACTTCGACTTCGTTTGATACATGTTCAGCTGCACAATCATGTAGATCTGCTAAATCTTGAGCAACTGTTTTTTTTTTTTATTTTGGCCATATCTCACTTCTACAGGAAAACCTTGTAATGCTAGCGTCCATGAAGTGATTCTGGACTGTGATAGGTTACCTGGCCTGATTCTTTTACTCTCTAAGAACTGCAATGGTTGATGATTGGTCTCAATAATTACCTTTTCTCCCTGAACAATGGGGCGGAAATGCTGTAGCGCCCACACAGTGGTCAAAAGGGCCTTTTCACATTCACTGAATTTAATTTCAACTTGTGAAAAATGCCTTACTTGCATAGGAAATGGTTTTGTGATTCAAATCATGTTTTTGTGATAGCACTGCTGACATACACTGTTAAGAGAAAACCATTTCTATAAAGAAATCCCTATCCTTTATGGGGTATGCCAAACATGGTGCCTTTACAAGACATTCCTTTAATTTAGCCACTGCCCCAGACTGCTCTTTTTCCCATTTCCAGGGTGTATTCAGCTTTAACAGCTTAGTTAATGGTTGAGCAATTTCAGCATAATTTTCAATGAACTTCCTGTTATAGCCCATCATTCCTAATAAACTTTTTACCACTTTCTCATTTTTAGGGTCTTTTAGTTTTTGTATAGCCTCCACTTTCTTTTTTTGTGGGTTTAATCCATGTTCAGTCACTTCATGGCCTAGAAAATTCACCTTTTTCATGCACCATTGTGCCTTTTGTAAAGATATGTTGGCACCTGCTTTCTGCAATTGGCCAAGAACATGTCTTATTTCATCAAAATGGTTTTTCAAGCTTTCATTTTTTATCAGTACATCATCCACATAAACTATGGTACCTCTTTCCGCTGCATCAGGCATGGCCTTTCTCAAAAATATTCCAAATTTACTCCCACCATTGACATACCCAAATGGAACTCTAACCCATGCGTATTGCGTCTTATCAAATGAAAATGAAAATAAATTCTGAATCTCCTCTGCCAATGGCATGCACCAATATCCAGAGGTGAGATCTAACGTGGTAAACACTTTTGAACCATGTACCTGAGCTAGGCCCTGAACAATGAATGGCAGTGGCCATCTGGATACTGGCACTCTTTTATTTAACTCCCTCAAATCTGCACATAGCCACCATTGACCATTTGGCTTCAACACACCTAAAATAGGTGTGTTGAATGTGCTATGAATGGGCCTGATGATTCCCAGAGACTCCACATTTTTAATAATCTCTGCCAATGACTCTAAACATGCCAGTGGTAATCTATACTGGTGCACAAATACTGGCCTTCTGCTACACCCTTCCGGTAGCATGGACACATGTAAATCAGTTAGACTGCAATCATAAGCATCTTTTGCAAATACATCTTTAAACTCCATAAATATCTTCCTCAGTTCATTTCTATCCTCTTCACTGTCACATCCGCTGATAAAATCTGCTCCTCTACCATTTTGGAGAATTCTGGAAAATGTTCTGGAAGGGGAATCTCAGCGCTTTCCTCTAACTGTGTGGCTGTGTCTCTCTGTAAAACTGCCAATTTTAAATGTTTTGGCATATCGGCTTCCACTTCAATGGGCTGATTTACTATTTAATTTTCATTTAAGTTAAATATTATGCAATCCTCTTGATAACAGCACACTGTCTCACTTGAATCATAAGGGTACACAAAATTAATTTAAAATATTCCTTTGGGCTGTGAATTCAGGTGTTCTGGCAACTCACCCTTGGCATCTACATACTTTTCAGGTATATTTCCAATCACCATGTTATTCAGATCTGCAGTATAATGTGATTTTTGTATGGCCATTCCTAATGAGGAGTTTTCCTCTAAATGAATATCTTGACAACTTTTATTATTCAACATGATTTTTACAGACCCTTCACCATTATCTACCAATGGAATGTATTCATAATCCAGGCCTTGCTGTTTTATGGAATCATGCAAGCACACAAATGCATCAGAATCTTTCATCTGCTGTCCATTTTTCTCTTCAGTGTTATTGCAACCTGTTTGGTGAATGCAGGTATAATAGTATCCTTCCTCAGTTGTAATTCAATTGCATATGGGACCAGCTGTGCCCAATGATAAGCCCTTCTTCTGTCTTCAATTTCAGGTGCCGGCACACCTAGGCGTGACCATATTTTTTGATTAAGGAAATCTAACACCATACACATTCTGTGCATGATATCATTGCCCATGCAAAAGTCATTTTGTGCTCCACTCACTATCCATACATTATGGTAAATTGTTTTCTGCCCAATGCTAATTTTTAGCATGCATCTTCCTGCAATTCGGTTTTCAAAGTCTGGACTGTCCAAACCAGAGACATATTCGTTTTTAATTCTAAATTTCGGGATCTCCTCCCTCTCCATCATTTTTTGCAAAGATTTCTCATTAATGAAACTTCTTTCCTGTTCAAGTGCTAAAGTGGCTTTTGTTGTTTTAGAAGAGTCATTTATACCAATGTGAACCCATGGTTGCTCATCTTCCATGTGTATTTCAGCAAGAGTGGTGATGTGTTTTTCTGCATCTGTTTTAGGAACAGTATTCTGTTTGCATGTCTTCTCTTTTAAATAAAAGCGTAATGTGTGCTCATCTATGGCAGTTTGCCATCTTTTCCTTGGGTCCAAGTATATCTGTACAGATTGTTTCTCATCTTCACTCTGCATTTTATCTTGACACATTAATATAACAGTGACGCTAGGGATGCAGCTATTCTGGAGATATCCACTGCATCATTTGTTTTGGCAACGGTGTGACATTCATTTATGTTGCTGTTTTGTGATTTTAATTTCTTAGGTCTCAATGGTTTCTTGGTTAAGGACCACAGTACTCCATTCACCCCATCTATGAGCGGAGATAATCTTTTCAGGCAATCTGTTCCCATCAAAAATGGAATTTCACAAATGGATGTGACCAATACCTCCTGTTTCATTCTGTGTTTACCTATCTTTATGTCAACCTCGGTGACGCCTATAATAGGCACCTCCTCCCCGTTAAAATTATGCACTGGACCTTGATTTTCCTTCACTGTGATCTGATTCTGTGGGGATCTCCCTTCATTGATACACTTTACCAATTCTTTAGACATAATTGTGGCATGTGCGCCAGTGTCAATCATTGCAAATGTATTGCATTTTTCTTCTACAGTGATGGGAGCATAATACCTGTCTTCAACCTCCTCTAACACACATAAGAAATGGGAATTCTTACTGATTTCAGGGCTCACCTTTCTCAGGCCTTTTTCACTTTTGGCTAAACACATTTCCCTCCTTTTTGCCCATTTCTGTGTGAGAGACTTTATTCATTTCCCCATGTTCAGAGGTTTTTTGGGGTGTGGCCACCGTTCGCCCATCCATCCAGGTATCATCAGAGACCACATTACAACCCTCCAACTGAACAGGTGTAATAACATCACTTGACAATTTGTCATTGTCTAATTCTGTGCATTTGTGATCATTTAGTGTAGTACCAGCCCTTTTAACCTCTTCAAAAATATGTGGCTCAAAGAATTCTTCAGGTGATTGACATGTACCCTCCTTTTGAGTATTTCTTTTTACTGCCTGTGTTTGGTTATTTTTCTGATTGCTCAGGGAAGGAGTTATAGCATCGCCACTTACTCCCTGTTCACTGGTATTCCCCATGCATGAGTCATTTTTCTTAAATCTGTCTCTTTGTTCCTTTGGCATTTCAGGTGTTTCTTTTTCATTTGTACAAATCTCCAATGTCTGATTTAGCTCTAGTTTAAACCAAACTTCTCTTTTAGAAGTACTTGCACTTTCTGTTACATGTTCATTTACTGATACTTTCACTTTTAAATCATTAGGCATCTTAAAGTCATTATGCAAAATTACATCAGAGCAATCTGTCTTTTTGCTACTGCCGGTATCATAAGTACTTAGTCACTTTTCAGAAACCCCCCGGTCATTGCTAGGGCCTTCTACCCCCTCCTTGGATGACTGTTTTTGCGCTGTACAGAGCTTTCCTATTTGCTCAGCTAACATTTTCACTTGGGCCTCGAGACACTGGAACCTTTCCATCTCTCTAGAATCCTCTCTCTGTGGCCTAGATAGATATTGGTTGTTTTCCCCCTGATTGGATCTATTATGGTACCACTCAGGAGAATGATTTCTATTGGGATGGTTCCTGAACTCTTGATTCATTTGTGGAGAGAAGCGGGATGCACCCATCCTTTGGTTGTAGTCCCCTGGTGGGGCATCATTGTACTGACGTGGAGTGTAGTTCATGTTCTGCCTCATCTCCTGTCTTTTAGGTTGTGGGTGCTGGCCCCTATGTTGATTCCCATTATCAGCAAATCGATCCACATATTGGGGTCTATCCTGATTACCATATATCATGGTATGGGGATAAAATCTGTCTGGTAGGGACCATCATTTCTTTGATCCGGATTTTGTCTCTGGTTATTGTTCATACCTGATATATCAGGCCGATAGCCTGCCCGGGGCCTATCTCCTAAGTACCTGGGGCTGATGTAGCTCTCCCTATTACTAGGACAATGTGATTGGAACATTGGTGCAGGGTGTGATGCCCTTTGTTGATTAGCCCTTTGTTCAGGTGCCAAGTTATTTTTACTTGGACTTTGAGCAGACTCAAGGGACATTTTGGCTGACCTGATTTCCATCACTGTTGCTGAGGGTTCTTTGGATTTTGGTCTAGTGTCTTTCATTTTATCACTTTCTCTACCCTGAAAATAAAGTACCTCATATAGTTTTGTGCTTTGGTGTACAATCCATTCAATGGACTTGTCACGGTCAAATTCACGGACCAGTTGTGATATAATGTCTTTCTGTAGCCCATAGAAGTAGGCAGTTTTAAACTCATTAGAATTGGGATCAAAAGATACATCAAAACGAGAAAATGCTCTTTTTAAGTATTGTAAAAACTGGCGAGGGGATGTATTAGGCCCAGCAGTGATTGTGTAAGTGACTTTCTTTGCCTCCTGCAATGACAGAAAAGGAGAAAAATGACACCTAATCTCTTTTTTCAAACTCTGCCCATGTCATATTCTGCTGCTCATTCAATCCTCGTATGATACTGGCCGTCGGAGCATCTAAAGTTAAATGAAAATACTGCCTGTGCTGTTCCTTAGGTATCTGGAGGGCTTTAAAAATGTCATGAACCACTTCTAAGTGATCCTCTATGCAGCATTCCCCTCCGTTTTTAAATGGTTTGATCAGGGCTTTAATGGATTTAATTATCTTTATGGGGCTACTTGTTGCAATGCATGGAATTGCACTACTTGTTGACTCAACCCTGGTTCCCGGTGTATGGGATTGGTGGCGGCCCCCAATGGGAGTGTCAAATCCCCCAAGAGTGCTGCAACCAAGTTCAGTCACCGGCCCAGTTACTGGGGCACTAGCTCTTTGGGTAGAAATAGAATTCACCTGAACTCCATTGAATGTGGTGCCCTGCCACCTCTCCTGGGACCTGGGAATGCACATTTGCTGTTCCAAGTCCTTACACTTTTTAAGGAGCTTGTCTGCTTCGTTTTGCAAATAGTTGTTTTCATCACTCATTTTATTAATTACCTCCTGCATGTCGCACATTTGCATTTGGCATTCATTAAATTCTTTGTTTCTCTTGTCTCTTTCTTGACACATTTTAACCATTTCCTGTTCTGCATTTTGGAGATCACTTTTTTTTCATAATGTTCTTTTTGTAAAATCTGCATTTCTGAAACCATCTCATCTTTATCTTTTCTAATGCGGTCCACCAATGCCTTTAAGTGTACCAATTCTTGTCCACTGTCCTCAAACTGTTTCTTGCTTTTGGACGATTGAATATCAAAATCTCTGCATTTTAACTGCATGTCTGTCTGACATCCTTCTAATTCTGCTCTTAACATTTCCTCCCTTTTACTTGCCCCATCTAGGTCAGCCTTTAACCTGTTAATCAGCTTGGTATCATTTTCTTGCATTCGCAGGGACCTATTCAAAATAAACCATAGCCGTATCAGACAATCTTTCTCTGCATGTTTATCAGCTGCATTTAATAACCTTAGAAGGCAGACCTGAATTATGCTGCCTTCTGCAAAAATATTGTCTAGTTTTTCTTTCTGCACCTCACCATGAATGTGGTCATGCCATTCTGAGGCACTGTTTGATGACCACGTCCCATGTGTATATAACTTTGCCTCTAAATATTGCACTAGCTCTGGGAATGTGGCTTCCATTTGAGACATTCTGAAATTTGTTTTTAGTGACACACTGTTATTATGAAATTGGTTCCCTTTAATGTACAGATGGCAGTGTGAGACACACTTGCCACGCTCAGTGGGTGCTCTATGATCACTTTCCCGGCCTGCAACGCACCATAAATATGTAGGGTATTTAGTATAAATTTGGGGCTTAGCAGTATTTTCTTACCACCAAAAACAATGGTAATTTGACAATGATTATTGCTTGAATTCAGATTGGGTTTGGCTTTATAGTGGAATACATTTTGTTGGTGGTATTTTGGTGAGCATAATTTCTTTGTTTTATTTGTGGCTCCAACATACAAAACCCCCTTCTTTTGTTTAGACTGTTCTTGTGATCTCTAGAGGCCTCGGACTTACATTTTTCAGAAACACCACATTTTCATATGGAGTGCCACCTCTGGCTGTTATCACTGATTTATCTACACCAGTGAACTATGTTTTCATAAAGTATTCACAATAACATGTGGTGTTATCACTAATTTATTTACATTAGTGAGATTATGTTTCCATAAAGTATTCACAATAACATGCGGTGTTATCATTAATTTATTTACATTAGTGAGCTTATGTTTCCATAGGGCTCTCTGCTGATTCATATATGCTCAGCAGACTATTGCATTATATTCCACTCAGAAGCCACACACACATACCCTGAGTGGAATCACGCACACAGCTATTAATAATTGCTTATGTCATTGCTTCATCTGTATAGGAAACTTGACACATTAAACATCCTTCCCTCTCCTGCAGAGTATCTTTTCTAGAGGCATCAAATGAAAAACAGAGGCAAGAACACTCTTAGGCAGACTGTTTGTTATCACAATTTCATTTCAAAATGATACATTACCATTCTTGTGAGACAATCCTCTCTGAAATAAACATAAGAGAAACAAATGCAATAATACCACAAATTTCATTTTACATTTTCAACAAGAAAAAGAAAGATTACATCATTTGTCTTGCAACATTATAACATGGCAGTTAAACACAGGATAATTCCCTATCGCTACACTGCTTGCCTAATAGTAGATCATTTGTCCGGCAGTCACAGCAATCTCACTCCATTTGTATATTTACCAGCTATTTGTAGCTCTCCCACATGCAATCTCCCTTAGCTTGCCACCTTCGATGAATGAGCCCAGGGTTTTCTTTGTGTTTGAAGTTTGAAGTGCACAGCAAGAACACGGAATTCTCAAGCCGGTGCCAAGTGACTAGGAAACCCCAGCCTCTGAAGGTCAGCAATGCAATTGGGATGAGCCCTCCCAGCAGCCCAGCCAGGCGATCTCACAGCAGCTCTAGCCAAGTGACCTCACTGTAGCTCCGTAAAATGTCTTCTCCCTGTAATTCTGTCAGAGCTATTCCAAAAAACCACTGTTACCTCCCCTAAGTTTATGTAGCACCAATCAAAATGTATAGTGTCGCCTCCTCCTTCCTCAACAATAGCTCACTTTTACAGAAAGCAACTGTATCTAACTGATTTCCTGGCATTTGAATTTTGCTTCCTGCAAAGACAGTGAACAGGGCAAAGAAAAATTGCACGTTTAAAATGAATCTCAGCCTGCCTCTTTTGCACATGGAGAACACATTATAATGTTAAGGAGTTAGAATTGTGTTAGTATTTGTTAGTTAAGTTAATTTATCAAGTACCTAATGTGTCTCCTGTAAGTGAGGCATTTCAAGTGAGAAAAAAATGGTGTGCTTTTAAATAGGTGATAAAAAAATGGTGTGCTTTTAAAATAGATAGCATGTCTTCATATACATGTCCATATGTTACCCTGTGAACACATAGCTTGCTGTACCACATTACAGTAATAATGTGATCTCATGGAGTGGCACTGCACTCCAAAACACGCTAAATTATACTACAGTTTGGACGTACCAAACAATTATATCAAGTGTCTGTCAATGGCTGAGTTATAGTTTAGTGGTCAGACCAACTTCAAGTCAGTAGTTGATTAGAAATATTATTGAAAGGGAGGATGGCTATATTTTTTAGTAAAGAGAGCAAACACTAAGGGCCTCATTCTGAAGTTGGCGGTAAGGGGTTAACGGCGCTGGTAATGGTGCCGGTGCCGTTAGCCCTTTACCGCTGCATTACGAGGTCCTTTAGCGGGTCCCACTAAAGGACCACCATGCTAATAACGGGCCCGTTTTTAACGGGCCCGTTGTTAGCATGGTCCCCATTCCCATTGAGCTCTATGGGGGCTCGAATGGGAACAGAGATGGGTTCCCTGAATGGGGAAATACCGGGTCCTCCAAGGTTGGGGTGGCCCGGTAATTCCCCATTCAGGGAACCTGAACCCGGTATGCGTTAAGGGGGTAGCCATGGCACTGATAGTGCCATGGTTACCTCCAACCTTGTAAAGAGGCCCTAAATGCTTACAAAGTTGTAATAGTAACTCGTATACCTCTTACAAGGCTACAGAGTCCCTTCAGTGTCTGTAACTCTGCAAACGAGTGCCCTATAATTTAGTAGCCAGACTAAATAAAAGAGTTGCTTAGAAAGGTATTAGTTCTTAGGCAGGAGGAGATTATATTCAATGATTATATGTGACTTTACCCTTTTCTAGTGGACCAAATAAAGACTAGATGCAGAGTAAAAGTGTAAATGTTTATGGTAGGAAGGCAACATTGCATTGTGTGCCTGTTAGAGTCTGCATCATCTTTAGAATCAAGAGTAAATACTGGATGGTTGGTGTAGGACAGGTTAAGAACCATTATTGGATGGTAGAGAGATGCGCAGGGTTCCATTAGATTGAGGATTGGCAGACGTTTACCTGGACTAAATAAGGACCTTAACTTGAGTGAGGAATCAGCCATGACATCTGAAACAGGTTTTTCATGTGGAGTTGTATGTGTTGGTATCTATGCTGCTATTGGTCCCCAGATTATATCACCTCTGACATGATAACTTCCACTGCGATTTTTCAAAAATCTGAGAAACACCAATGGGCTGTACATATCAGTATTAATTCATATTGTGTTCATCTGAAGCTCAAAGTAATTTCAAAAATACATATACAAACATCTATCTGAACCCTATTTCCATGGGTTCTACTATGCTATATAATACTAAATTCCTTCTTTCCAATATATTTTTCTGTTGTGTTCATATTGTCATTGTCGGTTTGCAGTACTGTTATAGCATGCTCATATGTCGCATATTTGATTAGTGTTTAAAATGAAATAAACAATATTGCAAAAAAGGTACAGCAAAATGTTTTGAGGGTGTGTTAGTCCAGTTTTAAAAACAAACAAAAACAAACAAGCAAAAAAGTAATAATGGACTCGGACAGAACTTTGCCCTGGCCCTTCTCTTTTATATGTACTCTGCGACTGAAATGAGATGTTCCAGCAGAAAATTAACAACACAATGATCAGTTCAGTCCTTTATAAATCCGAGGCAGTTTTTGTATTAAGAACTCTACTTGGTCTGCATCAGCAGTTATACCTGCCATCAGGATAGAGAGAAGTGATTGATGTGTAACATCTGTTAACAACAAATACAAAATTATCTTTTTGATTTCCAAATAAGTCATTGGGCCTCATTACGACCCTGGCGCAAAGTGAAAAACGATGGCGGTAAACGATTACCGCCATCGTTTTCCGCTAGGGCCGATTACGACCTGTGACCGTTAACTACGATGCCATTAGCGGCATCGTAGTTAACGCCTCCGCTAACTGGACCAAGGACGCACACCGTAATTACCACCATGGCAGAAAGGTACGCGAATCCCGACCCAAGCGGACATGCACCTAACGCCATCACCCAGCCCGTTAAGTACCTTACCGCCATGGTGCTAATTACGCCATCGCGAACCAACCGTAAAGGGACATGTTAAGTTAATCCAGCTGCCACAGGTGCACAGAATAAGCACAGGTGGAGGCAATACAGACCAGGAAGTACAAAAAGAGCACACCCAAACCCTTCCCACACCCAGTCACACTCCACAATGTTACCAATTGGACTAGCAATGTTGGGGCTGGAGGACCTGATAGCAATGCAAGTGCTACTACAACAACAACAACAACAACAACAACAACAACAACAGGCTGCACAGAGGAGACGCAGGAGGAGAAGGAGGGCAAGGCAGGCCCAGCAAGCCACAACAGCACAGCCAGTGCCACCACGCAGGCAGCCCCCAATCCCACGCATCAGAGCCAGTCCATTCCACCTCACCGCTGAGCAGATCCACACCCTGTACCGCCTGGACCGGGACACCATCACCACCATTGTGGACATGATACACAACGACATCGTCAGCATGATTGAAACACCCACTGCCACCCCCCGCCCCTACTGAAGGAAGTGTCCTGCTCCACTCCCTGGCCACAGACAGCTACCAGCACACAGTGGGGCACTTGCATGGCATATCACAACCATTATTTTCGCGTACACTGATGCAAGTGCTGGATGCCCTCCTCAAGCACACAGATGACCACATCTCATTACCACGGTCTGCCCAGGAGATTGCTAACACCTGGTTGCATTGGTGCCATCGACTGCACCCATGTGGAATTGACGGTCCCACATGCCCTGGAGGTACGGTACCGCAACCGTAAACTATTTCACTCAATCAACGTGCAAATGGTCTGTGACTCCAACAGGATCTTCACACATTGTTGTGCCCGATTCCCTGGAGGAACCCATGATTCAATGGTCCTGCGTAACTCCACAATACCACGCTACATGGAGCAACATGCAGCGCCCAGATCCTGGCTACTCGGTGAGTCACATGTCATGAGCATTGAAATGTGAAGTGGGTGGGTGATTGACATACCAATGCAGGAGGGGAATGATGCATACTTCACCTGGCTGCGACTAGCAGTAGCCAGAACATACCCTGAGGCAGCACTTACGTCATCTGACACCTGTATACGTGAGGCCTGACCTAAGCAGCCCTAACATGTGAATGAAGGTGTCTCCCAACCATGACACAAGCATCTGCAAGTGCATTGACCATACTGTGACCACATTGACTCCAACGAAATGCACGTACATGCACGTCACCAACAGCATCTACTGAAAGGCCTGTCCCCCATGACTGTGCCCAAAGGAGGCACATGATGGACTGCAACATCAATGCACCACAACACAGACAGCAAGGCCCACGAACTGTCCCTATTGACAACAGTCTTGGTCACTGGGGTCATAATGAAGCAGACAGCAGTGTTGCCATCATGTGAGTGTAACCCTCACAGGACACGTGCCAGGTCACCTACAGAAACAGCCTGAACGGACACAGTGGATGGGCACTCACAAGGCACTTGTCACCCCTGCATACATTGTGTCTTGGCATTCAAAACAGCACATGAAAGCCATGGACATATAGCTGTTGCATAGTGTGAATCCAGTAGCGCAAATGAAAGTGGTGCAAAGTAACTGTTGAATGCAAGTCATGGTGGCACATCAAGTTCGTCAATCAATCTCATCCCTGACACATACATCCTTGCCCATATACAGGTGATGCAGGCTATCCCCTGAAGAGGTGGCTCCTTACACCAGTCCGGAACCCACAGAACCAGCATGAGGAGGACTTCAACCGTGCCCATGCCCGTACGCGTGTGGTGCTCGAGCAAGCTTTTGGCCTACTGAAGGCACGTTTCCGCTGCATCAGCAGGACTGGCGGGGCACTCCTGTACCGCCATGAGAAGGTTGCAAGGATCGTCATGGCATGTGTCACGCTACACAATATGTGCGTCAGAAGAAATGTGCCCATGCCCCCTGACACAGAACTGCAACCACCTGACGATGAGGATGATGAGGGTGGGGATGGGGCTGCACCTCAAGGAGGCAGCTATGCACAGGAGGGGCGTGTAATGCCTCAGAATCTCATTGACCAATGCTTCTAGCACACATGGCGCGTGCGTGCAACATGGAGACGGCACTTGGGGCACTGTGTGTGTGCGGGACATGCACACTGTGGACTGTACAACAATGAAGCACATATACGCAATGAAAATGTCCACACATTTGATTAGTGGCAAAAAGTAAATGTGTATTTCAATAGTGCATTCTTGTGACACACCCCCTCCCCCTCCCCCCTTCCCCCTTAACACCCCAACACACCCCCTCACCCCTGCCCCCTCCCCCTGAACACCCCAACACACCCCCTCCCCCCTCCCCCCTGAACACCCCAACACACCCCCTCCCCCCTCCCCCTTGGAATCCCTACAAAGGTGCGGTAGTGTCTGTGCAGCAGGGTGTGCAGTAGTCCTGCTCAACTGTCAAGCCACTAATGTGAATCCCCTCCCCTGGCCCCCGGGGCACCCCTGCCCGTGCTGCGAAGATTGCGCCCTGATCTGCGGATGGGGCTGCTCTGTGCCGAGCTGGTTGATGAGGAGGGTCCGGCCTGCACATCTGGACGTATGTCCCTGATGGTCTGAACAAGTTCTGTGAGGACATTGCGCACAGCCGCGAGTTCCGTGCATATGTCCTTTGTGGAGGACTCTATGGCAGCTGTGATTCGGTCTGCCGACCTCTCCATGCCATCCCTTGCCCCCCCACACAGTGCAACATGTTCGTTGAGGAGGGCGGATAGCTGCTGCTGGCGGGTAACTATATCTTCAAGTGTCTGCTGGTTCTGCTGGCCCATGCCCAGTGGCATTTGCATGTCCATTGGGCTGCTCACCTCAGGCTGGGGGGATGGGGTGGCTGGCCAATCCTCGGCCTCCGACTGCCCCTGTGTGGCATCTGCCTGCAGGGGGCTTAGGGATGTGCAGGGGGAATGTGGCTGGGCAGTGGACCTTTCCTCATCGATTACCTCGATGCTGCCTGCCTCACTGTCGGAGGTTGCCGCTATGGCAGCGATTTCACCCAGGGTGCTGCTTGCAGCAGAACCTGTCCCTTCAGTGGGCACGACTAGTGACATGTGAGGTGCTGCTGCTGGGTCTGTGTTTGCTGTTGTGTGGGCTGGCACTTGCCTGTCCTCTTCCCCAGGCAGGGTTTGTGGCTGCTGGTGTGTTTCCTTTAGGACGACTGAGATGGATGCCTGTGGCCTGGCCCTCTTGGTGGATCTGGATGCAGTGTTGTCCTCTTCCTGGAGGTCTGTGTCAGATCCTGTGGTGGAGCAAAGGAGGGATAGTGTTATTGATGGGTCTGCGGACATTGGCCGTGCATTGTGAGGGATGACATCTATACAGTGGGTACATGCAGCACATTTCAGGCAGGGGCATACAGGTTTTGTGCCTTTTGTGTGGAGGTAGCATGGTGGTATGTGTGTGCCAGCAGTTAGGGTGTGCATGCTGCATGTGTACAGGGTGGAGTCTGGATGTGTCTGTGGACATTCACCTGCCGATGTGTTGCATATGCACTATGGGGCTACATGGTACTTCCCATGATAGGACTTTGTTGAGTTTAGCATGGCTTGCTCTGGCCACCTACCTGCATCTCCTGAGGTCGGCACTCCTCTCTCCATCCCTCCGACACCTTGGATGCTCTCCATCCCGATGGTGGATGCACATATTTCCTCCCATGCTTGCAGCTTTATGGGCGATTCGGATCCACCCCCAGTTGACGTGCCTAGGTTCCGGTTAGCTGAGAGGATGCTTCGGACACGGAGCCTCAAGTCGTCCCAGCGCTTTCAGCACTGCTGGGCAGTCCGGGGTACGGCCCCCACTGCACTCACACGCTGTGCCACTAGGGCCCATATGGCCTTCTTTTTCGCTATTGCCGGCCTTGTCATCTGCGTGGAGAATACAGCTGCAGCATTTTCTTGCAGGGTCTCTGCGAGCATGGTTAGTTCCTCCTTTGAGAAACGGTCTTGGCGCTGCCGGTCACATGCTTTTTTAACTACTTTGGGCATTTTTACTTGGGTAATTGGGTGGGTGATGGGTGTGGATAGGTGTCAGGGTTGGATCAGGTATGGTTGTGGAGGATGGCAATGGATTGTGTTTTTAAAGATGGCCGCCGCGCAGTTTCCCGTTCCGCCGCGATGACGCTATTTCCGGTTCCGCCTATTTACGGTGACCGCTAATTACAGTGACCGCTAATTGCGGTCGCCGCTAGGGTGTGTGTGGCGGTAGTGCTCCTTGACCGGCGTGCGATGGCGGTAAGGGCCGTTTTTGGCCCATTTACGCCATGCCGTACTTTACATTAACGCCATGGCGTAATGCACGTGTCCGATGGGTCGGAATATGCCGCACTTTACGCCATCGACCCACGGCGTAAACGTTGATTACGCCATGGCGGTAATGTTCGGTACTTACCGCCTGGGTCGTAATGAGGCCCATTATGTGGCTAGCCTATGGTAGAAAGGTTGAACATTCTAGTGCAAATAAAAAGTAGGATACCAAATACTTTCCACATTGAATGGTATAGGCTCTTTTAAGTACTGATTGTTTGAATGCACAAGTGTCAATGACAATGTGAAAAACGTTAAAAAAATAGGTTTGTGCGTGCTTTGTTACGAGCTTCTTTACTGGAATTGTGCCTCAGCTACAGTGTATTATTGAATTGGCCTGAGTTTGGGTGCCTAGAAGCAACACTTGTGCTCCTGCATTGTGAGTACTGAGTAGCACTTTGGGGTTACAAAATAAATTGAATCTTTTCCAAGAATACTGTGAGTCAAATAATTTGACAATTAACTCGGTCAAATCACATTTCTTAGTATTTACGACAAATAAGAAAACCCAGAGGTACAAGTATACTGTGAATACCACACCCATTAACATCATGGGTGAGATCACATATTTGGGATAATTCTCATCAAACAGTTTGTCAGTTGGCAAATGGCGCGCAATTTTGGACACCAAGTTGAATCATCTGTCTGCTCAGATGAGAATTATTTTCACTCGGCATTGCAAGTACTCCCTCATGCCTTTGGTACATTTTTACACAATGAAAGTAGAGCCTATCTTGCTGTATTTTTTGGATGTCTGTTTATTGGATATGGTCCCTTCATTGAACCTATTCCAGGGAAATATCTGGAAAAGGGTTTTAAGTCTCCCTGGGTATCTGCCAAATTCCACCTTGGTACACAAGCTAGGCTTATACCCATTGGCTGACAAATATGAATGGTGTATGCTCACTAGATATATGAAAATGGTGTCATTTCTAACTCCTGCTGTGAGGATTATAGGGCAATGCTATATGTGAATTATCCGTTATCTATTTCTTCATTTCAAAAACACATGACTCAAGTCCTATGCTCCCTGAATATGTCCAAGCAAGATTTAATTGACTCTCCCGGGGTGTGTAAACTTCGGTTCTTTAGGAATGCATGGGCACACAACTCTGACTTAATTGCAGGTTATCCATCATTTAGCTCCTATGCTAAATTTAGACACGGGTTTACTCCACGTCTGCGCTACATAACGTGCTTTCCTGATAAGAAGGCCAGAATGACCTACATGAGATGCCGTCTGGAGCGTATCCACATGGGCTCTCAGATCAGGAACTGGTCTGGTTATAAAGAATCTGGGAAGTGGGACCATTATAGATTTTGTGCCAGAGTGGATGAGTCTGAAACCTTAGAACACCTATTCAAGCACTGTGTACATTTTGAACTACAGAGGCTCACC
Source organism: Ambystoma mexicanum (assembly GCF_040938575.1). NCBI lineage: Eukaryota > Metazoa > Chordata > Amphibia > Caudata > Ambystomatidae > Ambystoma > Ambystoma mexicanum. Next base: position 788,963,074 of record NC_090939.1, read on the forward strand.
TGTTTTGGATCCTTTTTGGGGTCTAACTCTTGCTATGAACTCAACTTGGCGACAGTCAGACTTGTGAACATAATTGAGGATCTCCTTTGGTTGCTTAATGGTAGTTTGCATTTTGTGAAGGATGAAGGGTTTGTAACATCATGACGTCTCCTTTGCATGTGAGCAACACAAACGCTGGCACTGACATCATTGGTAATGATTAATTTTTCATTCTCATGTCTTGTTTTTTGTTTTCTGATATTTAACTGAATGCAGCAACTAGTATTATATTTTGAAAGCATTACATTTTAGAAATATTGTGATCCTATGTTATTGAAGTGTTGTCCCATTGCATATGAGATGCGCTAGTGAACGATGTTAGAAAGTGTGTTACGATTTGTGGTTTGATTTGAGTGATGAATTGTGTGATGACTTGTAAGATTTGTTTCTGTTAGATCGTGAGTTGATTTTATTTTTTGTTTTATATAAGGAATAATGAGATTCTGGATATGTAAACCTGCTTTTAGGTATTGATAATATTTTTGTAAAGGTGTAAATGAATTTTTACTACCAAAAACAATAACAAAAAAGTAGCACCTATTTTAACTCAGGTTGGTTTTTGAAATCCAAAAGATTTCAAATGTTGATTGAACGCAGGTGGCATGGAGGAAACTTCTTTCAAAATATTTGCTAAATAATGTAGTCACGGATACATGTTTAAAGGTCATGTCCACATGAAAAAAATAAATCAGGCAATAACCGGTATACCAGGGCTTTACAATGTACAGAATCATACATACATCATCCCAACGACTCTTTCACAAAACAAGACATCTGTAAAATGGCTGTATCTGCTGAAACTCGAACTCGGGCCTCCCACTCCCAAGTTGACATGATTTCAAGCTAGAGCCCGACAACATGGACTGCTGACGGGTTGGTTAAGACATTTGTTGCTATATAAATGTACAGGGGAGCTCATAAGTATGTTTAGTAGGAATTATCCCTGCAGGCCATAACCTTCCAGGTGTCATCCCATACTTCTTTAAGAAAGTCAGCATCTCTAGTGTGTCCAGTGATCGAAGTGCGCAGCAACGGTTCGGATCAGTGTTACACTACTTTTTTTCTGTTTACCATTCCTCTACTTTTTATGCCAATATTCACCATTCTGCATAGAGGATTCGTTCATTCATCTCCCTGTGCAAGTGGGAAGTTGTAATAGGAGCCTTAGTTACTGGTCACTTAGACTATTGCAATGCCCAGGCCGCAACACCTTCTCACATTTGCACTATGCTTCCACCTACCCTCCCTCCAGCCAAGACCACAGCGCCACTTCCTTTTTTAGGTACACTTCTACCACTGTGTCCAACCAGGCTGATATGGGCCTTTTGATTTGAGGAGCCTCCATGAGGGACCATGGATATGCAGTTTGTTTACTACTTTGCCTTATCGACAATAGGAAAAACAAATATATATTTGAGACGGGTGTCATCAAAAACAGCTGACCTATCACATCTGGCAAACAGTACATTTCTTAGCCACCAAAAATCCCAAAGGCGAACATAACTATAGCAATGTCAAATGTGTCTGCAAAATGGCGATAGATACCTGTGTTCAATTAGTCCAACATGTCAAAAATAGTTTAAAAGACATAGTTTAAGTACAAAGACATGACAAAAATAGATCGCGATGTTGTCAGTGAAACATGGCATATATAATTATTCTTTATTTGCTGAATCCCTTGTAGGTTGTTCTAAACCCGTTGCCTGATGCTGCTGCTGCCGGGAGTGCCTGCATGGCTGCCAACGCTGTTCAAGTCTTGCCAGCAATAAATATGCAGAACAAACAGTCTAAAGATGGCGTTCCCACTCCTGGAGCTGCACTTATGCTACACTCTCAAGATTGGTTCTCCGATTCCAAAATATGCCAGTAAATGAATTATTAAAAATAGATACTTTTGGATGTGGGCCATATTTCAGTTTTGAAGACTGATGAATGTGGCAGTTGAACAGAGAACGCATTTTCTTGCCTGCATATTATGTATGAGCTACTGTACAGTCAGTAGACTAGGCATTAAAAAGCAATATTCATTTGTGTGTACAATATTGCATTGTGCTGCGACAGTTTGTTTAACTACCGTTCTCCTTTATGTGAGAAATTCAAAGCGTATGTAGTTTTGGCTGTTTCCTGCAGAAACGAATCCAGACTCACAGTGAAAACTGAAAAACGATCTTGCCTCGCTTATGAATATAAATAAATAGTGGAAATGAAAAAGGACAAAGGGGTAAGTAAGGCTTATAAACGAAAGGCTATTGGATTTGAAAGCAAAATCAACCACTTGTGAAAACATAAGGGGCTGATTTTTAGGCATTTACATTGTATTCTTAAACACACCTGAAAGAATGACGCAGTTATGCATTTTTGTAAAACAAACATGTTATAAGTATAAATGGTAAACGAAAGAAGAATGCCACTACTCAAAACTCTACCTGATTTCTTTGATTCGGAGGAGCTCATGTCTGGGGCCTGCGTGAATTACACGGGGGGAACCTGTTACGTTTAGACTTTTGAATAAACGTTTGCCACTTTTACACAGCGGCGTGCGGAAGAGTGTAAACAAGTGCACTCCACCCTGCAAAGGCGTATGTGCTGGCTGCTCATCGCACATGGCAGGCGGAAATAACAAGGAATTCCTATGGAGTCTGCCTTTTTGTTTTGTGTAAAAGGAAGGTGGGTTCCCCAGGTGGCCACAGCACTTGTGCCCGCACGAACATACATGCTGGCACTGATCTTGGGGTACTTGTATGGAAGAGAGGACGGGCAAACGAAGCGGAACCGAACCATCACTTAAGACCTGTGCACTCTCTCCTCCATACAAATGAATGGAAGTGAGCCCTCAAGCAAATCTAATCTATACAATGTTTATGCTAATTGAGCATGTGCCCCTAAGAGTTTTTAGATATGTTTTCCTTCATCGAATATCACCTCTCTTGTAGGAATACAGTGCTCGTCATGTAGGGTGACCCGACTTCCTGGTTTTCCCAGGACAGTCCGGGGAAATCGCCCTGAGTCCTGGGAGTGTTTTCATTTTAAAAACCCTGTCCAGGTTTCAAGGGTCCCGGTTTTTGCAGGGGGACCCGATTTCGTAATCCCGAAATCGGGTCCCAGCGCAATTCTTCCTTTGCGAATGGGGCGTGAAATGCTTTTCACGTCCGCATTTCCTCCCCCTTCCACTCCCTGGGGCTCTGCTCCAATGAGAGGAGTGTCCTGTGAGCACTAACACCCCCAAAAGCTCAATGACATAAAAGCATGACTACAGTTTTATTTGTATTTACGGTAGACCTACTTCTATGTCTATGGCCTGTCACGGTTTAAAAAATAAATACATCTGGTCACCTATCTTCATGGCATAGTTATAGAATTGCAGAACACTTCAGCAATATGGTCCCCAAAGTCCTGCGCGCTCTAAAGGGCAGTCCCACGCAATGCAGTGTGGAGTGCCCTTGTGCTCTTATATATCAACAGCTATAATCTGGGCATCTTGGAGCATATCATTTTCTGCATATAGGGTAGGTCAGGTTAGACAAAATAATCATAAGGCACTTATCAGAGAAATTCAATTGGTAGTTTACTGTCAACTTTATTTGTTTACTGAAATACCTTAAAATGTATACTTAGATTTGTTCCACGCTCACACCACAGTATGGTATTTCCAAATACTATTTTCGATTTAAACAATACGAGCCTGGGCTTGGAAAACTAAAAGATTTCGACCGAGGCACTAGTTTCTGTAAGCTAGGCTCCCATCATAACTAACGCATCATTTAAGGCTGATGTGAAAAAAGGCACTTTCAGGCTATTGTACACGTTGAATTACCGGCTTAATTTCTTTTTTTCAACTGCCAATTTGCATTTGGTGACTACCATGCATGTGCTCTGATAATTCTGAAAGCTTACACCCATATAAACTGACGTAGCATGCTATTACAAAAGAAATGCTATCTGAGTATAGGCGTCAGCCGTTAGCTACCATGCGTGTTCGTAGGGCATAGGCTAAGTGCTACATTTCTTTAGATAAAAAAAAAAAATGAAATGTAGTCATGAGACTTACCCGTGTGGTTTAAAAGCCTAAAGGCCTAATTTACAGAAAAAGCTCTAGGTCTGCGCCAAATAATTTGCGCAAGAAAGAACATTGCACAGACAAAAAGAATAGCGTGAGGAGCTGATTCATGGAATCAAAAGCACTAAGAAATATACTGCGCAAAGAATTATGGGCTGCGCCTGGAATGCCCACAACACGCTCCCGTGGCAAACACAAATGTGTGCTGTCAAACAACATTTGAGCCAGATCCATGTAAAAAATAAACAGAGATTACTTACAAGAATCACCATTACATCCACTCCTCTCCTGCGACTCACAAGTCCTCGTCTCAGTACCCTGGTAAAACTGCACCACAACCCCCTAACTCAAAGCTGCACCCACGTACCCCCAGTGAAACTGTGCCTCATCCTCCTAAACAAAAGTACCACCAGCTTAACCTGGGGAAGCTGCGCGCAAGCCACTTAACTCAAAGTAGCACCTGCATACCCTGGCAAAACTCTGCCCTAAACCCCTTACTCAAAGCAGCGCCCTCATACCCTGGTGAAACTTCTCCTCGTCCCCGTAAATCTAAGCAGCATCTGCGTACCGCGGTGAAACTTCACCTCATCCCCCTAACTCAAAGCAGTACCCACGTTGCCAGTAAAAATGTGCCTCGTCCCCCTAATTCAAAGCAGAATGCTGAACCCTGGCAAAACTGCTCCTTTCACTCCTAAAACAAAGCAGCGCCTGCAAGTCTGCCCTCCTCTCAGTGCCCCCCACTGACCTCTGCCCCAATCCCTGAACCCAAGGGGGCACCCACAAGTCCTCCTTCATTCCAGTTCACCCACTGACCTGCGCCCAAACCCTTGAACACAAGGCGGCACCCACAAGTCTGCCCTTGTCTCAGTTCCTCCACTGACCTGTGCACCAAACCCTGAACCCCAGGCACCGCCCACAAAACCACCCTCCTCCTAGTAGCCCCACTGACCTCTGCCCCAACTCTAGGCACCTCCCTTCAAGTCTGCCCTCCCCCCAGTACCCTCACTGGCCTCTACCCCTATCCCAGGCACCACCCACAAGTCTGCCCTCCTCCCAGTACACCAACTGACCTCTGCCCCAACCCCGAAACCCAGGCAGCACGCACAAGTGTGGCCACATCCCTCCTCAACACCCAAAATGCAAATTCACAAACCTGTGAATAAAGTGTGGGCACATCTACATTAAAAATCAAGGGCCAAAGGAACACCTAAATATCAGTGGACCAGAAAGGAACTCAATATACAATGAACTGAACCTCCAGTAGGAAATGGGCTGAGGTGAATGAGATGTCACCAGATGCAACAAACTTCTAAACCATGTTGAACATGTGGCAAGACATATGAAGTGAGTACCCATCCCCAAAGAGAGCCACCAAACACCATCATGAAACACACCAGGAAGAAGACACAGAAAACTGAGGACATTTTAGGTTACAAACTTTTAATTAAATTCACAAAGAGGTTGCGATCATGCCTATCTTGCCCTCTGCTAAGGCGAGAGTTCCCTTCCTAACTAAAACTAATGATCTGTGTCAGGAAGTCAAAAGCAAATGTCTGTCAGTGTCCAAAACCTATACTTGCCTTCACATCTACTTCTTCAAACCGTGTAGGGATGTCAGCATCAAATAAAAAAGTGTTCAAACATAAGGTCAGAGCTCCTTCTAGCTCTTGATCAGAAAGGGGTTCTCCAGGACTCCAAATAGTTCACTTTTAAGCACAAGGGTTTCCCTTCCCCAAGCTTTCAAGTCTCTCATTGTTTTCACAAAAACACAATTCCTTGGGGTTCTTCCCCGCTTTCAATCTTTTTGGCTCTTTCATCAATATCGTAAAGTTCAACTCTAAGTTCTCAATGTACATGCTTCTCTGAATATTCAACAATAAACTTATAGATGGGTCAAGTGGCTTTTCTTTAGTGGTATGTACTTGGTCTAGGCGCAGTTGTCAAACCATGCGTTCCACCATTACAGGTCATGCAACCGACACACTTGATTAGCTTCTTTTCCACAGTTACACCACCACTGCTTAGGCTCAGTAGTGGTATTAGACTGACTGTTGCAGTTCTTTTCAACACTTGTTTTTACGAACATTCACTTGTTGTTGCATTATCAAACCTGCTAATAGGGTTACTACAGTTTCAACTTTCAACTTGTACAGTTCCTCTTTTCCTCAGGGCTCTTGCCAATGCTTGCCTTTTCTCAGTTTGTACAATTCACAGTTCTTTATGTTCATTACCAATGCTTGCTTTCTTTAGCTTCCATGATTCACAGTAACTACGTATCAGGGAATGCTTTTCTCTGCTTTCCACTCATGTGGCATTCACTCTCATGTGGCATTCACTCAGTAATACTTTCCTTTGGTTCAGTGCAAATTCCCAGTTTACTTTCCTGCTGGGAATTTCCACCTTGCTCACGAGCTTCTCATTCAATTTCAGGTTTACTGCTTTTCTGGCCCTCGGCGGCCTCCCAATTTCACTACAGTTCAGTATTCACAAACTGCTCCGTTCATTAACCTTCACATCATCGTAGTCATTAAACATCTGTGTTTTACATTTCTGGACTTTCTATCACTTTGCCTCCGCTGTTGCTCACTCATTCGCAAGCGTTCCAACCTTTCTTCATCACACAGCTTGCAACACAGCGTCCCAGAGTCATTCAGACTCACTTCGCTCAACGGGTGCGCTGTCTTCTTGTGCCCTTATCTGCTTTGGTTGGCTCTTCATGGCTGCTGCTGTTACCGGGTCGGCAAGCCACTCTTCCTGGGTCTCCGACACCTGAAGCTACCGTAGAGGGAGTCCTCTTGACTCCAGGAGGTAGGCAGTTTAACCCTGCCACCAGAGACCTTCTGACAACACCAGCCACAATCTGCTTCCAGTGCAATTACTCTGCATCACCTAAGCCCTTCAGACATGTGTCTCCTTGCCTTCACATCCAGCTTCTCTGACTGAAAGCATTACACAGGCAATCTCAATCTCCACATTAGCCTCACCTGAGTGGGCCATTTATACTGCCTCATTGGCCCCAGGTGCAGGCCATTCACATTCATTTCACAACAGTCCTGGTACTCGGTACCCTCTTCCTCGTCCCAGTACCTGAGTGGTGTTTGAGTATTTCTGAGTTAATAAAGGATAAATGTCAGTTCCTATGTGGTCTTTTCCTTGTCTCAGTATCATAGTGGTATACATTGGGAGATGGTTTTCAAAAACAATAGGGAAGGGATTGGAAATATCCCATTAAAACCTGGGGGAGATTCGATTCCCGATGAAAGGGAAATGGGGGATACAGTGTCTCATCCAAGGGTGCCTCATCCACACTCCCCAAGTCTCCGCCCTCCCAGGTGATCCTCCCCTGTAAATATCCACCCCCAGGATATTTTGGGGAAATAAGTGAGGACGCCCTCAGATTCCTCACACCACACACATCAAAAAAGTCACTCAAACAACACTGAGACACCAACACCAAACATGCAGTTCCCCTGCACAAGGACTGGCATCAGGCAACCAGCACCTGCCACTTCCAGCCACCAGATGGTCCCTCCCCTATATGTGAGACACATGTCCACATATCCAAGTCAATGAAATTAATGTCACTATGTCAAGCACTAACAACACACAACATTACTAAACACCCATGAATATATTCACCAATGGAGTACAAAGTCAACCACAGTATACATGTTTCAAACACCCATTGATGCCATGTACATAATTGACCAACATACCTTTAATGCAAAGCACGGAAGTGGGCAAGCACCAGACGGGCATGACAAAGCTGTAAAACATGTGAATCCCAAAGCATGTCACCTCTCCATATCTGCAAAAGACCATCCATGTTCATTAAACATAGATGCTAAATCCATCACACACAGAACATGCACACATGTTCCCCAGCAAACATCACAGTAACAACAAGACACAGAGTGATGCTCTAACCCACATGACAGAAATAGAACATACTCACTTGGAGAACATGGGCAAACACAATGTGAACCTGGACAAAGCAAAGAGACAGCAAGCAGTGTGGTAAAATCATGATATAAACTTGTATTAAAATACCAACTATGTACGCAAAAAGGGGAAGAGAACAATTGTACATGAAAAAAAAAATAGAAGTTCCAAATGAAACCTTCAAAAAAAGAACTACATACAACCGGCAGTGGGCTAGTCCGCTGAAATGTAGGACAATGCCTCGACCACAACGGATTCCCTCTATGCATCCACAGGCTGCAGGCTCGCCTCCAATGTTCCCGGAGGATAGCAGGTCCTCCTTCATATAGTCTCAACCTCCTCCACTGCCTGAACTATTCCCCTAGGATGGCTGCCCACCCCCCTGCCACCCTCTCCTACACCTCGGCCTTAGCCCTCGAAATTGCTGCATCATGAGCCCGCTGCCTCTCCACCTCCTGAAGCCTCACATATTCCACATGGGCTGATATCACAGCCTGCATGTGCAGTTGGGATTGTGGCCTCAATTGTATCATGTTGCTAACTGATTGCCTCCTCCTACTGGCAGTGCCCTGCAGGATTTGCCTCCTCACAGTCCCCATCTGCTGCTGCCTGAGATTTTGTGTGCTTCGCAGGTATTCCCTTGCACTGGATGTCTGTCATTGTTGGGGGAGTACAGCACATGCAGTGCCCTCAAGTGCCTGCTGTATCTCCACTGCCTGTTCATATGTGGGCTCTTGGGTAGTCTCAGTGACCACCTCAGCTGGCATCATATGGACTTCCACCTCGACCAGGGATACTGGCACACCCAGACTCTGCAATGGTGGGACTGATGCATAGGACGTCATGGTGGTAGATGTTAAGGAGGCCTGAATGGAGGATGGCTGGGGCGCATATGAGGATTAGGAGGGGGACATTGCAGTAGCAAGCCCAGAGAGACCACCAGAAATAATTTCTGCTGCCAATTGTGCCAAGAGGTGGCCCATCTGCTCGTTATGTTGCCTCAAGGCACCCATCCGCAGGGGCAGCACCTCATCCCTGATGGCCACATCAGCTGCAAGCGTTGCCTTGGTCTGGGTAGAGGCATCGTAGAAGGCGGTCAGCACAGCATGGCAGCTTGCACACACCCCTCGGTGCCCCCACCTGAACCCATGGGCTGGGCTGCAATGGCTTCCTCCTTCACCTCCATCAACCCTGATGCTTACAGAGAGGCCTTCATGCTTTTGGGCCCCTTTTTTTGTCCCACCACTGTCGACATGCCCCACAACAATCTCATCCTGGGACTCACCTTCAGCAGCCTTGCCTGATGGAAGTGACGTTACCCCAGCCAGATTACCCTCTGAAGAGGTGGTCACAAAAGGGTGTGACTGGGGTCTGCGCCCGGGAGTGTATCCCTTGTCCCTGGGTTTCAGCACTACAGCACTGCTTGCACCCTCTTTACCAGCCGCATTAACTGTATAAAAGGGAACAAAGAACATAGAGATCAGTCAACAGTGACAATGTGTGTGTGGTATACACAATACTAACAGTAGCATGAAGTCAGCATGAGTCAACAAGCAACTGCCACACACACCCATGCCATGCAATCAGTATGTATACAGTCACAGAATTGTAGGGAAAATTATGAATCACAATTACAAGAAACGCACATGTCAACCACACACATTGACCTGTGGCTACATACACAAGGCAACAAATTATTCCACATCAGAATACCAATTCTGCAGTGACCCAAGCATATCCTGCAGGCAGAGCCATGAGAAGTGCAACTGGGCACATGTGTCAGTAGTACCAGAGAATGGTTCGAAACATCACCTTGCCCGCTCGCATAGACATACAATGTGGGACAGAATACAAACAGGACTGGCACGAGGATTCACGCATGGAACAGGGAAATGTGCACCTATGGCATTGCCAGTGGCATCCAAGTGCGAGGCAGCATCTCCTGGCTGTCCAGGACTCTGCCTTCGATGCCCTAGAGCAGTGCCCTTTCAAGAGGGCTGGGGACCATGACTGCCTTGCGGATCCCCAATAGCTCTTCCCTAAGGCTCCTACTGGAGCCTGTGTCCCACATGGGCCTTCAAGTGCTGGGCTTGCTTAGCCTCTCCCACTTCAGCCAGGCCCATTGCTACACACCTGCTCTGATTAACCATTCAGAGTATGAAGGAATCCCTCTGGCTCCCATGCCACATGTCCGCCCGGAGGGAGACACTTACCACATACCATTATGCCTACACAAATTGCGGTCCTTGGAACCTGGCTGCTGCCAGGTCACCCGTAACATGGGTCATTTAGTGGGCCCAGCCAGATGGCCAGTTGAGCCTTGCCAAAAGAACAGATGGCTGTGCAGCCATGAGGTCGTACCTGCATTAAGGACACTATCCAGGTTCCAGGCCTTAAGCTTCCAACACTGCTCAGGCCGCTACTGGCATAACACTGGCTGTCGATTCAGCCTCAATCAGAAAGACTTATTCCCCTTAAACAATGCCGGGGAGTCAGTCACTGTACACCACATTCCCTGCGTCCGCTGCCAGATGGGAATCTTTCACAGAGAATTGCCTTCCTCACTCACCATTACTGAGGGAATCCTAGTCTTTTAATTACCATCCACTCAGTGATATGCTTCAAACCAGTGGTTTGTCACGTCTGATCTGAGTTTGTAGCCAGGTAACAGAAGCTCAGGTGGCTGGCCTCAGAATGACCTTCGCACACTCTGGGCTGTCTGTGGGACCCGAAGGTCAGAACATGCCCCAACACTGCAGGTTGGGGGGCTAGGTTAATCACACAGGCACCAATGGTACAGTTGGAGGGGTGAAAGGGAGAGGCTGGGCTCTGGCACAATATGTGTGAGGTGGCAGCTGCTGCACACACCTCCACCACTGGCACGAGGAAGTGTGGTGTGTCACCCTACAGAACAGTGGTTGTCCTGGACTGCTCTGTTAGCATATTGTGTGGGGCATGGCCTTCGGTTGTCTTGGGTATGTGCTGAGCCTGGGTACTGCAGCAAGAACCTAGTGGAGAACAGGCAGGACCCATACACTCTGTCTAGAGTAGGCCAGAGGAAGGCAAATATGCTTACTTGATATCTGTGTACCCTGGATCATAGAGGAGGAGGGCTGCCTAAAGGTGTCCTGCCCCCTCATGGACCCAACAGGAGTACATTTCAGATTGGAGCCTATCCAGACTTTGACAGCTGACTGGCCATCTGGACCTTCCATATATTCCAATGGTCAACTACCAGAAGGCCAGGCATGAGATCAGCCAACTGGTAGTGTAAAACATAAAAAATGCTCCCAGGCAGGCCATGCACTGGCCTCCTGGCAAAGTCCACACCTCCCTACAGCATGTTCCAGGGAGGCAATACACAGGAGTAGGGGTTGGGAGGGCTGCAGGACTTGTGGTAGGATGGGCAAGTGCTACACACATGTGAGTATAACTTGTCGAGGGTACCTCCCAGGGCAGGCAGGGTGTGCTTCTGGGCACACCATAGCCGTGAAGTTTCCCTGTTCCATGCAGAACCCAGCAAGCAAGTTCTTATTTGATCCCACACCGCAGGCCATGTGAGCAGATGGAGAGGTTTTATGAGACCTGCTTGGGCACTTGTCCATCCAACCACATCTTGTAACATGCACCTCTGACAGTCTGACCTGAAAACGTGCATACGCACAGGCAGCCATTGCGTATGATCAAGCAGCGATGCTGTTGCTCCCAGCCCCAACAAATGCTATGATGACCTGCCATGTCTGGCCCTTCATGCAGTGGGATGACAGATCACACCGCTGTCTCTGAAAGTCCAATGTGGTACACACAGGGATTGTCCTGACCACTGTATTTGCGTGGTGTACTTTCTAATTACTGTAAACCCAAAATTTGTTCTGTCATATAACACACATTTAAATTTCTTTAGTATGCAGTAGTACTCAACCCATCAATTGATAATACAGACAAAGTTTGAAACTAGGTACAGTTTTTATTTATTTAGCTGTTCATGCATTTTGTAGTCATGCATTTAAAAGTTTTTTTGAATAGATTTTTCATATACATAAAAGTTCAGTTTACCGAGTGTGGTTTGTTTTTTTACATTTACAAATCCTTTAGTAGCAACTGAATAATGAAACACAATTTCATTTGTACAAAGCTAGAATAGATTTGTGCTTTAGAATTTTTGTGTATATCCACCACCTTTAGTGACAAGTGATAGCTAAAGATACATAGTACAACCAGATCAAAGAAACAAAGTCACAATTGGTTGTTTTTAGCCAGGCTAGAGGGTGACCTAACATATGGTCGACGTCTGGGTATAAGTCAGGTAGTTGGAAGGGCCAGATAGTGCACACTGGGGTGCTAGTCCTCAGACGTTTCGGCAAGGTGCCTTCATCTAGGGCCTGGAATAGGTCTCCCTAAAAAGAAAAAAGTGGAGGGGACTCTATTAGTGCCTGCAATGGTGGGAGGCTACTGTCCCAAGGAAGTAGATTTTATGCTACTGAAATGGTTGACTTGTCTTGAGGAGACACAGAGGCAATGGCATTGATAGCTGCATATTAATTTATAATGTTTTGCATATTCAGTGTGTTGTGTGTAGTTACAATAATAGTAGCAATGATTCTTAATTATGTATTTCTCATAGTAAAATGAATTACACTACACAGGAGAGTGTAAGAGCATTAATTGAGTGTTAATTATTGAGAATCAAGTCAGAAACAGAGCACATATATGAAGTATGGGGCATCTTTTGGAAGTACTGTATCTTGCCATGCTGTACATGGTGCATGTTTTGTTAAAAGAATTGTTAGTAGAAGGTTTGAGCAGTGGACCATCAATAAAATGCATGTGACATTAATAAATCAGTCCTGTGTAGATGAGTACCCTGAATGGGTTTATTGACTGCTCTCTCTTCTGATGCACAGTGACAGGTATATGATTTTCTCTACCTCTATTCCTACATCAGCTTCTACTGTGGGAGCCTAGGACACTCCCTGAGGGGTAGAGGAAAGGCTCTGTGAGGTAGAGGTGATACAAATCACGCCAGTGAGGTTCGGAGGCAAACGAGGACACAAGCAAGCATGGAATGGGATCAGACCGAAGGAACTGGTGTCTCTCATGGATTCACGAGGCAGCAGTGTGAACATCAGAGGAGGAGCCTAAGAGCATAATTTAGGCACTGCATGCAGCACACCTAACGCCATGTGTGTCTTTGAATTCACAGTGTGGAGACATTTCTGGGGTGCAAAGTGCATTTCCTGTCATGTGTGGAGACAGAGACATTTAGGGGGATGAACATCTTTCACATTTCCTATCCTATGTGCAAACAGAGACATTTAGGGGGTTGAACATGCATTGCATTACCTGTCCTATGCAGAGATTGAGATAGTTAGGGTGTGCAACGTGTTCCTGTCATACAAAGATATATGTTTTTTTTTTTTATTGATTACATAATTTCTTACAAATCTTTATCAATTCCTTAAAAACTCAATATAATAGTATCTTAAATTGAAAACAACACACAAGTTGTTGCACGCACTCTTCGAACAGTAGGTCCATCCCTTTTTACATCTGGAGTACTTCCTTCAGAAACTGTATACGAGCAAAAATTAGACCAAAATCTTCACCCCCAAGAGACGTATCCAGAAGCATTATCTTCTTCGCAGTGTCTTGATTTTAAACACTCTGGCAAGAACTTGGTTGTGAGTGCGGTCAAACCCCCGCAAACCACTAGAATGTGCCACAATGTCTCCACCTGTCCTTCAAATTGGCAACATCTAGATTTATCTACATTATATCTGCCATATCACTTCATGAGTTCATTGATGGGAAGCAGGTTAAATCTTAGTTCATGAACAGATTTCTATACCACGGGGACTGGAAGAGCTTATGATATCAGGGCCTTTGCCATATGCCTTGGATTCATTACTCAGAGCCTGTTGCCACCTATGAGAGTTTCAATCCTCCAGGGTTGTTTCCAGTCTTGAGCCCAGATTTTTACTTTGACTTTGCTGGGGTTAGTCAGTAGAAGTTCAGTGTTAGAACCCAGCGAGTCTAATAGGGCTGTACACTCGTCGTTCCACTGAACCAATATACCTGGATCCATCCCACCCAACAGCTGGGCAAGTACTTCAAATGGAAGCGCTGAGGGCACCAATAGACATTTGTGAAATAGTTATAATGCCTTCCAAACAGTTTTTGCATATACTGAAATAAGGCCTAGTTCATACATTATTACAGAGGTTGCTACCAAATTAGGTAATATTAGGAGCTTCCTCCAAAAATTACCCTTCCAGGGCTGCCCACACCATGTAGGACGTAAGAAAAGCTTCAGCTCTAAAAATCAATGATGGAGAATCCTTGGCCTCAAAGAAAGTGGCAATCGGTTCTAGAGAGAATTGACCAAATCTCTTGTGTAGGAATATGGTTTGAGATATCATCATGGTATTCTTTTTTTTTAAAGGCAATCACCTAGGGCCATCATCAATCCTGTTGTTCACCAGGGCACCCAAGTAGGTTACAAGGATATGGAAATTGTTAGGGTCCAACACATATTTTTTGGGGAGTGTCATGTGGATTTTGCCACATTTAATGCTACATTTCCTAACTGCACCATGAGTGGGAGGGCTTTGCAGAGAGGACGAGGACGGGGCTCAGGGCAGAAGAAGGGTCCACCTGTTATATGTGGTGGTGAGCCTACAGGTGCTCCTGTACCACCAAGGTCCATTAGGGACACGAGGGGCCAGCCTGCAGAGCAGGAATAGGCAGCAGCTCTCGAAGAGGCACAGATAAAGAAGAAGGGGCCACCGAGGAACAAGCACTTTTGAGATGAGGAGATAACAATACTCACTGATTATGTTGTCAAACACAAGGTCAACCGGTACCTGTCATGGTGATGAAGTCAGGGGCACAGGCATGCAGGGGTTGCATGCACAGGAGACTTGAGTGGACACTTTCCTGGTGCCTTTGGCACCAGGCTCATGAACAAAAGTAAACAAGAACATCCATTTAACGCCAAAAAGCTTTTATTATGGACATAGCACTTCAGATGCATTAACCTTGAACATTCCATCCATTAAGCAGGATGCACTAAAATTGAACATTCCAGCCATTAAGCAGTCCAAGTGTATTCTTAGGTGTGGCTGCTAATGGATTGCCTTCACACGAGCTTGCTCTCCAGGAGTGGCAGGGTGTGGCTGGTAAACCGGCCCTAATGTGCGTGCCCACGATCTCAGCTACATAAGCTGCCCCAATCCTCAAGACAGACACTTTGCGTTATTCTGCACTTGCAAGCAGCGTAACACTCACTGTCGCCTGATGTCAGACTTACCTTTGAAGATCTTGCTTCCTGGACAACCTACTTCCTGCCAGCATACTTACCAACTGGGGGAAGCTGTTCTTATCTGTACATATCTTCGGCAAACCAAGTATTAATCTTTACACTTTCCAGAGCGCCGAAATCTTCATCTTGGCACCACAGCACGACACGCTCCATCGTCGACAGCAGCGCCTGCAAGGAAAAACAGAACACAAGGTAAGACATCGAAAAAACAGTCATTTTAAGGTTGCGCTTTGCCATACTTTGCGCTTTTCCTTAAACCATCACTTACCTGCTGTCGAACATTGCGGTAGCATCCATCTTCCATCCGTCTGCATCTCGCGTCTCACTGCTGCATTGAGGCCGCATTTCCATCTAATGGTAGACAACAGAAGAAAGACATTATTGTGGGCATAAATAGGAGCATCATATAAAGATATTAAACAGAACGAACAGCATCACAAGAGTTCAAGAAAGACTTACCAATCATAAGGAGAAGCATAGTTGCAGCTGGACTGGATTAATCCTTATCATGGATCAGAGAAAGGAACTAGATCCCATTCGATGCGTCCCTTCCAGAAGTAGCAGGACGGAGAGCTTATCTTCCATAATTCACAGGTGAGCTTTATTGTCCGGCGTATGCTCACAGAAACCGTACTTTGGGGTGAAGGGTTTCAGAGGTACAACAATCACAGATTGGCGCACTCACACACTCTTATCTCCATGCAGGAGCAGAATCACCACGTACCACCACTCATAGCTTTTCTACTGAGGGAGAGGCCTGAAGGAGGTGATTCAAGTTGAGGGAGGGCTGCAACCGTGCCCCAACACCTCTGCAGAGACCAGGTGAGCATAACAGAACCATTAGGCTGGCAGTGACCTTCCTATGTACCAGAGGTGGAGTATGTGGCAAGAGCTCACAGATCACATCAATGCCTGTGGCATTGAAAGGCACACTGCCACAGAAGTCCACAAGAGGATAGGGGACCTCATTTGACGGACCAAGAAGAAGCTTGTCAGCAATGTGGCCTCTTTCCAGGCCACTAGAGGCGGATCCCCACAGAAGGACGAGCTGACTCCATTTGAAGAGGTCACCAGTGGACTCATCAGCAGTGAGAAGATGGTTGGTGTGGGAGGCATGGACACCTATACATTCACATCAGGTGAGTGAAATGTGTGCATGTCATATGTGCTTACAAATGTAGTGGTACAGTTGACTGGCATCCCCCTTACCCATCCATGGGTATAGCAGTAATGCTTCCATGGTCACTTACATCACATGGTCTGCATTCAGGGAGGGGGATGTGTGGCATCCGTGTACGGTTGATATTGATATCACAGTACACATTACTGTATACAGAATTTCACAGCTATGCCAATACAACTACCTGTGGTAATGGCATGCAGGACATATCTCATTGGCTACATTTACATAATCATGCATGTGGATAGTACATTGTGAAAGCAAATCATGATTCATACATACTTTGGCCTGGATGATGTCAGAGTCATCCATTTAATGGCCCTGACCGAGTGTGGACAGATTAGCGACAATGTCAGTGCAAAGACGCATGAGACTCTGTTCCAGACAAGAGTTGTTGTGGCTGGCCAATAGATGTTTCAGTGATGAGCATTTCATATTTGGAGTGTCAATGGCACACTGGCCATGCAAGTGCACACGTGTCATGTCCATGGTGCACTCTCCTCACACATGATTGAGATGCACGTGAGCATGGCTAACCATGTATCTGGCTGAGGGCAATATGGGGATGGGAGTTAGAGGAATCATGGCAACACATATGCTGCATGCAGGTTTGGACAGCAGAAGTAGAGGTCAGACTTCCACATGTTTCAAGCAGACAAGGGTGGGGTAGAGTAGGGGCCCCGTAATGATGCACAGACCTCCATCCATTCACTGGTGGGAATTCCACTCATTCATGCATGTGTGTATGTATGTTCTTCTGAACCTCCAAACCAAGGCATGTTGCAGGGCCTAATATGCACTGACATGATTGCACTGGTCATCGAATGTGAGTCATCCTTGCCTTACAGATGACAGTGTTCTCAGTTCCAATGTGTGATGCGTGAGTGGCTGGCCATATTGTGTCTGTATGCTTTGCATTCACAAATGCATGTTCTTCCAGGTACTCATGTCTCTGTATATTGTTGACTGTCTTTATGCAGATGATGATGCAGCAGATGAGGATGAGGAGGATGAAAAGTAGGATGCACAACCCCCCTCCCCCCACCAGTGCAACCCTGTGTGCTTTGTCTGGTGAGAATACTCAGGTGCTGCAGAGCATCATCAGCAGGCCTGCTAACTCCTCAGCTGATGGTGCTGAATATGGTATGGAGGGTATAATAAGGGACATGGAGGGTGCACCCATGAGTAGTCCAGATGCCATGGAGCTCCAACGGAGCCAGGAGATCCTAGTCCTGACAGTCGGAATCCATGTATCAACAGTCAAATCAGTGTCTGCAAGATTGCCTTCGCCCATAATGGACCCAGCTGCAGAGGCTGGTGTCAAGCAAAGGGCTACAGTTGCCCAGCCAATGACAGTGCACTTACTGTGATGGATCGGCAACCTGGCTTGCTAGGCCCAGCACACGTAGCGGATGTGTGCCTGCCAGAAACTCAGAGTGGGAGCAGGAGTTGCTGCGTGCAAGTCCCCAACGGGGTGAGGTCCTGTGGGAGAAGGTCACAGACATCCATGGCCTGGCTTAACATGTCATCTCCTCAACCTCTGCACACACTACTGAACAATGCCTATCACGTCAGGAGGGGAGATAGGACGGGCAATCAGCAACAGGGGGAGGTCTTTAGGAAGGATGGTTTGGCTCTCCGACAATCCATGCACGATGAATCTTTGTCCTTCAGGGACCACCAGCAGCACATGATGGACTCCTTGTAGAGATGTTGGTCTCAAAGATGTCCCAACGTCAAGACACGGAAGCCCATAGTAAATGCCTGTAGGCAGAGATGTTGTCTTTGAGGAAATCCCTACATCAAGACGCGGAAGCCCAGAAGAAATGTCTGCAGGCAGATATGTTGACTTTGAGGGAATGCCTACGTCAAGACGCAGAAGCCCAGAGAAAATGCCTGTAGGCTGGGATGTTGGCATCAAGGGAATCCCGCTGTCAAGACACAGAGACCTTGAGACTGTATCTGTACAATGAAAAGTTTACCACAAGGGACCTTCACCACCACTGGCCTCCACTTGATTCCTTGAGAATCTCTCAACATGCAGTTGGAGACGTCAGGAGTGAGCATGCATACTGTGTAGCCACTTGCAAAGTACATCACCAGGACCTTTTAGTGATTAGGTCCATCATGCATGCACCTCTCTCACGAGTGGCTGTAGCCAATGAGGACCAGACTTTGGCACTGAGTGATCAAAGTGCACAATCCGAGGATCCACCTCAGGATGGCTGTCCAAGTTGAACAATGCAGGTGTGTCCCTTAGCCACGTCCACACATCCCCCTATCCCTTTGCCCATGCTACATCTTCTTCCTGTGCCCTCCATGAGCCTGTGGAGGGGTTATGCATTTTGATTTTGTATTCTTTCACCTTTGTGGACCCCCCCTTCCAGGGTGGACTATTTGTGTTCTTCTTTTTTTATTGTTGCCCACGTGGACTTTTTTATTTTTTGTCTTCATCCAGGCTGGATTCTATTTGATGTGTACCCCTGTCCAATGTGGACTATTTTATTTGCTGGCCTCATCCAGGGTGGATTCTATTTGATTTTGTACCCCCATCCAAGGTAAACTATTTTTTCTTATTTGATTTTCCCTCATGTCAGTGCCATTGCACTCTCGAGTGCATTTCGAGTGGGAGGACTAGGCATGTGGCCATGAACAGTGGAGTTAGCTGACATGTTGTTGTGGACTGCCACAGCCTCCCACATACAGGTGCACATCCCATTCTACATTGACTCTCATAAGGGAAGTCTGTATGACTATCTCCATTTGCTCGTCCAAACCAATGTCCTATGTTGTTACAGATATCCAGTGTCTGCACTCCCTGGCAGGACAACCCAGCACCTTATTTCCACCCTACTACACCTTCCCTCTGCTGGACAGTGGTTCTGCTTACACCAATGTGAATGCTCAGTGTCAGGCTGAGGTGGTGAGGGATTCACAGCACGACCGCTATACTAGCAGGTGAGGTTTTGCACTGTGAAACGTGTTTATGGGTGGTGACGTTTTCACCCCAATAGTGGCATGCTGTGGCGCATGCAGGGGTTGCATGAATGATGTGATTTGGTGATGTTTGGTGATCATCAATGTCACTGAAGATGTATGTTTGCCTACATGTCTGTAATCAGCAGGAGTTTTTATGACTCTCTTAAGGTGGCCAAATGCAACATCACCTCATTGGTGGCACGCATGAAGAGATTAACTGGATTCACACTGTCCCTACCTACCATCTAGTAAACCACATAAAAGGTAACAGGCTTGGCAGAATCAGTAGGGATAGGAGACTCTGTTCTGCTTGACTCTAGTCTGGCACTCTGAGATGACATGAGAGGTGTAATGTAGCCTTGCGCCTGTGGTGAAATTGACTACTGTTATGATTTTTTCACTTACCCAGGGAGGTGGGGGTAAGGCATGTGTGGCGGTCACGTCTGGCTCCAAGCACCCGGCTCCAGCCAGGTGCAACCAGCTCCGGGGACATTGGCAGGTGGGGAGCTTGACTGGGGCAGTACACCTGTCCTACAATAATGCAGGTGTCCTAATACAAGCTCAGGGAAGGCAGAAACATCCCACAGAGCCGCAGGGCAAACATTTGCTGGATCGTGATTTTCTCTATGAAAACAGACTGTGTAAGCATGACCTCACAAGCCTTCTGAATTTTTGTGTTTCCAGCAGGAGGTGTCTGAAAATTACCAGATGGATAACTGTCTTGTGGCAGACAAACATTCATAGAAACATCAAATTTGGATCCTTCCATGTCAGCTCTTCTTATCATTGTGAAACAGTATTCATCAAACGTAGGATTGTTCACCCACTAATAGGGAGCGTGTGGTTGGTTTAGACCGTCATGTGACAGGTTAGTTTTACCTTTCTGATAATGTGCTTTTGCAATAGTAATCCTGATCCGTACGAGAGGAATTGCATGTTCAGACATTTAGTGTATGTGCTTAGCTGAGGAGCCAATGGGACGAAGCTGACATCTGTGGGATTATGAATGAATGCCTCTAAGTCAGAATCCCCCCAAAACTCAAATGTTAACACAGCGCTGTGCCGCCTCGGTTGGACTATAATAGTCAGACTGTGGGCCGGTGTGTTGAGATGCTTGCCTCAGGACTCAAGTTTGGACAGAAGGGGACAACCTCTCACCCGTAGTGCACCACATGTTTGTGGGGAATTCGGTGCAAAATCATTTCATAACCCAGGAAGGAAGGATAGCTCAGGGGCAATGAGTTTGTCTTGGATGCGAGACAACAAAGTGCAACAAAGGTTTGAATTCTGATTCCGTGCTTAGAAAAGGACTCAGTGGTATTAAGCGCGTTAACATTGAACAATTGTACAAATATATTTTATATATAAATAGCAGAGCAGCTACCTTGCTGAAGTCTATTGGAATTCATCCTCTGAGCCAAGGTTTTGTCAAACGCACTGCTGTGGTGCGAGTGCTTCAGGGGTCTCCATCCTTCCTCATCCTGCTGTACCAAAGGGTGCACTGAAAACTCACACCCACCCTGGCTGCACCTGTAGGGATGTGCAGGGAGTGCTTTTCTCCCTTTTCGGTCAGCCTAGAACACCAGATGGTCTTAGCCCAGCCCACAGCAGAGTGGAAAAACCCAACCCATGGAAGAGAGGCAGGGCCTTGGTTGAGGGTAGCGGCTTAAGCCCCAGACCCAGGGCACAGAGGTGGCAGCTTGAGACCTGGCCACATTGTGCAGAGGTAGCGGCTTAAGCCCCAGACCCTGGATGGTGGCCTTAAGGCTGGCACAGCCTTATGGTCACACAGTCATGTGGTCGGGAGGACAACAACTGGCCCATAGGCATGGCCCAACTAGCCATCTGATGGGGCGGTCGGTGCAGATGGCCTGTGTCGCGGCTGGCCTTGCTATGTCCTACATTTGTACATGGCTGTGCTCAATAATAGTCAGTGGAAAGTGTTTCCCTGTGGGATGGACTTGTGTAGTGGGAGCTGGACGAGCTCCTCTGCGATTAGACTGGGGCCCCAGAGCAGGTGGGGACCAATATGCCTTACTGCAGAGGGAGAGGCTATGCAAGCCTGACAGCTGAAGACCCAGGAGGTACCCAGGGTTCTGTAGGTGGTCCTGGGAAGTGCTACTGGGGCTGGGCAAGGCGGTTGGTGGCCCTATTCCTCCATAGAGGGCAAAGCTGGACGGTGTCCCAGCTACATCCCCGGGCATCTGGGGGTGCTGACCCAAACATTGTGCACCAGTCTCCTATGCAGGGCGCTGGCCATGTAAATCAATCAGCAGTGGTCCTCGTGGGGGCTCCAGCCCACTCTTGAGGGCAATGCTGGGAAGACAATAGGTGTCAAATTTCCTTGTCCCATGTGGGATGTGCCAATGCAGTTTTTTTCTTTCATGCACTGCATGTCTATGCAAGTTGATGAAGTGATTCTGCAAGCCCTGCTGTACATGGCAGTCAGGTGATGCCTATGTTGCAGTTGGTGCATGTCACTCAGGGGAACACATGGTAAGCTGACATTGTGCCTGGGGATGTCTTTACTCTGTTATGAGATGTGATCTGTGTTGGGTGGAGGTGAGCAGGCCCAAAGCAATGATGCAGAGGGAGACATCATGAAGATGACAATCAGGTAAGGGTTTTGTTGCAGTTGTTACATACCACTCAGGGGAACACATGGTATTTGGGCACTGGCCTGGGGATGTCTTTGCTCTGTTTATGATTTTGTGCCTGTGACAAGGATACTGTTATTGCCTCTTGCTATGACTGTGTAGGTGTTTTGTGCACTTGATGTGATGGATGTGGATGGGCTGGCATTGTCATTTATGTGTTGTGGGGCACAGTTTGCCTCCTACATATACCATTTTCAGGGTGTTGTTTTGGGCATGCTGGATTGCCCCTGTTGCATCATTGAAGGCATCAGGGACGTGGCTGCACTGTGTGTGCTCCACAGCGGATATGGTTCAGGTGAAGAATCTTTGTACAACCTGATTGCATATGCCCTTTCCCTGTTCCCTTTGTCCAACTAAGCTATTGGGTGGTGCCTGTGGATGAGGGCAATGTCCCTCTTGCAGCTCTAGTGCTATGCCACAATGTGTGGCAATATTGTGCAGGACACAGCATACTACAGGGGGTGCATATTGCAATATCCTACCTGAGTGGTCAAGGGAACTGAAGTGTGACTTGTGCACCCCGAATATGTGATCCACTATGCCGGTAGTGGCTATATGTTCTATGTTGTAGCTTGCCTCACCTGGGGTGGCTAGATTCCTGATGGGTGTTCAACAGGAATGGTGAGAATAAGAAGGCACTGTCCCCTGCAAAGATGGAAATGGTTGTTGTTAGTATTGCTTATCATTGCTTGTTTCTCTGTGTGTCATGTGACTGCTTGTATATGTGTGATAGTTGATACTCACCCAGCAGCCAAGTGTTTCCAAAGGTTCCCGATACAAGGTCCTGGTATACAGGGGAAAGTCATAAGATGTAGCTGTCATGTGTGTATCCCGGGTAATTTGCATTGACATTCATAATGTGTCCCTTGGCATCAGAGATCACCTGCACAGTAATGGAATGCCAATGTTTCCTGTTGTGATAGATGTGCCCAGAATCACAGGAGGCCTGGAGCACTACATGTGTGCAGTTGATGGCTTCCAGGACCTGTAAAAAGTGTGCATTTGTGTAAAATTCTTGGCACACTATCTGCCTTGCCTGCAGTGTGTGTGGCGTGTATATGTGCCTATGCACATGTAATAGTATGCAGCGCAATACCTGATGGAGGCACCTGCATGGGCGTAGGACATGGGGCGGAGGGGGGACAAATCCCCCCCACAATTTTAAGTGGGGGGATGTAATGTCATTTATCCCCCCCAGAATATGTGTTTGTTGTGTGGTGCAGGGATCTGTTTTTGAAGTGGGGGGAGGGGCTTCTTACTGTGTAAGCTGCCCTCTCCCCCTGGCCCCCAAAGCATGGGGGCAATACTCTGGGGGCAGATGGGTGATTATCTGCCCCCAGGGAAGGGGGGCAAACAAAAAAAAGATAATTCTTTTTTTAACATAGTTTTGGGTGGGGTGGGTGCGGGTGGAACCACTAGCCACCAGGGATTTTTGCAAGGGGGTGGCCCTCTACCCGCCACCTTAAGTGGAGGGGGGCACCTTATGTAGCCATTTCTGCCCCTAGGAAGGGGTACATGAGATGCCCTCCATCCATTTGGGGTCGGGGGGAGAGGCCAATGCAAATATTGGCAGAGCCACCCCTCCCAAGCCTGGGGCAGTACATTTTGACCCCCCCCTGGGGGCAGATGGCCACACACATGTGCCCATCTGCCCCTAGGGAAGGGAAAAACAAATATATATATATATATATTATAACTTGTCTTGGGTGGAGGCAGGGGGGTCCCACTAGACGAGAAGGATTTTTTGTGTTTGAAAGGGGGGTGACTTTCCCCCACCCTAAGTGGATGGGGGGACCTTATGTAGCCCTCCCTGGCGGCAGATTTCTGCCCCTAGGAACGGGTTCATGAGAAGCCCCCATCTATTTGGGGTTAGGGGAGAGGCCACTGCAAATATTGGCAGAGCAACCCTGCCCTCCAAGCCTGGGGCAGAATGTTTTGCCACCTCCTGTGGGAAGATGGTCACACACATGTGCTCATCTGCCCCTAGGGAAGGGCAAAACAAATATATATATATTTTAACTTGTTTTGGGTTGGGGGCCCACTACACCACCAGGATTTTTTGTGTTTGAAAGGGGGGTGACTCTCTCCCCCCACCCTAAGTGGATGGGAGCACCTTATATAGCCTACCGTGGGGGCAGATTTCTGCCCCTTGGAAGGGGTACATGGGATGCCCCCACCCATTTGGGGTGCACTGAAAATATTGGCAGAGCCACCCTGCAAGCCTGGGGCAGTACATTTCTCCCTCCCAGGGGCAGATGGCCACACACATGTGCCCATCTGCCCCTAGGAAAGGGGCAAAACAAAAATAAAACAATTATAACTTGTTTTGGGTGGGTGTGTGGGCCACTGAACCACCATGGATGTTTTTAGTGGAAAGGGGGTGACCACGGGTGTCTTCTTTTCAGAAATGCATGTTGTTCTCTGTTTTCCTTGGTGGCTTCGATACCCTAGGCCCAAACCTGTAGGTTGTCCACATGAGCAAAATCTGCTTTGCCGAAAGGCTTGGGGTTATCAGTGGGTACGCCTTTTCCCTTTTCGCCGAGGTAGGTACATCTACACATGTGAGGTACCGTTTTCGTCAGGACACCTGTGGGAAAGCGGGAAGGTAGGACATGTCTTGTTGGCGGCGTGTTTCGGTGGGTGGGCAGAGGGGAATGTCTCTGAAATTTGGTGGATAAAAGCACACTTTTCAGACATTTCACTTTGGCCACCCACTGAAACACGCCACCAACAATACATGTCCTACCATCCTGCATTTCCACAGGTGTCCCGACGAAAATGGTACCTCACATGTGTGGGTGCACCTAACTGGGCGCAAAGGGAAAAGGCTAACCCACTGGTAACCTCAAACCTTTTGGCAGAGCAGATTTTGCTCATGTGGACAACATACAGATTTGGGCCTAGGGTGTCAAAGCCACCAAGGAAAACAGGGAACCCCATGTATTTCCAAAAAGAGGAAACCCGTGGGAATCCACAGAGGTCTGACTTGCGCAAATCGCCCCAGAATGTATTACCCACAATCCCCGGAAAAGTCTGACATTTGGCGAAAAAACTACAATTGTCAGACATTTTCTTCTTGCCACCCACCGAAACACGCAGCCAACACCACATGTCCTACCTTCCCTCGTTTCCACAGGTGTCCCGATATAAACGGTACCTCACATGTGTGGGTGCACCTATCTGGGTGCAAAGGGAAAAGGCTAAACCACTGGTAACCCCCAAAGGGTTTGGGGAGACAACCTACAGATTTGGGCCTAGGGTGTCGAAGCCACGAAGGAGAACAGGGTACCACATGCATTTCCGAACAGAAGACACCCATGGGAATACACAGAGGTCTGACTTGCGTGAATCGCCCCAGAATATATTACCCACAATCCCAGACAAAGTGAAAATTGTGTTTTTTCCACCAAATGTCAGACTTTGTCAGGGATTGTGGGTCATAAATTATGGGGCGATTCGCGCAAGTCAGACCTCTGTGGATTCCCACGCGTGTCTTCCTTTCGAAAATACATGGGGTTCCTTGTTTTCCTTTGTGGCTCCGACACCCTAGGCCCAAATCTGTAGGTTGTCCACATGAGCGAAATTCCTGAAAATCTGCTGTGCGAAAAGACTTGGGGTTACCAGTGTTTAGGCTTTTCCCTTTGCACCCAGGTAGGTTCACCCACACATGTGAAGTACCATTTTCATCGGGAAACCTGTGGGAACACAGGAAGGTAGGCCATGTGTTGTTGGCTGCGTGTTTCGGTGGGTGACCAGAGTGAAATGTGCGGAAATTGTGTTTTTTTTCTGTGATTTTCCCGATTTCCCCCAAACTATGAAATCTTTCCCTACATAGTTGTTGCCTGACCTGCGCAAATCACCCCTTCCTCAACTTGGAATATTGCCTACTTTTCAGAAATGTATGCATTTCTGGCTTACCATTCAGCTTTCTTACCATTTTCTTCCATTACGGCCAACAATGTCCTATTGGACAAAAAACACCAAAATCGCCTACCTCTCACAAAACGGCTGATTAGCATATCAAAATATGTTATTTTGGTTTCCACTTAATCTGTTCTTGAAAGCCTGGAAAATGGCAAATCCAGCACAGCAAACCATTTGTTCCTAGCTCTTACAAGGAAAACACCACAGGCTTCTTTGAACAACATTTTATTGTCATTTTCTGAAAAAAAAACAAATGTTCTCCTTTTTGGTCTTTTTCTCTCACCTCCCTACAGCAAACTAGGATTCCTGGGTGGCGTTACGACCACCTACATGTGGGAAAAAAGGGGTCATCTTCGGCCAAGATATCTCATGTAACAAAGAAGTTACAAGGGATTGAATGGCAACATACTGAAATCACCAAAACCAAAAAAGGCCTTGGCACTGAGGGGAAATACCTATGGCAGTTAAGGGGTTAAGACGGTAAAGCCCCAGAGGAGATATCATTTGTAAGGTAGCTCAGTTAGTTAATGCTCCAAATGCAGATTGTGCACACGAATATGTAACACCTGTGTTCAGCACCTGGCTTAATCTTCCGGTGGGATAATAGGCAGAGTGAATGCATTCAGCTTCCGATGCAACACAGCATTTACCAGGTCAATTGGTTCAGAAAAAGTGGTGGAAAACACTATTACTGTCGCTTTTTCAAATTGGCCAGATTTTCGTTCATTGTTTGGGTGGAATTTGGGAGCCGACTGGACACACGAGGACCCCTTGTATTTCCCGTTCCACCAGACAAATGCGGCCTTACTGCCAGCATGGATTCTCATGCTGGAAATAAGGAAAGGGATTCCTCTGGGATCTGCTTGGAAATGAAACCTGGTAAAAGCAGGCAGAGTCCAGAGGAAGCCATTGTCAATTCCGCCAGCAATCGCTAATTGCGCTAAGTATTTACACTCTTCCAAAGTGGAAAAGCAATGTGATTTCACCTGCCTTTTACGCTAAAATCTTCCATTTTGTGGCGGAAAAGTAAAAACGTGCGCCAATGGATGTGGTCCACTCCATGCAGTTTACTTTGCGCCTTGATGCTTGGGGGTTTTGCGCGATGCTACACATGTAATAAATAAATAAATACATTTAACAGATCCCAGATAAATGGCAATTCGTGATCAGAATGAGTGAGCATGGCATGTCGCTGATAAGAGGGTGTCCCATGCTTCTTGAGTGCGTTGACAAATGCCCTTAATTGCCATCTCGCGTTAAGCAGGTGCTTAAACTCATCAGTGTGGATTGAGCAATAATAAGTCGACAGAGGTATTTCAAATGGACAATTTCGCTCTTTGGGTGACATTGTAAAGTGGGAGAATGTTGGCCAGCATGTGCTCTTTCTATGCGGAGTGAATTGTGCCCGCCCTGAGGAAGAAGTGTGAAAAACCGACAAGGGCACTGTGCCCTGCTCTTTCTGTTTGTGTCTTCCCCACAGGGCAACAGATATGGGTAAGTCTCAGATGGCAAACCTGTACCCTAGTTGATGTGGCAAAGGTTTCCCGACTTCTGAGGCTGATAAAATTAGTAGCATTGAGTTACATGCCACCTGACAGGTATGTGTGATAAAGTTGCAAAGCAGAGCTGTTAGTGGGCTAAAGCAGGAGGCAATGTGTGCCCACCCTCAAAGGGTACATACAACCAAAAGTAATAGGCCCCTCCCCCCATCATGGCTGTAGGGGCTGGGCTGCAAACCAGGGCAAGAATGCCTTCCAATCATCCATGCCCACGAGTAGGGTACCCCTCATGCTCCAGGAACCCTGTTGAGCAACCTCTGTGCTTTCGAGGTGATACTAACGTTATTTAAAGCCAGAAACCTAAAAGGTAATTGCTTAATTGCATAATTGCAGCTGGAAAGTAGCTCCTGGCGTGATCAAAATGTCTTAACCAAGTGTGACATTATCCCCTTCATTTATAAGCAATATGTGTGTTCTCGCGTTTCTTATCCACTGAATTACTGTTAGAAACAAAGGCAAGAGTTGTGTCTCTTGTGTAGGCATTAGGAAGACAGTTGCCAGCGTCTGGCATAATATGCCCATGTTCTTCCAATATTGGCTAGCTGCCCTCTTATGGCCAGGTAGAACCACTGTGGCGGCAGTGACTGGCAAATGCCTTTCCCCTGCAGACAGAAAAGCAGAAATAAGAGGCCAATTCACGACACGGAACAAATAGAAGTTAAGACAGACTGCAGCTGCCATTGCTGTGTTAGGGATAATATGTTGAGTGTTCAAGCAAGGAGGTATGTATTAAGCAAGCAGTGAGACAAGGGAGAGGCAAAGAAAGGCTAGAGAGGCTCTTTGAATATGTAACAGGGCAGAGGACCCATGCTCTGCCATCCTAGTAACATATGAGAGAATCAAATAGATCAGGCTTTGCAGCAAATGTTAAACGAGAAAGGAAGAGAGTCCAGCTCTGCATTCAGAATAACTAAGGCAAAGAAAGGCTAGGCTCCGAAGCCAGCATGAGGTGGAATAAGAGGGACCAGACTCATCATGAGAGGCTGGCCCGGCCCTCGCAGTGGCGCTAGAGGGGCAGCCCACATAGCGGACTGCCCCTCTGGCCCCCCCTGGGTCCACATACACCCCACCTACTAGGCATCCCTGGGTCCGACACATCTGGCCGCGGACCTGGGGAGTGCTTATAAGGGGGTGGGCTAGCGATCGCTCATCCTCCTTGTTTACTGTACACCTCCCCCCCGGAGGACAGTCAAAGCAGCAACATCACACACCTGGTCCCTCTACTCCCATAACAGGGCTTACTCAGAGGCACAAACAAGATTTCCTCTTTCTTTGAAACCCCCATCCTTCCTTTCCAAGAGACACACACACGTCTCCTTGCCCCACACAAAAAAGTAGCAACTTGCAGTTGGTAGAAAAGGCTGCAACTCCTTTATTTGGCAGGAGTCCACTTACAGATGATCTGCCCCTTAACGAGCTGGCGTCCTAGCTGTGGCCCACTGGAAGTAATTTTTATTTCCTCTCTCTTACCATGAGCTCATAGTCAGATGAAAAATCCAAAAATGCAACATACAAAGACATGTTCTTTGCTGCTGCATCCTTACATTTTCTTAGGTTTTCTTTTCTTCTTTTCTCTTGTTTTATATAGTGGTATTTGTAATTTAATATGTACTGCTATTTTAATTCTAATTTTGTGAAAAGTCGAGTTCTTTGACTAAAACACAATAAATAAAGCAAAGTCCCCAAGATGTCCTTTGTCCCCCCCAGATTTTATGTGTCTCCTACGCCCCCGGGCACCTGGATTGTGTGGGCTGTGAAAAGCCCCTCCCGACAATGACTGTGGTTTGCTGGAATTATCCAGTTGCCAAGAAGTGTAAGGATGATAGTACTTTCACCAGGGGTGTCAGTGCGTGCAAGCATATGGTGGGTGTGCAAGGTCACTCTCCCACTCCTTGATCAGGTCTAGGATGACATGGGGACTGAATCAGTATCTTCCATACACCTCCACATCTGGCATTCCAAATAATGTGGTTTGTGGATGGAAGATTCTGGCTCTCCTCCCACTTGTTCGTCCATGTAGTAGGATAGATTCTGTGAATAGGGTTTCCATAGCGCTTGAAAGGGTGTGTTTGTTGTTTTGACAGTGCATGCCACCCAATGCCCATGTTCTTCCTCATTTTCCACAGGGAATGGGGATTTTCATATGTTACGCCCCCTCTTTATTTCTTTGCGCTGGGCCTTGCCATGCTTTACTCTTTGTGTTGTGCAAAGTGTTCAGGCACAGAGCAAAGTAGGAAGGACCAGTGCGAAGTCTGATCCCTGAATAAATCTAGGGTAGTTTGTATATTGAAAAATCGTAATATTTACTAAACACTTTTCAGGTATTGTGCAAATTGCAAATGCTAATTTCTTCCTTATTATGGGAAACTGCAGCAGAGTGCAGTGTGCAGAGTTTACAAAATTCAGATTTAACATTCGTTCCACCAGCAAAGGCTTCTGTCAGGTCACTGCAATTGTCTTCATGCTCCGAGTTTAAGGTCTCCCATAAGGAACGGTTTTAATGAATGAGTTAAGAGGTATAGAACTAGGACTGGGCAAACATTTATTTTATTTTCCTGAAGGCCTAATACTATATGTTATGACCGTCTGAAACATGTGCTGTTTTGCCACAAAGTACATTTGGGGACTGGTTTAACAGAGTAACAGTAAAATCAGCAACTAGCGAATTGTTTCACTTGACTTGTGTGTTTAGAATCAGCTCTTATTTTTTATGATATGTTCATTTTTTGAAAAAAATATGTTGTTGTTCCTAATCAATATGTTTCTTGAAACATTCTATTTTGTGTGAGGCCAAACATATTTGTCAAAAAAGAGCTAGGTGATTCATAATTTGTCGTAGAAGTACATTGTTAAGTAATTCTGCCAATTTCATTGATAGGTCAATTAATCTCACCAAGCTCCACTTGAAACATGGTCCAGCCACTGAAAAGGTGAGGTTAAATGGCTTATGTATAATTCAGCTGTATAATAATATTAAAGTTTGATACAACAATTCATGTCGGATTCGGGTGGGTAAATACTGCCAAAAATAAGCTCACTGATGATCTGCTCTACAATAAAATGAAGGAAAACATGTGGAAGCATATGCATGATCGGGCATTAAAACCTCACTCTCACATCAACAATTTACCACCATCTGCACTGCCCCCTGACATACTAAATAGACTCCATCATCTCTCTGCTAGAACTGGTCACAGACATACACGCGCAGCCATAATCCATCAGACACAGAAACCTTTGCATACAATCTCTCCAACTCCTACCTTCACCACCTAAAAGGAGCACTTATTAAGGCCAGATCCATCACAGCGCGCGCATTAGATATTTCAGATGTAATCACATTCAATGGCCTTGACTGTCTAGCAGTTGTAGAAACCTGGCTACACTCAGCATCAGGACCACAGGTTTCCCTAGCTATCCTGGGCGAATATACCATTTTCAGGAAAGACAGAGATACATCAAAAGGAGGCGGTGTTGCCTTATTAGCCAAAGATACCTTAAATATTAGGATATCCTCCGATCTCCCTTTTAGCGCAGGTGAAATCATCACCTCACAAATATCCATTACACCATCCTGCACACTTACCACACACATCATATAGAGGCCCCCTGGAGCCACGTCCACATTTGAAGATGATATTACAACTCTCCTGACACATAATCTGAAACCTCAATCCAAAGTAGTTATTATGGGCGACTTTAACCTAGGCCTGAATGATCCTTCAGACACCTACACAGATCTATTAGGTAAATTAATGAAAGCCATCGGATTCACCCAAAGAATCCTTGCCCCTACCTCAAAAAAGGACATACCTTTGACTGGCTAGCGGACATTAATTTCACTACCAATATACTATCTAATACACCTACGCCATGGTCGGACCATAACACCATAATATTTACCACTAAGGTTCGCACTAAAAGTCAGAATCTTGCTGCTTCTACACTTACTGCACCAACCAGAAGTTCCAAAAATATGAACAGAGACAACATGCTACCGCTCCTTACACCCTTCCTAGTGTCTAGCCACCTAAATATTGACCCATCAACTATAGTAGGCCAATATAATGAAATTATGCTAGAAGTTATCAATAGTAGCTCCCCTGAAAAGTAAAAAATCTAAGCGCCTAGCACATATCAATCCCTGTTTCACCTCAGAACTCAGATCAATGTGTGCATCCAAAAGACCAGCCGAGAAAAAAATGGAACAAATCGCCCACCACAGCAACCAAAAACCTCTTCCAGGTAGCAGACTACAACTACAAAAGAGAAATTCTACTAGCCAAAAGCAAGGTCTATAATAATAGAATAACCAATGCACAATCCAGTACTAGAGAACTTTTTACAATCCTTCGGGAACTAGAAGCGCCTGCACCTACCCAAGATCATACAGTGAAAGATGAGCAATGGTGCTCTAACATTCAAAATGTGCTAGCAAACAAATTTTCGCCACTTCAACTGAAAATAGAACAAAAAAAAACAAGCTATGTCTCACCCAATCTCAGCTAACCTCGCCACTGGGGGATAATACATTCTCATTCTCTGCTCTTTCAATTCATGGCACTGCAAACATCATCAATAGCCTAAAACCATCCAGATCTAAAGGTGATATCTGCCCAGCAACATTGATAAAAGAATGTGCACCTGAATTTGCACCTTTCATCACTTGCCTCATCAACAGCTCATTCGCCTCCAATTCAGTACCCAGTTACTTTAAAACATCCTGGGTTCTACCCCTGCTCAAGAAACCGACACTCGATCCTAATATCCCCACCAACTTCCATCCCATCACTACTGTTACGTTTCTTCTAAAAAATACTAGCTCGTGAAGCCTATCTGCAGATCCAAAAACATCTTGAAGATAACAACCTCTTAGGCCTAAGACCATCTGGCTTCAGGCCAGGTCATGGCACTGAGACGGCCCTACTAGATTTGAAAACGCAAATGGATCAATATAAAGACAAAAGAGAACTGTGCATACTCCTTCTATTAGATCTCTCTGCAGCCTTCAATCTAGTCAATCACAATATTCTCTGCCAACACCTAGAGAACACTTCCCAATTTTCAACTGACTCCATCAAGTTGATCAAATCATTCCTTACCAACCGAAACATGAGGGTTTTTTCTGATAATGCGGCTGCTCCGCCAGCTACAATAACATGTGGTGTGTCACAAGGCTCTTGTGTGTCAGCGACACTATACAATGCCTTCATCAAGATATTGTTTGATAAACTAGACAACATGGGTATCACATACACAAATTGTGCGGACGATACACAAATTCTAATTCCCCTCACCGGGTGCCATGACACCGACTCTAAAAATCTCAACAAGACCAGGCGTGGATGGCACTTAACGAATTGTGTCTCAATGATGATAAAACTGAGTTAATAATCATTGGCAATAAAACTAAACTCAGCAACCTGCCGCAGACATACAATTTGTTCAACATCGATGGTAACACCATCACAGTTGCCAAAGAAATCAAAACTTTGGAGGTATATATCGACTCCTCTCTAACCCTAAATAGACAGGTTAACGCAGTCGTCTCTTCAGCTGCAAACACCTCCAAACTGATAAGAGCTAGTAGACCATTCATTTCTGTCAACAACTCCATCAATTTGGCCAGAGCTTTATTAATATCCAGGATAGATTATTTTTTTATTTCTTTGCAGGATCGAGCTCAAGAAATATAAAAAAATTACAAGTTGTCCAAAACAACGGCATTTGAGCCGCCGTAAACATTCCCAAACATGAACACATTGCTACGTCAGGAGAAATATCGATTGGTTCCCCTTACAGGACAGAATCAACTTCAAAATTGTGACGCTAACGCTCAAATGTATTACCAATAAGGCACCCCTATACCTTAGTAATCTCATACACAAAGCCCAATCTAACAGACCTACCCGGTCCCAATACACAAACCTTCTCATCACTGGCAAATACAGACAGTAATCAGGAGGAGCAATGTTCCCTACCCAAGCGCCCAAACTGTGGAATGCTCTACCTACATATCTAAAAAATGACACTTCCTTCTTGTCCGTTAGAAAAAACCTAAAAACATTACTATTCAGGACCAACCTCCTGCACTAGATGTCTAGACCTTAGCCTTACGCTCGCCCCCATATCATGTATAAATGTATATAGCTGCTTAACTGCTCCACTGTATCTTGTGTATATTTGTAAATGTGTTTTGTAACCATGAAGCCTTGCAACCACCTACTTGTAACTCGCCTAGTTGCCTCTGGGATTTGAGCGGAATGCAAATGAATAAATAAATAAATAATTAAATACAATTTGCTACTGAAATAGACACGTCAGACAATAAGGTACGCATACAGATCACAATGCCTCCTGCATGCCCAATGAATTCTACAGATGTGCACATCAAATGGAATCCAAATGGAACAGCACGCGGACTGTATCTGTCAGTCATCACCAAAAGGTGCATCATTTGTAAAATGAACTTGAAAACACTTATACATCAGAGTACCTCCTGGTAATTTCTGGAGAGGAAGAGACAATGGAGTTTGCGCAGACAATGACAGGTCAGTTGTTTGCTATGCAAAGTGCATGAAAACAGAAGGCAAAGAGAATCTGCTGTTCAAGGATCCCTAGAGTGGACCAACTTTGTAATGCCCATGGAACAAATGTACTTACTGTTTTGCTTTTCTTGTGGGCCAACATTGGGCATAACGAGTGAGATACAATATATCGTCAGCCACATCACCCAGAGGGTTGGAGATTTGTGGCCCAACTGAAGCTCACCATTGCCAGTTTCAAGGATGCTGTCAAACAATATTCAGGACTTTCCCAGTCAGCCAGCCTGCAGCAACACTGTACACCAAATAGTAGGGACTATGATTCACAGGCAGCATGGTCAGTGCTACATACCACACAATGGGCGGTGCAGATCATCACAGGACCACAAGTGAGATGCATATACCTATCGATGTCATCAAGACAGGCACATGTGCATGCACGCCGCATTGGGGACTCGCAACATCAACCCTCAAATAACCTACAAAGCACTTAAGGGCTTCAACAATGAACCAAATAAAACCCATATCTCTTTGACAATAGGAGCCAATGACCAAATGGAGGCATGACAGTAAGGTCAGTCATGGCTCCTTTATAGGTACCTTTATCAAGCCTTAGTGTGTACGCATGCCATGTTCCATTTGGATAGAAAACCCACACTACACACGGACAACCTGAAGCAGCACTGATTAGTGTCCACCTGAAAGCCCTGGACAAGGGCACTGAAGAATAAAGTTGTTGTAGGACAGGTCTTATCATGCAATTGATTCCTGTCTGTCACAGATATAGACCTTTCACATAACTACACACATGTCCATGTAAAGAGAATTCCCACAACGCATAGAAAGAGGCCAGCCTTTAAAATCCCACCTGAGCATGACATGGGACAATGAGCACTGACAAGAGCTTAAGGGATGGTGGTGCTGAAACAGAAACTCTCACACAGTCCTCGAAGGGCCCAGACAAAGGGCACCTCCGTGGGGCACCTCCATTGCCTGCTTGAACCTGTTTATCCTAGGTGGCCCGGAAAGGCCTTTATCCTCTATCTAATATGACCCCCAGTTAAGGGACTTCATATTTACTAATACTTATTGTGCAGTGTATTCATTTATTCTAACATGCTTTTATTGGCATTTATAATTTACATTTACCTCATACATCATAGTATGCCATATTTGTTACACAAAATTGTAGTATCAGGTTATGAACAACAAATAACACTTTAACAACAACAAACCGTCTTCACATTCAGGGTTGCTTATTGAGACATTTGCTATTGTGCCCAAGGAGGCATGGAGGTGTGGCGCGCAGTGAGGCTGCCTCCGTCCGGGGAATAGGAGCCAGGTAGCTTATTTAATCACATATATCATGGTGAGGTACAAATGTCTCAAGTGTTTCCAATGCTCATTCACAGCGGTTTATCATCTGATGGGTGGAACAAGTCCCAGACCAGTATTTTCCAGGCTTTGAATGCAGGACTCATATCGCCCTCCACCCTGGACACTCCCTCACCCCATATTCTGGTTTCTGCTTCTGCCCAATGTTCTAATTATTTGTGCCATCTTACATACTGTGGGCCTCCCGGTGCCTTCCATGCCATTGCGATGGATCATTTGGCCACTATGCATACCAGGTACATTCATTTGACGACATGTGTAAATGTACTTATTCTTGGGTAAACACCTAGCAAGCATACCTTCGGTGTCCAGTCGTATCTTGCTATCCCAGACCTTCTGCAGGTCCGCTCTATCTTGTCCCAGAATTGCTGTATTCGTGAACACCCCCAAAACATATGTAGCATCCCTGCTTCATCTGAGCCACACCAAGGGCATAGTGGGTGTGTGTTTCTGCTGAATTTGGACATTCTGTTTGGTGTCATGTAGGTTCTATATAAGACATTTAACTGGATCAACCTAAAACGGGTGTTTCTAGACACTTCTCGGGGATACACTTATGTACTCTCCCATTCCTTTTCAGTTGTATCAATACCCAGGTCTTTTTCCCAGCACTTTTTTAGTGTTTTGCTCTTGGGGTTAAGTCTATCCATTAGCTTACTATAAAGTCTGGTTACTGGTTTCTAAACCTCACCCAGATTGTGCATTAGAGTCAAAAGGGGATCCACCTGTGGCTTTCTGGCCAATTTTCCCATTTTTCTTTTGCCACCCTTCTTATCCGCTTATACCATAGGAACTGACCATTGGGCAACCCCCCTTCTCACTCAGAGATGCAAACTCCCTGAAAACACCCTCTTCGTATGCATCTCCCCAGGTGTATATAACCACCTTTCCCATTACCTTACCCTCGTTATGTCCGACAGGACTTTACAAACATCAGCAGCAATCGGAGTCTCAGGTGAGTTAGGGTATCCTCGCTCCAGCAGCTTCTGGGCTCTGTTCAACACCTGTCTACCCAGAACTATGATCACTGGGACTTTGCCAAAACATCCCAGTGGGTATCATGGCCACAGGCCCAGAACACAAAAACCACACCTTCTAGTGATGGGGCAATGGGTCACTTGCCTCGCTTATGTCCCTTTGGGACCCATAAACATAGGGGTCCTGGAAGGACTCAGTCCTGGCGCCTGGCGCTGGGCCCATATAGAGATGTGAGCCAGAACACTTTATTTCAGTGCAGGAGTGTTTTTACTTTATTTCAGTGCAGGAGTACTTTTATTTTACAAGAACTTTCCAGGAGCTGAAAGCCTTTATTCCAGAGAACATCCTCATGTGCTGATTCATCGGGTGTGGCTCCCTATGCCTGGTCTTCATGTGCTGACTCATCGGGTGTGGCAGGGTGTGACAGGCAGGCTGAACCTGGTGGGCGTGGCTTCAGAAGCTCAGCTACATAAGCTGCTCCATCCTTAAGGCCGGTGTTTCGCGTTACTTTGCACTCACGTGCAACGTGATGCTCACCGCCACTTGGACCAGTTTACTTACTTACTAAACCAGGCGTTCTCCTGCATACTCACCTCCAGGAAACTGGTGCTTCATCGCTTCATCTGCAGACTCATCTCCTGACATCCACTGATCTTGATCCTGACGCCGCAGCACTGCACTCTGCATCCACAAACTCTGACCCTGTGAAGAAGAAGAAAGACAAGGTTAGAACATCCATCCTAGGGCTGCACTGCATTTGAACCCCGTCCACCCCCTAGTTAACAACTTACCAGCTGCTGTAACGCTGCAACTTTGTTCTTCATTCCCTCCTGCTGTGGCCTCGAGCTCCACAGCTTTTGCCGGGCCGGCAACATCACCTGCAAGGGATGAAAGCAAAAGAGCAAAAATCAAAAGTAGAACAGACAGCCATACAAGGCAACAAACTTTACAATACAACAAAAACAGATGAGGAAAGATAAAGGCAAACAGGAACACTTACCTGAAGTATAGTGGCTTAGTCGCAGTAGGACTGGACTACCACGTGCAAGGGACCAGTGAAGGAGCTCGGTCGAGACCATACAATCACCCCTGCCAGAAGCAGCAGGATGGAGTGCTTGCCAAAACTAATCAACAGGTGAGCTTTCCAGGGACAGCGCATCCGACGGGTACCACGGTTTGGGAGAAGGGGTCTGGAAGGGGATCAGGCACACAAGCTGGCATACTTACACCCCCTATTCGCCACGCAGGAGCAGTCCCGAGCAGCATCACCTATTACCACCAGTCACCACATAAGCGCAGAGGGTGAAGTCGGACCCGAGTGACCTCACCCCCGGGAGGGCTGCAACCGTACCCCAATGCCTCTGCAAAGACCAGGTGAGTGTAACAGTGGGACCCAGAGTTCTTCCTTTAATCATGTTGGCGCCACTAGCTGCTTTATCAGCTCCATTTCCGATGTGGCCTCATCTTTAAGCCACTTAGTTACAAAGCTGAGATGCTCTGCCAGATAGTCCATATCCAGGTCTGGTAGTTGTACCCCCCTCCTTGTAAGGTAGGGTCAGTGTTACTAGGGATAGTTTGTGTCTGGTGGGACCCCATAAGAATTCCTGTAACAATACTTTGAGTAGGTGGAAGAATGAGGCCTTGATGTAGCAATGCACATTATGAAAGTAATATAAAAATCTTGGCAGAACAATCATTTTAACAAAGCCTCCCTGCCCATCATTGATAGAGGTAATTTGGACCAAAACTTCATGGACTTCCTTAGGTCTTTCACCACCTTTTCTGTGTTGTTCTCATGCATCAGTTCAGGTGTGTGCCAAATATTCATTCTTAAGTATTTTAATGATTCCAACTGCCAGCGAATCCCCACTTTTGGGAGATCCCCCTCTTTTCGCCCTTTCAGTCCCGCCAGCGGGAATAGGCATGACTTCTCTTTGCTAAAACAGATTCCTGATACCTTTGCAAAGTTGTTGAGCATGTCCAAGACAGTTAGTCTCAGAAAAAAGAATCCAAAGAGTACAATTTAAAGGTCCAGTATCAAAGGATTTTATTAAACCTGATACATGTTTCTCTCATATGAATTGAATCACGATTTAATCTGTACTTAGGCAACAATTTCACATAGCAGGAAAATTAAGATCATATCAATCGAAAAAAATTCATACTGTTAAATCATTCCACCATTCATCCACATACATCCCTCATACATCAATCCACTCATACCAGACACCAATGGGTATAAGATAAAAACCTATAAAAGTCCTAGCAAAATAATTCATCATCAATTTAATTGTTATACAAAAAATGTGCCATCAAAAATGCATGGCCACAGGAGATTTTATAAGTGGTCAGCAGTTGACATGGGTCACATAGATCTTCAAATATGACCTCATCTCAGATTTCTCTACCGGTTTCGACGTGTTTACGTAACTTAGGTAACGTCTTCATCAGGAGATAAAGATTACATTTTAAAATAAGAGGGAGACATAAACTCATAGGTTCCCTATTCTTAGATTACATCATAAAAGAAAATCAATATGGAAAAAAATGGAAGAAATGTTTTAACTACATTTACATCAATTTACAACAATCACCTCATTAATAGAACCAATTTATAGACAAAAACAACAACCTGCTCTCACCCCGAGTTTATATCTCTAAACTGGACCATAGGTGTCAGACAGAAAGTGCTACCATCATGAATTGGTGTCCCAGGGCATAGTGGGTATGAGTTCCGGCCAACAGAAATACCAAAATATTAAAGTGCAAGTGCATAGTGCTACACTGCCCTAAGGGAGTAGAAAGTGGTACAGTTGTATGACAAGTGGCTCCCAACACTGAACCAAAATTGCTTGTATAAAATGAAGACTAACCTTAATACAAAAGAAGGGAAGCAATCAATTGCTTCTTTTATGATGGTCTGGAGCTGCTGCTGTAGGAGTTAATGGCGTCCAGATAAGGTTTCCTGCTTGCTAAGCTGATTATGAAGCTCCAATCTGTAATATGTTGGCATAATTTTAAATTTTAAATTGGCACCTCACACTATACCAGTCAAGAGAGAGGAGTGGGCCAAGGATTTATGGATTTTTAATATGTTTACCGCAGGCAATCTTACCCAATAAGTCCAATTGTTTGGAAAATGAAAGGGAGGATACTATAACTTCTCCGAAGGTCTTCTCAATGGCTGTGATGCAATCACAGGGTCACCCGGGTGTATTACGTCTCTAGACAGAAAAAAGAGAGACTAGTCACCCAACTATATATGTCAATCGATGGACATGTTCTATAACGGCATTCCTCCCATTTAGAATACACTAAATTTAGCCAATCTAACAAGCATCGCTGATGCATTCTACGGCAGTGGATTTAGGCATTCATAGTACAGAAACAAAATGAGTCCACCGGTTCGTAAGCCGACAACACATGGTCAGTCTATCCCAGCATGGGTATGCTTACCTGTTGCAGATGGTCAGGATGACTCGGCAGGCAGTCCGCAAGTAAAAATCTACCGGTGGACAGACTCATGGGGATGCGAGAGCTCAGCAGCACAATGTCACTTTTGAAGCAAGTGTAAATAGCGTCCTATCGGCCCACGTGAACAGACTTACTTGTCACGTGTCCTAATGAGTAGCATGCTATCACTGGACCACGCGAATAGTGTGCTGTCATGGCAACATCCAATGCCAAGCAGAGGAAATGAAAAAAAGAGAATTTGCGAGGCATGGTTTGCAGAAGCGATGTAATCAATGCCCTAGCTAAAGTTGTAATTGAAAAGATAATAGTTTAAACACAATGAGACTTGGCAAGGTGCATGCTGACCCAACGGAGGTCACAAGCCTCCACTTACTCGGAAAATCGAATCATTATTAAATGAAAGAAGAAGAAAGACATAGCGAGTCAAAGTGGATGCTGCAGGATACACTATTTAAACACTCGAATGCCATGGTTCCAAGGTATTCAAACCTTGTGTACGCGTCTTCAAGTTAAAGATCCACAATTCTTCTTTATAGGCCAGATTTTTTGGTATTTGAGTTTGATTCAGAGCAGACATTTTTTCTATGCAGAACCATTCCATTAGTTCTGCCTTATGCCCCATCTCTACATAATGGATAACCATGGGGGCATTGAGATTGCGTGTTTTAATTTTTGAACAATGCTCATTGATACAGGTGCTAACTTCTCTTGTCATTTTTCCAATGTACATCTTCTGAAAGGGACAGCGAATGGCATAAATGCCATTTTTACTCTTGCATGTTGTAAAAGTGCGAAGGTCCCAATTTTTATTTTGTATAGTAAAAGAAGTCATTTTGTTTGAGAACTTACAGGCAACGCAAGAGGTACAAGGATAATGCCCAATCACTTGGTTCAGATTAATATCTCGAATGGAAGGAGTTTTTAATATGGTTCTGCTAACGGAAGTGATTTTTTGTTTCAAATTCTTGCCTTTTTTAAACGCAAACAGGGGTTTGGGCATAGTAGTTCCTGATGCATTGAGGATGCACCAATTTTTCAATATAATGCCTTTAATGGCATCACTGTGCTGGCAGAAAGTTGAAACACAAACTAGTTCTTCTTTTTTGTCAGTGTCACATTTGGGTAACAAGAGTGAGCCCCGATTCGCAAATCAAGCTCTTTTCCTAGAATGCTTTATGAGTTTTTTTGGATACCCACGTTCTAATAGTGTCTGTTCCAAAATTATAGCATGCTTTGTAAAGTTGGTAATATCGGTACAGTTACGGCAAAGCTGCAAAAACATGCCATAGGGTAGGTTACAGAATAGGCTGGCAGGATGTTGACGTCCATATTTTAGTGTGGTGTTTCTCTCAGTTACTTTTCTGTGCAATTCAGTGCGAAGACACCACTCTTCGGAAAAAATAGATAGATCAAAGAAAGCAATCCTAGAGACTGAATGCTCAAAAGTAAAATGGATATCTAAATCTACCTTATTAAACCATTCTACCAATAGAAGTAGGGAATCCAAAGTTCCTTCCCAATTCATAAATATATCGTCGATGTATCGACGATATACCTTGATTTTTTCTCTGAAAGGGTCAAAACCACCCAGAATCTTTTCTTCCTCGAGCAGAGCCATAAATATTATGGCCAAATTAGGTGCAAAAGTGCAGCCCATGGCCGTTCCTTTGCATTGCAGGAAAAAATATTCCTTAAATTTAAAGAAACTGTTAGTTAATACCAAATCGGCCGCTTTACAAAGAAAATCTGCAGGGACAACGTGTGGTAGTAGTTGCCTATTTAGCATTGTTCGTAGACTCAGGACCACTCTATCCTGAGGTATATTGCTATATAAAGCCTCGATGTCAAGAGATACCAAGATTTGTGTATTAGGATCAAATGTTCGAAATTCTACGAGATTGATTACATTACGTGTGTCAATGAGAAAGGTGGGAGTTGCCATTGCCAGCGGTTTAATAAAAAAATCAATATACTTAGGTATCGGTTCAAGTATAGAACCACAGCCCAAAACTATTGGGCGACCAGGGGGGTTCTCCATATCCTCATGCATTTAAGCATAATGTAAAAGAGAGGCGTGCGATCTTCTGATGTATTGATGAATTCAATTTCTTTAATGGAAAGAAAGCCTGCATGACTTGCTTCCTCCGTAAGTTCAGATATTTTAAGTTTAATCAACTTGGAATGGTCATTGGTAATTTTAGTATAACGGCCAGGGATGTGAAGAAGTCTCAGCACTTCTTGATCACATTTGGCAGCATCCAAGACCACTATCCCCCGCCACCTTTATCAGCAGCCTTAATCACTATAGAAGAGTCAAAGCTAGTGTCTGAATGGCCTAAAATTCCAATAGTTTCAGATTTGGTCCTGGTTGTTTTCTGGGTTAGCGAATCAGTTGTTCTATTTCTTTAAGTACCAATTTTTCAAAAATGGCCACCTCAGCTGGCAGATCACTGGAGTTAGGGGTGAAAGTGGAAGGCCTTGAGAGACCTGAGATGTTAATCTCCCTAGGTACCATATTATTGAGAAAATAGAAGCGCAATCTAAGTTTGCGCAGAAAACCTTTTATTTCACTTATTAGGGAAATGGCAATTGGGTTCTGAGATGGAACAAAAGACAGGCCCTGTTTCAAAATAGATGTTTCTGCTGGTGTTAATATGCGAGAGTAAAGATTAAAGATGGGTAATGTCTCATTCAAAAAAGGTAATGATTCATTCACCACCTTTAGGCTCGGTTGCATTTCTGGAATTGCGGTGCATAATACCCTGTCCAGGGATATTCTGCATGGGCATGTTGCGGGTCATCCGAACTTGGGGGGCATTTCTGCTGCCTCTTCGGCCTCAATTTCCTCAAAAAGGGTTGTCTCCCAAGGATTGGTTGTTCAGGTCTTCATTGCCCGAATTACTGGGCGATGTGTCCGAAAATGTAACCCATCTTTTTTTGTTAGAGTTAATAGCTCCCGTGTTCCAGTTCGCATTAGTTTTTCAAACCATTTGAGAGTCAAAATCTTCCGCAAGCTACGGGTATACCTGTTCCTTTTTAAAAAAGGGAAATATCTTTCTTTAGTTTGTTAGTCTTTTTTTCAATTGTTAAATTCTTAAACTCCTGAAAAGATGTTTCTATTTGTTCCAATTTTGTTTGGCTTCCGTAATTAAGGTATTAGTCAAGAAAGTTTTTTCTTGTTCAGTTAGAGTTTCCAAGATCTTACTACTTACTCTTTGGGCTGTTGTTATAGATAGTACTAAAAGATTGTGGCTACATTTTGTGGCAACTTGACTAAAAGCCACCTTGTAATCATTATCTTGAAAAAGGCATGGACATTTTTTTACTTGCAGCCCTTGTGGAATAATACTGGATCTTAAGTATTCATTAAGTATATGACCATGCATTTCAGTGCGAAACGGCTTCTTTTTAAGTCTCAACAATGCCTCACCCGTGGACCCTTGACTTTGCGTGGGTAATTGTACATTTTCAAAAAATGAGGGGCCTTCAATAAGCTCTGATATTTGGGCTTCTGTGAAGGAGATGGTATCTGTTTCAGCCATGGCTCAAGGAAAGCCACTTGCCTAAGGTAGACACACTAGGTAAAATAAATGTGAAAATATATATAATAATATCCTCAATAGGATACACACACAGTCAATATCATAAAATAACCTGCACAGCCAAGGGCTGAATTTATATATTTCTGAAAGGCACAGGAGACAGAGGGGGTCTCCTGTGCCTTTCAGAAATATATGAGCATGTCCAAGACTACAGGTAAATTGAGAGATAGATCTTTTAGTTAGAGTAGGGCATCATCCGTGTATGGGATACCACGTGAATCACTTCTCCCACTCTAATTCCCGCGTCAAAGAGTTGCTTCCTAACATATA
This sequence comes from Ambystoma mexicanum, assembly GCF_040938575.1. Lineage (NCBI taxonomy): Eukaryota > Metazoa > Chordata > Amphibia > Caudata > Ambystomatidae > Ambystoma > Ambystoma mexicanum. The sequence continues at coordinate 789,006,996 of NC_090939.1, forward strand.
TCGCTATTGGCTCAAGGCCCAGCATTTACAGCATCAGTGACAGTGGGCAACCCTGTTGGGTGCCCATTTGAATGTCCCAGCTCGCTGAGATTACCCTTCCAGTTTTCACCCTTGCTACTGGTGCTGCATACAATATTTTAATCCACATAATGAAGTGCTCCCCAAACCTAAATTCCCTCAAAACAGTGATTAACCACTCCCAGTATATTGAGTCAAACGCCTTTATAGCTTCTAGCGAGACTATTGCATAATGGGCCTATGAATCCTATGTGTGTGCCATGATGTGTTGGAGCCTCTGCAGATTAACAGCTGTGTTTCTGCCTGGTATGAATCCATTTTGGTCTCTGTGCACTATAGTTCCAATGACCTTCACCAGCCGCTTAGCCAGCACAGTTGTCAGTATTTTGACATCATAGCTTAGCATTGCTAATGGTCTATACGAGTCGCACTCATCCGTGCGCTTTCCTGGCTTGGGTATCGGGATCACAAGCATTTTCCTCATGCTCCTAGCTAACACCCCTTTTTTGTATGATTCTTTAAATACCTCATACAGGATCTGGCCCAGGTGCAGGGTATTTATACACAATTTCCCGGATACTGAATTGGATTAGAATGACCCACGTTAACACTGCTCATGAATCTAGAGACAATAGAATAGTTCTGATTTGGCTGCCTCTGCCCGTTAATTTAAACACATTACAGGTGTTTTGATAATGTTCTGAATCTAGATGATTCATTGAGCATAGCCAATGTATTGTTCTAGGTGCTTATTTGACAAAACCTTGAAACACATTTTTTCTGTATTGTGTGTTTTACAAATAACCAATGAATAATACATAAACAGCCAATGGCCCTCATTACAACCTTGGCGGAGGACCATGGTGCTGTTAGCACCATGGTCCATGCCGCTAAGGTTACGATTCCTGATTGTAATCAGGCGGTAAGTGTTTAACGGCACCCACGCTCTTTACGGCGCTGTTAAACACTTACCGTCTGGGTTGTAATGAGGGCCAATGTATTGTTTCTAAGTGCATATTTGAGAATAGCCAATGTATTGAATATAGGTGCATCACTGAGCATAACCAATGTATTGTTTCACAGTGCAATTTGGAGCATAGTCAATGTATGAAATCTAGGTGCATCACTGAGAGTAGCCAATGTATTGTTTGTAGGTGCATATTTGAGAACAGCCAATGTATTGAATCTAGGAGCATCACTAAGCGTAGCCAATATATTGAATCTAGGTGCATTACTGAGAGTAGCCAATGCATAGTTTTCTAAGTGCTTTTTTGAGAACAGCCAATATACTCAATCTAGGTGCAATTAGGACCGAAGCCAATTTATTGAATCTAGGTGTATTGCAAGCATAGCTACTAGGCACAATATGGTATGGTTGACCTTCGAATGTTATCACTTTGCCAAAAGCTAGCTGCACTCTAAAGTTTGCCACTGTACTAACCACCTTTGCTCCTTACTCCTGTCCCATATGCCTCTCAGGTACCACACACACACATAGGGCCAGCCACACCTCATTCAAAATACACAAACTGCACACAACTGCCACAATAAACAACCACAAACAACACTCAAGCCAGACACTGGGTCTCACCCTTCTGGTCACAAAAGGCCAGTGCACACAATCAAGCACACTCAGAAAGCTGACACGCACACACATACCTGTTTCTGCTGGTTCTACAAACATCAACAGAAGAGCACAACCTCTATCCTATCCCTCTTCCCTCACTAACCTACACCACCCTCTCTCTTACAGAGTTAGGTGAGCACCTGTAGACCATGCAAATGTTAGCGGTGTGTGGTATCATTCAACTAACATAATATAACACCTCACCATCCTGGACATGAACTAAACACACATTGTGAAAATTCAACACAACTGTTAACTAAATGCTTTTAAACAAGGCACTGTAAATACTCTTAACTTTATGCCCCATCCTGCAAACTGCAGCACAGTGATGATACAAATACCTGCAGGAAAGGACACAGTAAGAAACAGAGTTAGCATGAAGCTCATTTTAAGAGGCCCGCACAGCTCTGGGTCTGTCATACTGCGAAATTGAATGTTTTTCAGCCATATTCTCTCTGCATGTGCAATGCTGCATAATTCTGCCAATCATTATGGACAAATAATTGTGACGAGCTTGATGAGGATGACCAACAACCATGTACACACAGGCATGCTGACACACACAGTGCTTCTTGGTAACACGGATACCCTTGGCAATGGTGTGTGTGTAACAACATGACCTATCAACCTTTAGCATTGACCTTAAATAAAAATGAAATACAGCAATACAGTTTGCACCATCCTTTACCTTTAATAGAATGTGTAACTAATAATGGACCAATTGGATTTTGTTCCTTAAAACATTTAAACTTTTTTGAAGATACATCCGGGAATGTTTGATGTCATCCAGAGGTTCAGAATATAGACCCCAAAAGGGAAGGAAGCCTTCTGCCATCATCCACAGAGCTATAAAACATGTGCAACTTCCATACTGGTACAAATAAGTTCTTTTGAAGTCAACCCTAACCCTAAAATTGATCATCGAATATTCACAAGCCTCCAAACGTTTGGCTCTGTGCTCCACAAATATCCACTAGTCATTTTGGTGATGTTTTCTCATCCTCATGTCTACCTGCAGCACATTTATCAGGTAGCAGCTATTTATAGTATTTCCATTCCTCCCACCTCTTCCCATTCTGAACATTCGCATGGCTTGCATGACATGCAGCACGGGACAATGTATGGACATTGCCAAGCATACCACTGATGTGCAGTAACTGCAGCTTATTTAGACTGGTTCAGTGTCCTCAGGATGAAGACATGTTGAACATGGGCATGCAGATCTTTCCATAATGCTCCTGCATTCCTCAATACTGTCAATGCGTGACAGTGGAAATGCGTGTATGTTTCTACTTCAGGGAACACACATTGATGCCTAGCTATGTGCTAGCTATTCCACATCATGCGTATGCATCCCAGGGGATATTTTCACAGCATTATCCGGGTCCTATGCAGCATTCTGTATCACATTTCACTGCTATTTCATTGCATTTTCATGGGTATCAACATGCTGAAAAAAGCATCTCTATAGTTGATGATGATGTTGTGTAATCAAGACCCACATGTGACAGCTGTTGAAGGTTGTACATGTTGCATGCATTGAGTATCAACCTATAAGCATGTGGCCACTTGGCTTATTTGACTGGAAGTACTACTCATTTTTGACCAATCAAACAGACATATCCATTATAGTGCTTAAGAGCCACATGCCAACCCTCATTGAGTGCAGTACTCCTGCAATGATCCATCCAGCACTGCAGTTAGGAGCTTCATAGGGATATCTGACTTTTCTAGGAGGCCTCAAGACACACATGAATTGAATTAATTTGTTAAGTCTGTCAGTGTTGGCTTTAGAGACAGACCATATTCCAGTGCAGCACAAAGATGTGTTACATCTGTAACCCCTTTCACATGGATGTCACATGCACTATAACATTTGGTTTGATGAACTCTTCTTCCCACATTTGTACACTTGTTACCCTCCCTCACAAATGGCCTGCTGGTGCTCGTTGGTGCCTCCCCATTGTCAACTCCCACATGGCAGCAATGGCTTTGTTGAGTCTGCTCCCACTGTCGTTGCCATTGCATGCCCTTACTCTCTCCATCAGCTGCCCTAATTAAGTAAGTCACTGCAATGCATTGAGAGTCCTGCTTGGACTTGGGTCACTCCAGCCTTCTGAGTAACAGACTGGTTTTCCACTGCCTCCCTTTCTTCCAACCTGCTTGCCTGCTGCCCCCCCCTTTATCTGGCCATCTGGGTATGTTGTTAATCTTGGATGCAGGTGTGTGCCTAATTATTTCATCTTCATTGCCTCTCGTTGTTTTCTTGTCTAATCACACGTTCATCCTCCTTCACACTCCACCATATTTCCAGGTGCATCAGCGGGGCCTGCACAACCACACTGTTTCCTCTGTGGCCAATGCAGCTTGACATTCTCTAAGCACCTGGGAATAAATTGGTCAAGTGCCAAAAAAATACATTCGGCCTCATTAAGGGTTTGCCGGTCTGGGAACTACGGTACTGGTAAGCTTGCTGGTACGTAGTTCCCAGACCGGCAAACTACGAGTTGTGCTCACGGATGCCTTTCTGCCCACCAGGTCGGACCTGCTGGGCAGAGTGGCACCCAAGAGCACAGCATGGCAGATGCACCAGCACCTTTCATAACAATACCGGTGCATCTGGCTTCCCCATTCCCATTGAGCGCTATGGGGCTCAATTGGGAATGAGGAAGAGTTTCTCAGGAGTGGGCAAATACCGGGTCCTGCAAGGCCGTAATGACCCGATAATTGCCCATTTCTGGGCCCTGGAAAAAATAAAAGACCAGCGGCAGCTGTGCTTGTATTATAGGCATGGCTACCGCCAGCCACGGAATGAGGCCCATTGTTGATAAATGTTTGCACCAGGGCAAAGTTTGCCCAAGTCCTAATACCAATCCGTATTAGCACTAGAGCGAACTTTGTCTTGGTGTAAACATGAAGTGAAAATGTATCTTTTTTGTACCAGCGCCATGTTTGCCCTGGTGCTTATAACATGCCAAGCTGCACTTGTCATGGCGCAATGATTTTCAAATATGTCCCAGTGTTTTCAAATATAGTGCAAACTTTGCCCTAGTCAAATACCATGCAATTTTGCCTCTGCAGCAGTCTAAATTTTCTGTAATCTGGTCCCTGATTGGCTGAGAGAAGGTCAATAACAATTTCCATGTGCTAATGTCATTTATGACTTGAATGCTTCTGTGCCTCCTGTGTATCCCATTCCTATTTACCTTTAATGCATTGCATGCCAAGTAGTGCATCTCATACCTTTTCAAGGTTTTCTACATAGTGTTCAGGTTTTCAATACCTTTAATATTTCCCATGCCTTTAATGCCTTCCATGTTTTTTTAAGTGAGTGATCTATGCTGCTTAAAATCCGCAGCTTTCTTAAGCATTCCAAGACTTTTAGGCTTGCCAAGCCTTTTATGCTACATACTGCCTTGCTTTCTTAAAAGCATTTTTATATATTTTGTGTCATGTATGCCTTCTGGGATATTAATGCAATTGGTATCTTCTGTGCCATTAAAGCCTTTGGTGTTGTGAATCCCTTCCATGGAAAAAGTGCCTATTTTCACAGGCATCACTAATTTTCATGTGCTTTGCTGCCTCCATAATAGATCAGTTGGCGATTGTGTGCCCCCACGTTTGAGCCATATGGACTGTTCCTCTGGGGGTGCTCTATGCTGTAGCTCAATTATCTGTGTGACATTGAGGGCTGTGTATGCATCTGTCTCTGGCCTGGAGGTGATTGTTGCGATAACATATTCCACACAATAGGTACTGAGAAGTATGCTGCAGCATGTGCTGCTGCATCAGTGGCAGTGTTTCCTAATGATATTTCATCAGAGTTGTTGGTATGTGCTGACATTTAACAACTGACACTACAGATAGCTCTGCAAGGGTGGAAATCAGTACTTTGAGCAGCGTAGCATGTTGTACTGGTGAGCCATTGGCTCTCTTGAAACCCCTGATTCTCCAGCGCAACAGACCTGTGTGCACCGTGGTGGTGACACAAGCAGAGTCTGAATATATGGTGGCGAAACACCCTTTGATGCCTGTAGAGCTTCAATGAGTGCTACCAACTCAGCTGCTTGGGCTGAATAATGTATAAGCAATCCTTTCATTACAAGTGTTTCATGTTTGCCTTCTTCTAGGCATACTACTGCTGCTCCAACATGTCTCTCACCTGTCTCTTGAGCAATTGATGCTAACCCGGCAACTAAGAGGATTTCTCCTTCTTTTAGGGGGCTGTCCTTGGCTTTGGGGGTATCAATCATCGGCTTTGTCTTCACAAGATGCACCGTCATACTGTTGCAAATTGCATGGTGTGTGAGTAACGTGGCTGGGTTCACTGTTTTGCACCTCACAACGTGAATGTGTGGGCTTGATAATATGATCCCATACGCAGATTCTCTCTGTGTGATGAGGGTGGACTTTGAGTGATCCAAGATCGCAAATAGTGAGTGCTTCACATACAGTGTTACCGAGAACCCCATGACAATTGTGGAGCTCTTCTCAATTGCAAAGCCTGCAGCTGCAGGAGTTTGTTCAGAGAAAACTGTCCCTGCATCACAGAATCAAGTGTGCCATTGTAATAGGCCAGTGGCTTGTGTCCCATTGTGCTTTTTTGGGTGAATACTGCTGGAATTAGTGTGGCATTTGAGTGTGAGAAAATATATAATTTCTGTGTCCAGGCTGGAGTGGCAAGGATAGGTGCTGTTGAGATCACTTCTTTTAAGTCATTAAAATGCTTGATCATCTCCGGGGTCCACTCTATTCTGTTATTTTCTTTCTGTGCTTTCTTGAGGGCCAGTAGGAGTGGCCTCTTGTATGCTGCATAATCTAGAATTAAGTCTGTGCAATAATTGCACAATCCTAAGAATTTCTGCATATCTTTCACTGTGAGTGGCTTGGGAGTGGCACTGTTGCTGCCCTGTCAGGGATGATTCTTTTTCCATCTTCGGAGATGAGTTTCCCCAGGTAAAATACTTCCAGTACTGGAGTTTTGCCTTGTCGACCTTGTACCATTTCCTTACTAGCAACTCCAATAGTTTAAGTGAGTCTCTTCGGCAGCTCTGTTCACTGTCACTGAACACTAGTAAGTCATCTACGTACTCAATTATTGTGCTGGGAACCTGGATGTTACCTAAGTATTTTCGCAGTATTCTATTGAATATGCTGGAGCTTTCACAGTACCCCTGAGGCAGACAAGTGTCCTCATAGGGCTTTCTGCCCATACTAAAGACTGTGAGGTATTCAGAGTCTCAAAAGAAGGCATTCTTCAAATCCACCACAGTGAAATGAGTTGCCTCTTTGGAGATCCTGCACAAAATGGACGCATGGTTAGGGACAAGTGGAATCTCTTTCTGTACTACGTTATTAAGGGGGCAGAGATCCTGGATCACCCTTCAACTGCCCCCTGTTGCTTTTTTAATGGGGTATATTGCTGTGCTGCATGGTGAGGTAGAGTGTACTATGATCCCCTGCTGCAGGAAGGCCTGTATTGTTTCCCTGATACACTCCTCTGCTTCTCTGGACAGCGGGTATTGTTTCACCCACAGGAGTACTACCCCCACCTTGAGTGTGATCTTTACAGAGGTTACTTCTTTTAACATCCTTACATCATGTGGGTTGGTTGTTCATAAGTGTGTGGGAATGAGGGGAATGTGCTTTAAGTTGGCCTGGCAGAATGGGGGTGGTGCGACAACTGCCGTGAGGAGGAACTGAACTTTTCTGTATTGCACCATTATCATGCAGGGTATGCACATTTTCGAGGATGATCTCCCCATCATTGTTGATATCCTCAAAAATGTCAGCATCGCTCAATTCTTACATGGGTACAGTGGGATCAATGCATAACACGGTGCACCATTGGCACCCATGGGGGTCAGTACCTAGTATACAATTCTTTTTGCAGACACTAGTAAACCTTCTAGATCTAATGAATGTATTATGCCTCCAACCAACTGAGGGGACACCACAGGGCAAAAAGGAAATCAGCCGGCACTCTCCAGCAGCTTCTGGTAATCTGAGGGATGGCTTGGGCAAGCACTTTAATGCCATAAATGAACAGGTCAGGGTTAACAGGGATGCCTCATACTGCTACGAGCATTGCTTTAGTGAACAGATGCCAGGTGTAGCGCAGATGATACCTCTGTCTGAAAATGAGATTGTCATGTTCAGCTTACTTAGCAGATCTCTACCAAGCAAGTTGACAGGAGAACGCTCAGAGTATAGGAGGGGGGCCCTTATGACCTTCCCTCCCACTTTGAGGTCTATATATATTGTGTATGGAACTGTTAAAACATCCCCATAGAATCCCTTCATATCAAGAGTCTTTCCTGATAGAAGGAAGTTCAACCTCTCTGCTCCTGAGCCCACCATAAAGATGAATTGTTTCTTCCCTATCTCAGCCCCCACCAACTGTTCCCCTTCTGGATTTAAGGTAATTGACTGGACTGGACATGCAAGTGCTCTCTGTGGGCTGTCCTAGTCAGGGTATGTGTCTGTCCCCGGGAATGAAACTGGGTTTCCCCCCACTACTGTAGCGCCGTGAAATGGGGCCACTGTGCCATTAGGTGCAGTACAAAAAACGTTTCTATTCTCCGCTGGCTGTAGGTTAGGGCAGGGCTGGTAAGGCAGAATTGCCTGCTGCTGGTGTTGTGAGTGACAGGGACCATCTATCTGGTGTGGTAACTGTCTGTAGGCCTGGTGAATCTCATATGGTATGAAAGTCATTCTGGGAGGTACCTGGATGATGTCAATTATAATTCTGCTAGTTTTAGTTGTGACTTCCTCCCTGCCTGCTTCGACATTCTCTTGAAAAATGCCCCCACCTTCTGCATGTCCAGCACTGCCCTTGTCCCCCTCCTCTCGGTCCCGGACCTCCAAACCCCCCTCCTGTAGGCCCTCGGAAACCACCTCGTCCTCGCCGTTAGACAACCCCAGGCTCCTCGCAATGCCCATTCATCACAACCAAGCTGCCAGCAGGCCCCTAATCCCCACACAACCAACCCAGAGCCAGAGTCCATACCACTGACCTGGCCCCCACAGCCCTGTATTCCACGATAGTGAGCAACCCCAAGCCCCTAGCATAAACCAAGTGACCATAAAAGATCTAAGCATGCACAACTGTTTCATCCCTCAGCATAAAACACATGCTTTGTAACACAAGGTACAGGGAGGGAGACATATAGATCACAGCCTTGAGGGTGCATTCCTCCCAATGATACTAAATGTTTGCAACATGGAGGGACAAGAGGGAAGTGAACTTCCGTGAGAACTGGTGGTACGGACTCATTCTGCTTTAATGATTTTGGTCCTCGGCAAATCTTTCCATGGAGCATGACTGGTGGTATGATATTATTGGCTATTTATAATGTGCTTAATACCCAGAGGTTTCTAAGCGTGGACCTCGGTATCGAACCTGTGGTGCTCCGTGCCGTTTTGCTTCAAAGGCGAGTAAGCTGCCCCTGAGCTATCCTCCTGAGACATGCAAGCCTGCGCCTCTGCCATTATTACAACATGGTGTTTCTTTCTATGTGCTTTCTAAGGTTATGCATCTGCAGTTCATTCTATATTTTATCCACAGCAGGGGTTGATAGTGTGGTTCTCTCCCCATTTGTAAACTACACTATTTAATAGGGGATTTGCGACTCCTTACAGTGCCTACTGTGGTGGGATATACTAATTTCCATCCCAACAAAGCCACTGACCTTGTCACGTTGTGAGACGGGGTGGATGTTGCAATGACCGAAGACCCTCACTCATTGTCCTCTTTTTGTTTGTCGAGTGTCAGTCCATTGCCACTCTCATATGGCTGTGACCCATCAGTCATACAAAACTCCTCACAATTCTCCCACATGATATGGCCATCACTTAATGATGTGCTCAGCATCTCCACTGGTTGTTGCAATGTCACATGTATCTCACTGTAATCACAACTTCATATGCTGGGATTTATGCCGCTGTCTTCTTGTAGCACCTCATACAGATGGTTTGATCATTTGTGTTGGTGCCCACCTGACCAACAGGGGTGAGTATTCTCTCACGACGTTTTGAGGCGACACACTGCAGTGACTCCTCTTCAATTATGATTAAACCATCTACTTTCGGATAGTAATTTGTACTTCTTAGCTGCCTACTTTGCACTCCCAGGAGAGGTGATCATTCTGGTAACACAGATTCGGTGGCGGCGAAGGGTAAAAACACGCAACTGGGCCCCCCTACACCATGCTTCTTGCTAGGAGTCGTGATTGGACTCGGGGTCACGGCCACGCCTACTGTGGCAAATTCATTCACATGAGCACTGTTTGACACCTCACAATCAGTGGTTAAGTTGCTCATGCTCCGAATTAACATGATACCCTTTTTCTGAAAGGTGGGGGGAGGGAGTGGGAGCATACAATTTCAACCAGGGCTACAATAGGGTCCAATTCTCTCACCTACTACTATAAAAAGCAAACATCTAGACCTAATGTTCACAGCAGCACATCCCACATCGCATTACTGTATATCTCTAAGAAGCACATGTTATTCATCAACCCTCCACGGACGAAGGTAACAGAACAACAACAGAATTTACTGGCCAGTGCCAACTTGCTAAGTGCATTACACTTCACACCACTCACCCCGCAAACAGCTAAAAGCATTTTCGAAGGCACTTCTCGATGAGCACGCGCGCTGATGCATGCGGCCGGAACTTGGTATAGTGTGCCTCCTGGTAAGGGGAGGAGTCAATCTCTAGCCTCTGCAAATAATAGATAAGGCTAGCGGTCAGTGTTCATGATCTGTAAATATCCAACAAGCATGTAACACATTTGCTAGATAGAGAAATACCTGTCAGCCTCGGCAATATGAGACTCGCTCTAAATCTTGATCGGGTTTATTCCAGATTCTCCAGCACATCGGCTAACAGCACTTTTGAAGGCACTTCCAGATGTGTGCACATCAATGCGCATGACCAGACCCTGATATAGTGTGCTTCCTGGTAAGGGGAGGAGTCAACATGTAGGCTATGTAAATAATAGATAAAGCTAGTGTTTAGTAAATGCTCATGATGTCCAAATGTCCAACAAGCAGGTAGCATATTTACTAGACAGAGAAATACCAGTCAGCCTCAGCAATATGATTCTCACTCTCAATCCTGATCGGGGCTTATTCCAGAGTCTCCAGGACGTCAGTTAACAGAACTTTCAAAGGCACTTTCGGATGCGCGTGCGCTGATGCATGCGGCCAGACCTTGATATAGTGTGCTTCCTGGTAAGGAGAGGACTCAATGTGTAGCCCTAGTCAGCCTCAGCAATATGATTCTCACTCTCAATCTCGATCGGGGCTTATTCCAAAGTCTACAGTACATCAGCTAACAGCACTTTCGAAGGCACTTCCGGATGCACGTGCAATGTGTTGCCCAATTGTGTGCCTCTTTGCCTCCTCGGGGTGGAATAGCCCTGAATCAACTGCCTCCTTACAGTCCTCATCTACTACTACCTGCCACAGTGCAAGCTGTTAGGTACCCCCTCCCATTGGATGACACTTGTCTGGGGGTACAGCATCTGCACTGTCCTGAAGTGCTAGCTGTCACTCCACTTCCTGCCCCCGTGTGTGCCTGGGCAAGCACAGTGACCACCTCATGTATCATTGTTGGGACACCCATCTCGTGCAGGGACGTAGGCACAATCAGACTGGGTGCTAGTGGTGGGACTGGTGTACAGGGGGCTGTGGTGGTATGTGGCATGGAAGGCTCACTGGAGGATGACTGTTGTACAGAGGAGGAAGTAGAAGAGGGGCAATTGCTCTGGCTAGACTTGAGAGTCCACCGGAGAGCAGCGCAGTTACCAGCTTGTCTAGAAATCAGCACATCTCATTTGATGCTGTACAAGCACCTGGCGAGAAGCTTGAACAGCATCACAAATAGATGCAGTCCGTGTCAGGACCCCAGCCAACAGGGGCAGCACCCTATATCGGTTAGACACAGCAGCCGGAAGCAGAGCATCAGTCTGGCTGAAGGCATCCAGGAAAGTGATAACTGCAACAACAGACCCCTCCATGGTGGACTGCACATCCTCCTGTCCCTGGGCCAGGGGTTCAGCCTGAACATCCTCCTCGATTGCCCACCTGACCCTGTGGGCTGGGCTGCAATGGCCTCCTACTCCACCTCCACCTTCATCTACCCTGATGACTCCAGAGCGTCTTCTGCACTCAATAGCCCCTGTTTGGCAGCACCCTATCCCACAGTTGCTGAGGTGTCCCCCACCACAATCCGCTCCTGGGACTACCCTCTGAAGCCTCGCCTGATGGTACTGGTGCTCCCCCAGCCACATCGCTCACAGAAGAGGAGGTATCAACAGTGAGTGGCTGGGGTCTGCACCGTGGCCTGGAGTCCTTGTCCCTTTGTCTCTGCTCCACATAACTCGATCTGCCTCTCCACCAGATGCAGCAACAGTGGAAAAGGGGACAGCAAACATCAGCATCACTCAACTGTGAAAATGCATCTGTGGCGTGCACAAAATTAAAAGTACCATGATGTCTGCATGGTTCAACCAGCAACTGCCACAATCACACCCGCCCATGCAATTGGCTTGAATACAGACACCCGATTGTAGGGACAATGATGAGTCAGTCATGACACATGCACCTACCAACCCAGCACATTGATGTATGGCCACAGGCACATTGTAATAAATCATGACATAGCACAATACCAATGCCAAAGTGACACAACTGTAACCGCAGCCGGGTCCATGGGAAGTGCACCTAGGCACATGTCTCACTAACACCATTGCATGTCTCAGATCGGTATCACTACATATTATCCCCACCAAAAATATCACCATATATATGGTCATCTGGAACGGCCATAGGTGATATTTTTGGGGGGGATAATTTTTGGGGTTTATGGGAGCAGGGGTTGTGGGGTGTCCCCCGCTCCTTTAAAAATAATGTAGGGGTTGCGGGAGTGTCCCCCGCAGATTCCATGCATTAATATTGCTGCAAAAATATGGCAATATTTTTGTATGATGATATTTTTGCAGGGATATCAACACATGGAACCCTCAAATAATATTCTTGTCTGCTTGCATAGACATGCAGTGTGGGAAAGGCTACAAACAGGACAGCCACGAGGAGCTATGCAAGGAAATAGCCATGGCCTATAAAGTGGCACACAAGTGTGTGGCCAAAATGTCTCCACAACTGGGGCTATGTCATTGATGAACTAGAATAATACCATTCCGAGAGGCCCCCAAATGCATTATGGAACCCCATTAGCACTACCCTGGGACACCTACTGTGGTCCATATCCAGCCTGGACCTGGACCTTCAACTGCTGGATTTGCTCAGCCACTCCCACAGCATTCAGACCTGTAGTCACACACCTGCTCCAGTGCCCTGGTATCATCATGGAGGAGATCCTCAAGCACCCATGCCACATGTCCGTCACAAAGGGAGACCCTTAACAAAAACTACAATGCATGTACAGAGTGGTGTCCATGGAGGTCAAATGTGTGACAGAGGTAGGTCAGCTGTGACTCAGGCCATCTTGTGACACTCACCTGGTCTCTGCGGAGGCGTTGGGGCATGGTTGTAGCCCTCCCAAGAATTAGATCACCACTGTCAGGCCTCTCCCTCTGCAGATAAGCTGTGAGCGGCAGCAATTGGTGACACTGCTCCTGCGTGGATATGAGAGAAGGTGAGGGCGCTGATCTGTGACTATTGTACCTCTCAAACTCTTCTCCCCAAGGTGTGGGGTCTGTGAGCATGTACCGGCCCATAAGGCTCACCTGTTAATTATTGATGATAAACTCTCCATCCTACTTCTTCTGGCAGGGGCGCTTGTCGATGGGACCTAGTTCCTTCACTGATCCCCGGTAAGTAATAGTCCAGTCCAGCTGCGACTATGCTTCTCCTGGTTGGTAGTAAGTGTCTCTCAATGTCTCTTATCTCTTTCCCCTTTCTGTTTTCTCCTTGTCTCTTCTTGTTTTAATGTCTTTGTATTATTGCTCCCAATATTGTTGTCAATTCCTGAATCATGTTTCTCTTCTGTTTTCTTCCCAATAGGTGGAAATGCGTCCCAAAAGCAGCTGTGGGGCGAAATATGCTGGCGGTGGAAGATGGATGAATCTGCAATGTCGGACAGCAGGTAAGTGATGGTTTAAGGAAAACTGAATGTCTTTTAAGTGTCTAACATTGTCTTCTGTTTTTCCTTGCAGGTGCTGCTGTCATGGACGGAGATGTGCCAAGATGAAGATTTCAGCATCTGGAAGATTTTGAAGATGAGCTGCAGTGAAGATGTCAGCATTCTGGAATATTTGAAGATGAATGCCAGGATCAATGAAGACGCGCACAGGTGAGAGCAGATTTCCCCAGGAGGTAAGTATGATGGCAGGAAGCACGATTTCCAAAGCTAAGCTTGTAAGTATGATGGCAGGAAGCTAAGTCTGATCCCAGGCAGCAGTGAGTGTTACGCTCTGCCTCGGGGATCGGAGCAGCTTATATAGCCACGATCATGGACACGCCCACTGGTCCTGGCTTGCCTGCCACACCCTGCCACTCCTAGAGAGTCAGCACATGCAAGGCAACCCAATAGCAGCAGCCACACCCAAGAGTACACGTGGAGCTGCTTTAGTGAAAGGTAGTTCCCATTTTAAATACACTTTGCACCCAAAATTAGGTGCTATGTCCATAATAAACCACTCTTATCCCAAATAAATGTTCTTGCTTACTGTTATTCATGAGCCTTGCGCAAAATGTGCCAGGACTGTGTCCATCCGGGCCCCCTGTGAATGTGGCCCTTTAATGTTTGTGTTCTCGGCCCAATGACCATGACACATCTGGAGGGTCTAGCCCAGTCACATGGGCTGTTGGACCTGGCCGTAGGAACTGACCGAAGGAATAGATGGATGTGTAGTCATGAGGCAGTGACTGCCATAATGCCACCATTCAGGGTCTGGCCTTCAGTCACCAACACTGTTCTGGGGTCTGCTAGTGGCCTAAAACCATCTGTGGTCTGAGCCCCATCAAAATGACTTATGTCCCATGAGCGGTGCTGGGAAGAAGTCCACTTAATGCCACATGCCCTGTGGCCACTGTCAGATTAGAAAATGACACTGTGCACTGTGAACCTCCCACATCACTCAATTTGACCGAGAGACCCCTGGAAATGTAATGTTGATCCATTCAAGTAACATGCCCTAATATAGCAGTTTGCCACCCCTGATCGGAATACTTAGCCAGGTAACAGGATCTCAGGTGTCTGGCCTAGGGCAAAGTTTCACACCCACAGGTCTGGTTGAGTGACCTCAGTGTCCGCGGATGTCCAAATGATGCATGGTGGGGGCCCTGTTGGTCATGCATGCACCAAAACCCCAGCAGCAGAGCATGGACCCAGACACTAATCCTACGAGAAGGGGGCAGCTTTTGCACATGCCAACCCCACTGGTGAAGTGAAGAGTATGCTGCCAACCTGTCTGTCGTCATCCAGGATTGCATGAAATATGACCTCAGCTGAGAAGTGCAAAACCATGGCCCACGTAGGCCCATACCCACTGTGTTTAGTCCAGCCCCTCTGACTGTGCCACCATCCCTGTACTCTCCCGTGACCACGGGGGAACTGCTGGCCTACTCTGCCTCTGCACTGCCTGGAGGGGAGAGACACTCATGTAAGGGGCTCTCTCTGGGGGGGTATGCCCTGTAGTTGACACCGTCCCAATGCAGGTGGCATGTAAATACCTTTCTCAACAGTCCAACCCAAGATAAACCAAGTGTGCAATATTGACCAGTAGAATGCAGGGAGCCAGATGGACAGGGTGATCTGCTTTTGAGGTGTAAGTCATTGAGAGTCATTTGCTGACCAGGCAACCTGCTGTGCCACAAAAGTGCTTGCCCGCTCAGATAAATGACCCAGCAGACAAAGCTCTGTGGGCACATTACGTGGTGCATGGCCCTTGTACATCCTGGGGATTCCCGAGCCTGGGTGTGTCAACAAGTACCTAGTGGGGGCAGAAGGGAACCTTACACACTGTCAACAGTCAGCCAGAGGCAGGCAACTATGCTTATTTGTACACTATGTACCCTGGGTGACAGAGAAAGAGGACTGGACAAAAGTGCCATACCTACTCATCGACACAAGAGCAGTGCATTCCAGATTGTTGCCCATCCGGACCTCCGAGCTGGCTAACCTTTCGGGATCTACCATGGGTCCCAAAGGTCCACCATCAGATTACTGGGCAGTTCAAAGGATCATGATGGGCACATGCGGCCCATTGCCCTGGCCTCCCACCATAGACCACACACCCCTGCAGCATGTCCCCAGGAGACAGGACACAGGAGTAGATGGGTGTGCAATGGGTCCCCTGGTAGGGTGACCAACCACTGAATGCATGTGAGCATTGCTGGTCGGGGGGACCCACCGGGCATGTATTATGCACTGCTAGGAACACTGTACCTGTCAAGCAGCCCTGTCCTATGCAGGACCACACAAGCCCATCATGATTTCATTAGACAAAACATGGCCATGCAAAAGGGTGGAGGCATCTTGCAAAACCTGCATGGGCACCTGTCGACCAAATAACATGTAGCAACATGCACCCCTGACAGTTTTGCATGTAAGCATGCAACACGTACAGGCACACATTGCTGAGGTACATGCATCTATGCTGTTGCTTCCAGCCCACACAAATGGCATGATCACACATCATTTCTGACTCCCCATGCAGTGGGCAGACAGAACACACTCCTGTCCCTTAGAGGTCAATGCACCAACATGATATCTAAAGACATCCATACACATATGTCAGTCTCAGCTGCTAAGTGTGGATGTTGCAATCTTCACTTGAAAATGTGAAACCCATAGAGGTGTCATGCATGCATGTCCCTCACATGCCCCCAACATCATAATCTGTCATCTGTAATTGTCACATCACTTATTGTCATCAAATTAAATTGCATGTGCGCGAGTGCACCAACTCACCAAAGACTGACAGTGCATGTACCTACACTTATCCCTTTTACAGATGTCTGACATCACATACATCCAGCATTGGCAGGAGGCTTGTTGCTGGTGTAGATCAGTGCAACACACATGCTCTCTACAGAAGGGAGAAACTGCAATCATGCATATCCATGCACCACACACATACACTGTGTAGCAGTGCACCCCATAGGTACTCACCAGCATCTTCCAGAGTGCGTGCCACTCGAGGATCTATGGGTGAGTGCTGGGTAGAACCTCTCAAGGACACAGCTGAAGGGTTGACATATGTTAGCAGCCTGTACAGTGCACCTGCATGGTAGCACCTGTCTGTAAGGCTGGCATTGCCTTATCAAGGCCTGGTGCTTTGGGTCCTCCCTGCACCACTTTTTTGCGGTCTTCACAGAATGGACTGCCACCTCCTCCATGTTGATGGCAGATGTGATGTGTTCCTAGATCCTCAGATGCCCTTTTATTTCTGAGCTGCATTGCTGGGTTGAAGAGGGTGTTGGTGAAGTTGGCAGTCTTCTGCCTCACAGCTGTGAGATTTCAGCTAGATCTAGAGGAGGATGGAGCAGACATGGCAACTCCTGAGGCAGGTGTGGGCTAGCTGGGTCTTGATGATGTGCTGTGGTGCTGTGGTGGCGGTACAGAGAGGTGGAAGTCCAAAGACAGCATATGAGGTGATGACATGGCCTTACAGGTCAGGCGCAGGAGAAAAGGCAATGGGTGAACAGCAGGCACTCCAAAGCAGTACTAGTGGGAAGCAGGCACTGACTACCAGGCAGCAGCAGATGGTGAGATTTGGAGGAAATAGAGGGTGAGGCAAAGTAAATGGCACAGAGGCAGGAGGAAGGTCTGTGTTGCACCTATTCATGAGACAGAGTGGATAACGAAGTAAGGGTTCTTAGCTTGTAAATTACATGCTTCGCGCTGTACGCAGCACACCTACGTGGCCCACAGCAGTAATGGGGAGATTTAGAAGGTGCAACGCGCATTCCCAGTTGTGCATAAGAAGGTACATAGCTGGATTAAGTATAGCAGAAACACATTTGGGTGTGCTCTGTGAGCCTGTTGCCTTCACGTTATGCATCGCGTACTGCCTTTTTTCGAATGGGGTGCCCATACACATCATGTATCTTGTTTTCCTGTTGAGGATGACTATATGCATCACATACTGCATTTTCTTTAGTGGGATTCCTAGCGGGGCCCTCTTGGCACCAAAAACAGCATTTTCTTATCTGTGGTGCCTTGCGGAGACCCTACACATAATCTAGTGCTATTTCCTTTGTGGGGTGCTTTGCACAGCACTCTATGCATCGCAACCTGGATTTTCTTTTTTAGGGTGCGCTGCAGAGTCCTATACACACAGCGTACCTCATTTTCATTTGTGGGGTGCCTTGTTGTGTCCCCTATGCATCGTGTATCAATTTTCTCGGTTGAGTTTGCCTCTAGAACCACTCATCTATGTTCTGCATCATGAAGCCTATTTTAGGGGTGTTGCATTTCAGACTGATTGTACCATGATTGGGAAGGCTCCGCTGATAGGGAGAGGATGCAGATGTGGACAATGATGGCAGCAGGAGAGTTGTGCAGTTGCCCCTGGATCACTGAGGACCACCAGGGTCTTTAGGGGACATCCTGCAGATCAGGAAGGTCCTAGGTCATTTGGTCGAAAATAAATGGTCGACAGGACAATTGGTCGACACCAAAAGGTCGACAGGTCAACTGGTCGAATAATTTTCTTTGTGTTTTTTCACATTTTCTTTTTTTTGGTGGGGGGTCCCCCGAACACCCTTTTTTTTGCTAAAAAGCCATTTTTTCCCTAAAGGAAAACCTAAAAAATATATATATAACTTTAAAAAAAATTCAACCATTTGACCTGTCGACCAAATTGTGTCTTACCAATTGTCCTGTCGACCATTTGTCTGTCGACCATTTGACCGGAAACCATCAGGAAAACACACCACCCCATGAACTGGCACAGGTGAGGGCGTAGGACCACCAAGGAAGAATCGCTTTACCAATGAGGAGCTGCAAATCCTCACGGAGTATGCTTTGAACCATGTGTTGCTCTACCCTTTGCCTGGCAGTACCCTTACTCCACCTCAGTGTCAGAAGAAGTGGCAGCAGGCCACTGATATCATCAATGCCTGTGGCATGTAGAGGCACACTGCAAGACAGGTGCAAAAGAGAATGGGAAACATCTTGCAATGGCCAAGGAGAAGCTCAGTGGGAACCTGGCTTCTCCCCTGACCAATGGAGAAGGTTCCCCATAAGAGGAGGAGCTGATTCCATTTGAAGAGGTCACTGTTGGATTCATCAGCAGTGAGCAAGTGGCTGGTGTGGAAGGCTCAGACACCCATATCTCCACATCAGTTGAGTGCCACGTGTGCTTTCCATATGTGCTCACATATGTTGGGGTAGAGTTGGCAGCCAAACATGGGCACTGCAGAGATTGTACCATGTACGCTTCCATCACATGACCTGCATTTCTGGAGGTGGTTGTGTGCTGCCTGTTTGCGATTCAAGTTGATCTCACAGTACACATCACTGTATAGAGTTTTTCACTGCAGTGCCAATACACCCATGTGTGGCAATGACATGCATGACAAATCTCATTGGACACATTCACAGTGTCATGCATGCGTATAGTTGATTGTAACCCACAGGTAATAACAGCAAGGAGTGGATGATGTAACAGTCATCCATTCACTGATCCTAGCTGCCATTGGACATGGCTGAATTACAATGTCAGTGCAAAGACGCATAGGGCTGTCTTCCAGACAGGAGTAAAGGTCAATGTTCAGTACAGTACATTCCACATTTTGAGTGCTGATATAGCAGTGGCCATTCAAGTGTGCACTGGACATTTCTATGTTGCAGTGCCCTCACACATTATTGAGGTGCATGTGATCATAGTCAACCACATATCTGGTGAGGGCAATGTTGTGATGGTGGTTGCAGATCATGGCAACACATATGGCTGCATGTAATTTGTTGCAATAAGACAAGGTCGAAGTAGAGTAGAGGCTCATTGATGATGCACAGACCTCCATCCTTCCTCTGATAGGGATCACTCACAATTAATTTGTGTGTGTATATGTGTACTCTTGATCCTACAAACCATATCATGTTTATGGCCTGATGTGCCCTGGCATGATTACACAGGTAGGTCACTGAATGCCATTCATCTGTGCCTTACATGTCAGTGTGTTCAGTATCAATTTGTGATCTATGTTATTTGCGGGCCCTTTCGAGTCTGTATGCATTGCAATGACATATGCATTTTCTGCCAGGCACCCATATCTCAAATGTTGCTGTCTGTCTTTGTACAGGTGATGATGCAGAAGATGTTAAGGTGGATGAGGAAGATGAGGGGGACACTTGACAGACCACCAGTGGAGGCTGGTGTATCATGCCCTCTGAAAATCCCCAGGTGCACCAGACACTCTTTGATAGGGTTGCAGACGCTTCTTCTGACTCTAAAATCTCTTCAGATGTATCTTCTGAATCAGATGAGGAGGACGCACTGAGGGACATGGAGGGTTCCCGAATGGGCAGTCTGGATGGGGCAGTTGAGTCTGAGGAGGTGAGCCAGGATACACGGGTCCAGTCAGTGGGAAGTCCCAAGTCAACAGTGGTTATGGCTGCAAGATCGCCCTTGCCTGGGTCAGAATTAGCACCAGGTGCTGTTCTCAAACAGAGGGTTGCAGACCTGCAGCCAATGACAGAGGTACCACTGTGATGGGCCTGGACCCTGGCATCCCACCATCATCAGCCCCATACACGTGGTGGATGTGTGCATGACAGACAGAGTGGGAGCAGCAGATGCTGCGTGCAACCATCCAACATGATGAGGTCCTGCAGGAGAGGGCCATGGACCTCAATTGCCGGGCTGAGAACAATGACTCCTCAGCTGCTGTGCATGATGCACAGCATCTGCCCTCTTGGGACCATCTGCAGCGGTTGATGGACACCTTGATGAGGACACTGCATACAGAGCTGCAGTCCACAAGGTTCTCCCACAGACTAGGTGTGGAGGCTACCATCAAAAATCAGCATGATGATCTGCCAGCTCTGCGGGATTCCCTGCATATAGATGCAGTGGCCCAGAGAAGAAACCTGCAGCTGGAAATATTGTAGTCTAGAACTTGCAATCGCTGTAACATAGAGACCTTGAGGGATTCACTGCAAGTTGATCTGTTTGCTACAAGATCCCTCCACCACCTAGAGATGGACACCTGGAGGCAAATGCTCACCCGGCAGTTAGATGCATCGCGAGTGAGCACATATGAGGACTATGTGGCTACTCATGAGGAAGTTCATCGGGACTTCACAGCCATTGGAGTACTCATGTATGCATTTGTATCATAAGTGGCCATAGCCAATGAAGACCAGGCTTTGGCACTGTGTGTACAGGATGCCCCACCACCACCTGAGGATCCGCCACAGGATGGCAGTGCCAGGCCACCCACGCCACCTATCCCACCTATACCCTGATGTCCATTAGCCCATGAGGGTGTATGATGTTTTCTTTTGTTCACTTATGTGGACCCACCCCTAGGGTGGACATATTTTTATTTTTTCACCCATGCCCAAGATGGACTTTCTGCCTTTTTTTGTTGTCTCCATCCAGGGTGGACTTATTTTCTTTTTTACCCCTGTCCAAAATGGACTGTTCATCATTTTTATTTGTGTCACCTTGAGTTATGAGACATTTCCCTCTCAATGCTTTATGGAGTTTGGGGACTTGACATGCTGCCATGCGCAGTGGAGTCAACTGCCATCGTTCAGTGGCCTGAAACAGCCTCTCGCACACAGGTGCAGGTTGCAATCTACATTGATTTGCATATATGCAGTCAGCATGAATGACTCCTTTATCTGGTCCAATTCAATGCCCCCTGCTGTTACAGGTATCATGCCTCATCCAGTACCTGCATGCCCTAATTGGTCCACCCAGCACCCTTTTTACACCCTAGTCTACATACCCTCTGCTATACACTGGCCGTCCATCCCCCAATGCGCAGGCACAGTGTTAGGTGGAGGTGGTGAGGGAATCACAGAAGAACAGCACTGCCGGTAGGTAAGGTCATGACTGTCAATCATGTTCATGGCTGGTGACGTTTGGACCGCCAATAGGGGCATGGAGTGGCACACATAGGGTTTGCATGCATGATGTGATTTGTTGTTTTTGGGTGCTGGTGAATCCCGATAAAAATGTGATTTGGCCCATATGTCTGTGTGTGTGTATGTCTCCTTGATGTCACATGCATGTGCTTTGGGCTCCAGGTTGCACATCCACAAAGTGCAGCAGACTCAGAAGGCTGTGCTGCAGTTTTCCTCCTTGACCCATTGGCAGAGTTTTCCACTGTCAACAACAGCATCCTCATGAACAGACTCCGCTCTCTAGGCATCATGTACTCTGCATTGAGATGAATCACCTCTTTCGTCACTGACAGGTCACAAATCCTCATCCTACCACCCTTCCCCTGCCCCTGCCCTGACTCCAATGGGGTCCCACAGGTTGACTGCCTATCCCCCCAACTCTTCAACCTGTGCCAGAGCCCGCTCCCCACCCTTATCTGCCCACTTGACCTGTCCTGCGATGATGACGCAGATGACACCCAGATCATCACCAAGAGCCATAAGACCCTGCATCTCCCCATCCTGACCTCACTTCGTGGCTAACAGATTTCCAACTACTGCCTGACGGCTAACCAACTCCTCCTTAATCCTGGTAAAACCGGAATCCTGATTTGCAGTAATAAAGCACTCTTCCACTAACCCACCCTCTGCCTGTGGACCCTAGACCCCACTCCCACAGTACCCAGCTCAGTAAAGAACTTGGGGTGCACCGTGGATCCAGACAGAAAGCTCTCTCACCACATCAATGCTGCATGTACATCCTGTCATCTACACCTCTGAATCCTTAGATGATATGTCCTTTACCTCTTCTACCCTCCCTGAGTCACGCCAATGTTGGCTATCATCCTCTCCTGCCTAAACTGCTCCTGTATCCTTTATATGGGGCCCCTGCCAATCAGCCCAGAAAGCTACAACAGATGCAGTACATTGTATCCCACCTCCTCATCGCACACACCCCAGGGAACGTATGACTCCTGCACTCAGGGTACTCCACTGGCTTACCACCTGCGGACGTACCACCTTCAAAGCCATGTGCATCACCAAGTGTGCCCTCCATGAGATGGGCCCACACTTCCTCCAACATTGACTCATAGGCTACCAACACAACAGAAAACAGAAACCTCATATCAGGCTCTTCACTCCTCCTTGTGATCCCTTCCTTCAATTCCACTTTAATTGGAGGAACCTCTTCCTCCATCCAGGCTCCCACAGCCTGAAACTCCTTCCCACTCAGCATTTGCCAAGTAGAGGACCACCTTTCCTTTCCGGAAGGTACTCATTCCTGGCACTTTCCTTCCCCAAGCTGGACAA
Source organism: Ambystoma mexicanum (assembly GCF_040938575.1). Classification (NCBI taxonomy): domain Eukaryota; kingdom Metazoa; phylum Chordata; class Amphibia; order Caudata; family Ambystomatidae; genus Ambystoma; species Ambystoma mexicanum. Next base: position 789,030,044 of record NC_090939.1, read on the forward strand.
AGTCCATACCTCATGCAAATCACCAGCACAGATTGCCTTTCTGGGGGCACCCTGCTGGCACATGGCAATGTAGAACAACATGTCATGCTTGTGGTGGTTTTTATGGAGTCCAGCATTTGTTTGCCAGCAGCCTGGCCAATGGGAGTAAATCAGCTGACCTGCACATGGATTGCAGGGCAGCATGCCTGCATGTCTCCATGCACTCCACAGGACCGATTTATCAGTATCAGTATCAGGTAATATTATCCCCCTAAATAATGTTGCCATACATATAGTTGCCGGGAAACGGCATAGGCGATATTATTTAGGGGGATAATATCTGGGGTAAATGGGAGCGGGGGTTGCGTGGGTGTACCCCGCTCAATTTTTTTAAAAAGTAGTGGATGCGGGGGTTGCCCCCACAGGTTCCATGTGGTAATATTGCTACAAAAAAAAAAAACTGAGCCATTTTTGTATGGCAACATTTCTTCTGGGATAATATCACATGTAACCGAGTTATCACACTTGGACCATCTAGATTCGGACTGATTGACACATGTACACCCCTGACAGCCTTTACCTGAGTTCCACATACAAGTCACTTGCTCTTTACAGTTGGTTTTCTGTATGATTTTTCGTCTTTAATGTATTGCATGACTTTTCTTTTGCCCATTGTTGCTCCAATCTTGCACTGGAAGGGTCTGCAATGTATGCGGATGGGGTGAACTCTGGTATGGGCATGCCACAGCCTTGTATGCATGGGGAGTGAGAACCTGGGTCTATTTCTGGGTTGCCTGCTGTGGTGTGTTTTGTTGATCATGTGGTTTGCAGGCTGGGAAGCTGAGGAATCCCCTTTAGCAGGTACCCCTTATTTTTCTCAGTCTGCCCTTTACCCTCTCCCCCTTTTATCCTTCTTCACGCCCCACCTGCTCTATTTTACCTTCAGTTGGCCTCCCAGCCTCTGTAGCCCTGATTCCTGCTTTCCCCTCTGTCTGTCTCTCTTCCCCTTCCTCTCAGCCCTCACCCTCTCAAACAGCCCTCTTCTCTATCTTCATCTCCCCACTAGCTAATCTCCTCCTTGCTTCCCACTCCCTCCTATCCCCAGGAGGTAGATAGAGATCTATTATCTTATTACCCTGTTTCCTCCTTCCCATCAGCCTGCCCAGTCAAACTTTCCCTCCACAGCCACTCCTCAATTGGTGTTCCTTTCCCTCCCCTGCATCCAATGGTATCCCATAGGCCCCTAGGTCTCATGAAAGGGTGTGTGCTGATGGTGTATACCTGCCATCAATGCTCTGCTTTGTGGCCGCAGCCCAGGCCAGACATACACCTGTGTTTGGTGTGCCTAACATAGTCTTCCAGCAAGAATGTCACTTCTGTTCCAGTAATTGATCAGTTTCTGAGTTCTGATTTTGCTGTACTCTTATGTGCTCATGGCCTTTTGTGTGACCTGTCTGTTATTGCCATTGGGGAGACCCAGTCCATCTGCACACACAACAAGCCCACCCTGGGTCTGTTCATCCCTGCTCAAGGACAGTCGCTCTGACTGGGGTCTCCCACACAGCTTTCCACATTTTGGCCCACCTTCCGCAGCTGTTTTAGCAATTGCTTTCCACCCTTCTTTATACCATGTCAAGGGTATGCTCCCTCGGTAGGACCCCTTACGTGGCTGGCTTTCAAGCAGAGCAAACACTGGTATCCTGGCAGATCACTGGTGGACAGATCATAGTGGAAGGGGTTGGGTGTTGTTAGCCCCAGTTCCTGCCCTTTCTGGCATGCTGTTCACCCCCCTCCACTGAGCATTATGTGCAGCAGTTCGGTACAACTGTTCTGTGTGGTGCCAACCCCCTGTCAATGCACCAGTGGTGGCACATTTAATTACCCCTCCTGATTTCCATTGTGCTTGAGCCCAGCCACTCACCTTTCACCACCACTCCCGGAGCAGGCTGGTCCAGCAGTGCCCATGTGGTTGACCAGTCCACCCCCCCAAGTGTTGTGAGGATGCACGCTCTGTTGCTTCTAATCCCATAGATGTCACAATGGGTGTGAATATTGGGTTGAGGTGGGTCCAAGCCTCCCCCATTGACATCCTCTACCAGTTGCTGCTACCGGGTAGTCCTTGCCCTACCAGGTAGTCTTTGCCAGAGGAATATGCCTGTATCAAAGATTGAGCCATACATGTGTTTTTACACATGGGCAGTTCTGTGATACCACAAATGGCTTGTTGAGTCAGTGATGTACCCTTTGATGGCTGCATGTGTTACTTTGATTATTGTGGTGTTTGTACAGCACATATATGCCAACAAATGCTGACCTCCTGGGATGCATGCATTAATCAAACCTAGATTAATGCAGCATAGCACAGTTGCTTTGGTGAATGTTGCTGCCCTAGATCAGTTTGCACCCCCCCAAGAGCGCAACCATACATTGCAATGTCTGCCCTGTCACCTTCCGATGGCACTGCTTGTACCATCCATGTCACAGTTAAGGGTGAATCAAGATTAAAATCCAGAGAGTGAGTGTGAGAAACATCTACCATGCACATTACCCACTCCCAATACAGGGAGGTAGTCACTTCTATCCATGTCATAGGACTCTTTCAAGGGCCTGCGACTGGAGTGTGCACACTTCACATCCTTAGACGAGATTCATTGGAGGACAAGTCTGGTGCCAGCAGCCATGGTAATTCCAGCTCCGAATACATATGTAATGGTTGTGGCAGTCCCCATTACTCACAGTTGGATCTTGTTATCAAGTCAGTTGTCTGGCACGAGGCACACAAATGCCTATCCCAGCCCCAGACACTGTAACCATGTGGTGACTTATCACACTGCCACAGAAGACAGCTTTCAGACACAATGTGCTGTGCACCGAGTACACTTTCGAAATGTTCCAGAAAGGTCTTCCTGGACTCCAACGTGTGGATGCTGGACCTGGTGCAGTTACTTGTTTCCAGCACCTCCTGGCCACCCTGTTTCATCCCTCGTGGGGTCAGTTGAGCCATGCGCACAGAATGCATCACATGTTGGTGATAGTGGTGGTTGGCTGAATACTGCACATTCCCCTACCCCAGGGCAGCTGGCTTGGCACATGTGGTTGTCAGTAGTGTTCCACATCTGCCTGCACAGGACGTAGGCCTCGTAACAACATCTATCAGGCAACCTCTCCCCCAGTGTGCTTTTGTGCATATTGGGACAGCACACACTTGATGTTGCCAGAGGCACCATGCTGGGTCAAACCCCCAACTCCCCTGGGCTCAGCCACTCGAGCTTCTGCTCCTACAGTATGGCCCAGATCAGATGTGCCGTGCCACAGAATGTTAGCATCCCACTAAGCAGAGGGGAAGTGACTTACTAGGATTCCATCAGTAACAGCAGGTGTAGAGGGGATTGCCCAAAGCTGCATCCATGTCCAGCGATGAGGGCATGACATTTGGCATGCAGGAGATAGATTGCCCGAGCATCAATCTGGGCACCCAAGTCCTTATGTTTGGGGCACACCACATGGAAGCTGTCAGGCTGTTTCGTACCCCAACATGGCAGGAACAGGTCCTGAGCCTGGTGCTTTGGAATGCAGCCCAAAGTGCTGGTAGATTCCTTCCAAGGATTAGTATATCGGTGAGACCAAGGGTCAACAAGTACCACAAGTGAACATTGAAGAGTACTTTGATGAGTAATTTCAAGAAGGCATGATACCATCAAGAGGTAAACAGATAGGAATTTTTCACGGTGAGCAGGTTGGTTAGTCAAAACAGCGTATCCCGGACGACCACCCAGGCACATCCAGTGGCCCACAAAGGGTGCATCACTTCCATAGTGGTGCACCTCGATTGGTTTCTGGTTGGCTGGGCATGCTCAATGGGGCAGGTGGCTCTGCAGTCTGGTGAAGAGTGTTACTGAACCTGGCTACAGTTTCAGCTTGTGTACATGGCAGAGGGAGATTGACCACCAGCACACCCTCCTCCAGCAACAGTCCCAGCACCTATCATGAGTCACCGGGGCAGAGACAGGGGACAGGGCCCCCTGCTGCCAGTGCGACTGTGAACTGTGGTGGACTGTCCTCAGTGTACCCCAACCAAAGGATGCCAGCGGTCTGCAGTGATTTAGGTTACCCACCAATGCAACTTGTGATAAAGACCATCGTGTATGAGTGGGAGAGCTAACCCAGTGCCCTTATAGTGGCACTATGGAGGTGAGGGCCGCAGTACACCAGCTGAGATGGGATCCCATTGTAGCATACACACCACCAGCAACTCTCATCTGCTCTGTTGGGGATGTGTCACATGAGCATGTGTAATTGCACTCAAGAGATGGTGCTGTATGCCTGGGCAGAGTGAAAGCAGAGGGTACTGTGGTGGAAGTCCATAATGGACCACACATGCAAAGCGTTTGTCCTACCTGGAAATAGGATCAGTTGAGCAATAAGACCATCTAGTGTCTGATTCCCTCTGATGTTTCACTGAAGATAGCTGGCACTCGGATACCCAGTTTAATCTGGAGAGGCAAATGATTAGAGGTCTTGGAGGCAAAACTACCTCAACCCATTATCATACTTTATTTGGATGAGGAGCCAAAGGGACTAAGCTACCATCTTTAGGATCATGACTGAATGCTTCTAAGTCAGTATCCTTAGAAAACTGTGACAGTAACACATCACTGTGGAGCCTCGGTGGGCCTGATATGGCCAGCCTGTGTGCCAGTGCATAGAGCTGCTTGCCTCAGGACTGAAGTGTGAACACAAGTGGCCAACCTCTCTCAACCATCGTACAAGTCATGCTTGTGGGGAATGTGGTGCATGATCATTTATAGACAACCCGATTCTGGGTCAGGTGTTTGTGAGTAGCAGAAGAGATACCTCAATGCAATCTGTTTTTAATTGTCCTGTGAGGCACAGTTTCATCAATGGTCCTACCCCTGTGCTAGTGCCACAAGGGTCTCTACCTTTAATCCTCCTTCTGCACCAGGTGTGCACGGCAAACGTCCATGAACTATGGGTGTACCTGAAGGGATGTAGGATGAGCATTGAGCACTGTTATTGTTATCATTATTCATATTATTGTGGTATTTATTGAGCTTGGATCTAGTTTTGAGAAGCAACATAGTGCTATACAGAGGTATAAAACAGTACATATACACAGCACAGTGCATTACAGGGATTACATACTCATACTCATAGATGCTTCTGCAGATATTGGTGACTGGCTTACAGTCAGTCTTTTCCTGCCATTACTACATCTTTGGGTTTTGCAGACTATACTTTACTGTTAGACTGACACAGTCCCTTGATTAGGGTTGCACATGCTGGACTGTTGCATAATGCTTCTAAGCATCTGGAGCCTGCTGTCTCTGTTTGCCCTATACATGGGTATGATGCCAACATATATGACCCGTAATTGATGTTTCCTGGTGTCCCACATAACAGAGAATTGTGTTACAGAGTGCAGATATCAAGATCCAGCTTTTGACCATGCACGTGCAAATGTCACACAGAGGATATGTGCAGTGGCAAAGTAGTTCTGATTACCCACTGAGCAGGGGCAATAGGATAGCAAATATTGTGTAACTGAATCTTGTGATGGTCTGATTGATGTAACTGAATGAATTAACATACTGACACATCCTGGTCTCTTAGGTTTTACAAATAGAATGTAGAAAGGACAGGTGCTTTGGGGGGAATTTACACTGTGATCACATGTCAAGAACGTGTTACCATTTGAGAGTATTCTTGTTAATTCGTTGGCCTCTCAGGATCACTGCTGGTGCTGTGGTTGTTCTCACTCTTAGTGTACTCTTATTACAAGAAGTGGTGAAATCAACATCCTCGTGGCCATCAACCCCCTTACCACCAATGTGTCATCAAACTCAGGACAGTGTAAAGGGTGGGAGATGCGGTAGGTGTGCCAGGCTGAAAAACATGATGTTAATGTAAAATAGATATTGACAAAGGCACTGCTGGCCTTGACTTTCTGTTGGAAGTACCATCTCATGCACATCCTCGTACAGGGGGAAACATAGTATAGTGTGTGTGTATGTTTGGAGAAGGAGAAAGCAGAGGTTTAAAGGGGTGAGAGAGGGGAAGAGAGGAGTAAGGAGAGACAATTGGAGAGGAAGCGGATGGAGAAAGGAATGGAGGAGGCTTGGAAGGGAGGAATGGAAGAGGCTGATAAGGGAGTGGAGGACAGAGAGAAGAGAAGTGTGGAGAAATGGAGCAATTTAAAGAAGTGGAATGAGGAGAAGGATGAAGAAAAAATAGAGGATTATATCTTGAGGTGGAAAGAGGAGCAGGAGTGTCCTAGGAAATAGAAGGAGTAGCAGACAGAAGGGAGAAGAGTGGAAGATAAGAGGAACATCAGGATCAAATGCAAGAGGAGAGTGAGAGAAGGCAGAGGAGTAATTATGCACCAATGGAGTCAAGGAGTTAAGGGCAGAAAGGCTAACCCGGAGATTGAAAAGGGGGACCCTAGATGGGTGGAGGAACATGCACATGGTGAAAAGTCATGCAAGTGCACGTGAAGCCGGTGAATGGTGATCTGAAGAGGTCCCATAGGTCAAGTACATAATGGGAATCCATGAAGGTAATATAGATTAGATTAGTCAGCAAGAGAACCAGGACCCTGGGAAAGTGGTGAGAGCCAAGCAACAATTCAGTAGAAGCTAAGGTGTAGCCTCTTCTCTTTCCATTACTCTGTAATGGTCATGCTCACATGTCGGGCAGCATTTAATTGTAATTGAGAGCAGCGCTGACAAATAAATGTAAGCGCTGCCTTGCATGTGATTTCGGTAATGTATGTTTGAAGACTAAGTACAATGCACTACATTTTTGTTCTAAAATTGCATAACAGCCCTTTGTATATACTTTGTAATGAAACACTTGTGTACGAGCACGATAGAAATAAAATATCAATATCAATGTTACAGGTGTTTTTTCAAAAACCTGTCTACATTTTTAACCACTTAATGTGTGCATTTACCTACGAATAGAGCAAGTCCAAGAGATGATGGAAAGGATATTTTCGGAGCCAATGGCCAACTCCCTATTTCATCTACAAGAACAGTGCTCAGAGGGATGCCTCTTCATAGGAATTACCACCTGACAGTAGCTATTAATTACTATGTTATGCATATGCATTTCAGAGACCATCTCAGCTGAGCTTGCATGGCTTGTAATTGTTTTTGTACGTTTATACAATCATGACCCTCTGTTTTGTCTAATTAATGTGCCATTTCTCCGCACAGGGTTAGCACAATAGCTGATGATATGCGTCTATAAAAAACAAAACACAACCTGAACCACGGTCAGCTGCTCGTCATTAACTCTAACACTTAATTATTGAAATCAGAAAATACCTTCCCCGATGCTTTCAATCCGTGAAGCATTCATCTTGAAGCAACTTAGGTCAAAATTAGAGGTTCATATTGGGTTTATTTGTGTATTGCCGAGACGTTTTTATGGGTGGCCAAATGGGACAAGTGCCCCGGGTCTCCACCCTTGTGGGGCGGCACTTCATGCTTGTTTTAACCGAAAATTAATGAGAATATGTCTCAAAGGCGCTCTTCTGTCAGAGAACATCTTAAATTCAAATGTAATCATGTATTAGTATATTTAATGTAATGTCTAAATGGGAATTAGTCACATAGGCATTGAAAGCTTAAATCATACACTTCAAGTGTGTTAATAAAAGGTGACAGAATACTTTAGAAGAAAGTTCCTATTTAGACATTAAAATAAATATACTAATACATAATTACATTTGGATGTAAGAAGATTTTGGCTGACAGAGGAGTGCATTTCTAAGAGATATTCTCATTGATTTTCTGTATGTTTTAGTCTTAGGTCGTGAGCTAATTCTCTAACACAAGCAGTCCTCTGAACATTCTGAATATCGTGCTATATATTTGTAAGGCACAGCTCTAGAGGGTTTAACAGCCACATCGTATTATTGCTTGTTTTTAACAGGCCTTCAGTGAAGGACACGCATAATGCTTATAAATCGAGTGTGGTTGAGGGTAGACCCGGTTAAGACATTTTTATTACACCAGAAGCACGTTTATTGCTCCAATGAGTCATTACATCTCAGAAGATTGCTTTGAGAAAACACTGGAAGGTGCTTTGGGGGCAAAGTTTGATGGTAAGATTTGAACAAAGCTAGCTAAAAGAGTACAGACAAGGAGGTGATTTTGATGGGGAGGTTCAGGAACTGGGTGGGAATGGTCGTAGGGATTAGCATGACCATGGGCAGTCCATTGGTGGACAAATAACCAAACAACACCTACAAGCTTTGTGTCACTTCTTCCTATTTGTGCTTTAATGCAATAGATTCGGCTTATAGGAGGGGCTAAAGCCATTTGTCTCCCTCGCCTCAAAGCCAGGGCATGGGTTTCAGGGGGAAGGGAGGAGGAGTGCATGGAGTTCAAGAAGGAGGGGGGAAAGTCTGTCTGTTTCCCGGACCCCAGAAACTGTTAAAATGACCGTGGTGTATAGGTGATAAATGCATACTTTGGTAGCTAAACTTGTTAAAAAGAAGTTACAGCTATAGATGTCAAATGGATATTGACTATCAGATTTAGATCGTGTGGCAGTAATGTACAATTCAGTATATTTCCACAATATTCTGGGAGCAGGATATGGGATGAATTGACGCTCCTGAGGTAGAGCTCACTTGGCGGTCAATATGCTCCATGCAGCATTATTAATAAAAAAGCATCCCATGGGGCATGTGACCCACACACATGGGATGAAGTGATTTTCTGTATGCGTTGCATGTGGTACCAGAACGCGTCAGCAGGCAATCAGGCCTTGTGTGTATGTGTGTACCTCCCAGAAGGTGGCAACAAAACAGCCCGCACTCACATTGAAATGGGGGGCACGAGGGTCTCGGAGGCCCTTCACGGTACATCCCGATCTCATGGTGCAGCTATAGACTGAACACGCACATGAGGGGTTCTTGGCCAACTTTGAATATTGTCTTGAGGGTTTTGACCCTCACTTTTGTTCTCAGCGGCTCTGCTGCAATGGGAATGCAAGTGAGGTCACAGTCATGCTGCTCATGAGAGATGCACGGGCACTTGGGAGAAGCTAGCAGGGTAATACATCCGCATGCTGCTTCCGGAAAAGCCTGCACAGTCGCCACCACTGGCAGCTCAGAGAGGAGGAAATCAGGATTTTCTTTCAGGTATGTATACTACAGGGAGTTTGGAAGGAGGGTGAAGAGATTTGGCCATGAGTGTAATTTAAGGGGGGGGGCAGAAGTGTCTGCCCCCCTCAACTTCAGTAGCACTTATGATTGTTCCCCACCTCCATTATTTAGCATAGATGGCAACTGAACAAAGCAAGCAAGCAGGAGGACACATTACCGAAGTGACGATTCTTGTAAAATACAAAGTAAGCCTTTTTTCAGCTTGCAGAGGCTTTAATGAGGTCTTCTTCTCTAAACAGTCACAGGGCGTTTACCTCCTGTTACCTCCTGGCCTCTCGTGTGGGCCTTGCCGCCCCCACTCACCTCCAAACCATGAATAGGAGGCTGCTTTGTCCCCAGTGGCGCTCCCTCAAACCTGGTATTAGGGCCATGCAAATTCTTGAACCTGTCTACAAATGTGAAATGATAGCTCTTTTTCAGCTGTGGCTGCCAGCAAGTCATCTTATTTAACCTCAACGACTGTGAGATAAGAGCTGGTGGGGACATTTGCTTGCGAAAACCCCCACGCATCTTCCACCCATAAATCTGCATCTTCTCTCCAGATACTTACATGGAGTCAGAAAAATCATTCCTTATTTCTTTTTTGTTTGTTATATTGTACAGTTTTTTTCAAACCTTATTTACATATTACACAATTGATCACATATCATCTTAAAAAAAATATACAAAAAATAAGATTCACTATACACAATTAAAATTCTAATGGTCCTTCTTAAACACTTGCTTAGTTCGTCCAAACTGAAAGAATCCACAATCAACAATTGATCTCAAGTTTTTTTTTTTTAATGTAATAACTAATTAATAGTGTTGTTGTATGACAATGTAAAATGTAATACCAAAATGGGTCACAATTAGGAAACGATGCATCGTGGACAAATGTATTCAAAGGTTTTTGCAAGGCAAATAGGGGCAAACAATCATTAGATGTTTAAGTGTTTTGACTGATTGATTACACAAAGGACACATAGCACTCCCACTGTCCTCTAACAAAAAGAATTTACCTCGCATCAATAGGATTAAAACACTCTCATAAAATCTTCCCTAAATCTACTGTCAGGACATGGCATTAGATAGTTTGATAGTGTGCCTCTTCTTGTGTTCTCCAGTCCTATTTCGAAATATAACTTGTTTCTACTCCTCTCGTCACAGTATAGATCCAGACCAAATCAAAAATCTTCTTTTTCACATAGCTCGGATTATCCAACAAAATCTCCAAAACAATGTCATATCTTTCCACAATACTACTACATCTCTTTTTAAAACGTATAAAAGACACCCCCCCCCACTTGTGCACTATCCATGTGTTCCCCTATTAGGGAATAAAGTGTGTCAAATTTATCCAAGGCTAGCTTTCGATCCAACAACAACATCTTCCATTGGACTAAGCAGACCACTGATCTCAGACCTAATTCATATTGGAAACTAGTTACTGGAACACAGTTTGGTAGAGCCAAAGCCTTCCAACAGACAATACCTTCAAATTTTTCAAGTTCCAATTTCTCATATGCCAAAGACATTTCTGACCCGCACAAAATGACAGACATTACTTTTCGAGTATAATACAATATCAATGGACATATTATGAAACAACAATACTTTTGTCGGATATACTGCATCTGATCACCCATTTGTTTACCTTTTTCCCACAGGGCAAGTTTTAATATACTTTGCTGCATAGGGAAGCTGTCTACTGAAAGGATGCGACATGTGGCGATCAATGTGGTTCAGTGCCAGATGTTTATGATGGTCGTGTTAAATTGCTCTATGCACTTTGGGTTCCAAGAAATGTGGTTCCTCTGTTGATTCACTGTGATGTTTCTACACATGGATATTTCTAACAGACTACTTTCTACACTAGATTGTAAGACCAAGATGTCATGATCACTAGCTGTATTACTTACTACCCCCAAAGTGCTTACGTATGGAATTATCCTTCCAACACTGCCACGTAATCGATCCAGGAAACTAGTTCATCTCTATACCACGTGGGCTTACTTGCGATGTCACTAGCCACCTGTGCATTTACAATAATAAGGTCCAATCCATCACAAAATTCCCTCCAGATTCTTTCATGCTGCTGATGATAAACCATATACATTTATATCTCCTGCTAAGGCAATCCACCTCTGGGAAGTCTGCTTTCTAGACCTCAAAGATGTTACTCAAACTCCCCAAAAAGATTGTGAAGTCAGAGTGCACAGGGTGCAAATCGATGTTGACCAATAGTGTCTGCCTCAAAAGAGAAATGGTTACATGATGGATTTCCACCAACAATGTACCTTTTCCCCCATTTGAAATCAGCCTTCCCTTCATTTTGTGTCATTGTTTACATACACCCCCCGACGGTCTTCTGACATTCAATGTAGTCACCCTCTGTTGGAAAATGTAATATCCATCCCAAACAAGGTTTTCAGTCACACAAGTTTCCTGAAGACACACCATAGCATGAACACTTAACAATACAGAGACCTTCACATTTAAATTAATTTGCCAAAACCCCTAACATTCCAAGAAACGAGGGAGAAGTTGTGCAATATGGGTCCTGTATCTTGTTCCACGATGTTAGTAGATCGAATTCTGGGGGTACCCTCTTGTTAGAGTAGCAGGGAGCCAGTCCCAATTTTCCTGTGGAATTGGAACCCCAACTTGAGAATCACATCTTCTTCCTCTGCAATCTGTTTATAATTCTTCGGTCAGTTTTATCTTCTCTTCACCTTTTCACTGCTCTAGCACATCTTATTAACTATTTCACTGCTTCCATTTGAATCACGTCTTCTCTACATTTTCTTTCTATTGTTTTTAAATGTTCTCATGGCTTGGCTACTCCTTATATTTCTTTGCTGGTCTCGCTCTATAACATGGGCATCACAAATCAGTCCCTGGAGTGGTTGACCTAGTTCCTCCTTAACCGATGCTCCCAGGTTGAGCTAAGGGCCTTTCTCTCCACCACCACCTCTCTCTCCACATGTGGTGTTCCCCAGGGCTCTTCAATGTCTACTTGGCCCCTTTGGCCCAACTGATCTCTGCCTTCACCTCTAACTTTCAGTGTTATGCAAAGACACTCAGCTCTCTTTCAGGCTCCCCTCAGCCTCCTCTTCTCTTTCGCTCATACCTGACTGTCTAGCCATGATTCAGGATTGGTGCACCTCCAATGATCTCTACCTCATGTCAGTAAAACAGAGATCCTTCTCATTGGGAACCCTGCTCCCGCCTTCCCTCTCTCACTCTGGCAGCCCTCCTTGGGCCCTCTTCCTTCACCTTCCTGTGAGGCAAAAAACCTTGGTGTCATCTTTGACTCTACTCTCTCCTTCTCTCCTCACATCACAGACCTTGCCAAGAAGGCCCACTATCGGCTGCACCTCCTCAGAGGTATTCCTCAATTTTTCACTTCGCCCCCGAAGCTCACTGTCTCCAAAGCCCTGGTTCTCTCTAGGCTGGAGTACTGCAACAACCTCTTTCTCAATCTGTCTTCCATTACTCTCCACCCTCTGCAACTAATCCAGAACAGCACTGCAAGACTTATCCTTGGCCTCAAACCCAGGGACCGTATCTCTCCAGTTCTGATATCTCTCCACTGCCTCCCGGTGCCTGCAAGGATCAAGTTCAAGACCATCTGCATTGTCCACAAGGCTTTCTAGGTCCGAGACCCACATTACATCCAATTCTCTCTCTTTGAAAATACCTTCCTTCTCGAGCCCTTCGCTCAGCCACCTCCAACTCTCTGAGGATTCAGACAATTCTCCAGGCAGAGAGTGGGAGGTAGATCTCTCTCCTCTGCAGGTACCTCCCTCTGGAAAGGCCTCTCTGCCACTCTCAAGCTTGAGTCAGACCACTGTATGTTCTGGAAGTAGCTCAAGATCTTCCTTTTCTCATCTGCTTTCTCTCTCAACCTCCCCTGCTGAGCTACCAGTCTTTCTGCTGCGCCGACTGGTTTCTTGGCTACCCCTATAGTCTCACTGGGTACTAGGCACCTCCATGACCAGTCCCCCCTACACTGCCTCTGGGCCTACCACACACTTAGGGGATGTAACTGCAACCCCTACAGTCCCCTGCCTCCTTGCACTACCCAGAACCTGCTGCACTTACTCAGATCATTGCTTTCCTGATTGCACTTCCCCCTTCCCTCTCCCTGGCACTTCCCCCTCTGCCTCCCCCTGCACTTCGTACTTGCACAATCTGAATGACACAAGGCCTAGTAAGATCATTTGTCTTGCCCACCCTCTGTCTTCCCACCCTTGTCTTGTCACACATGATACACATGTGTACAGGGTCGTTATAAATGACATATCATATCATATTCTCTCTCTCAGACTCTCCAATCACAGAATATGCTGCTTCTCACTGTCCACAAACCTCCCTGTGCTTCTTCCCATTTTTGATCTTTTGTCCTCCTAGCCCCTAAACACTGGAATTCTCTCCTTCTTTCTATTTGCTCTTCTTCATCTCTTCATATTTTTCAATCTAACCTGAAAGCTCATCTTCTCTCCCTTCTTTCTACTTAGTGACTATCTGTTTCTCTCCGCCTCCTTCAGATTTTCGTTGTTTTATGCATTATCATGTACCTTGTACCGTTTTTCTAATATTTTGTAACAGCGCTTTTGAAGAAAGGCGCTTTATATATTCAATAAATGAAATGAAACAATATCAAAAAACTGTACCCCCCGTTATCCATAATTGTCAGGCGCATTATCGCCTAAGTTTCAACCATGTGCAAATTCACCCTCTTTTCTGCTGTTTCTAGTCTTGGTTCCCCCCATGGGGCGTCTGCAAATTTCTTCAAACACGGTCTAAGGTCAAACTTGTTTGTCTAAAATCAGCTTCTTTAAGCAACTTGGAATAGACAATTTGTGAAGGCACTTTATCAGTACAATGTCATTTATGCTGTAGTCATAAAAATTCACCTGGTCCATATCTTTGCTTGAGAGCACATGTAGTTTAGGAAGTGACAATATGTTGGTACAATTCAATATCAAGTCAGGGCAACATCTAAGGCCAAGTATGGATTCTAAAAGTATTAATGACGAGCTGTCTCCCTGATCCTGCACTCCATCCCTTCCAGGAACCCCATTGCACTGGCCAAATTGCATAAATACATTTCCAGTACCTGCATTGTTATCTTCCCTTTGTTTAAAAGTTAGACCAGGTCTAGTCTCTTTACACAAATCCCTAGACAGACTCCTTTCATACAAACAAGTTTTTACAGAGAAAAACTTAAAATTATTAAAAACATTTTTTGGTTTACAAGATTGACAGTTTCCACAGGGATTATCCTTCTGCTTACACATCTTTGTTGGATCAGCAGTATTTTGCCATATCGTTTCAGTCACTCTTGCATACGATTCAAGTGGTCTCGATGAAGATGCCACTATGTTAGATATCGTAGAGTGAGTTACATTTGTCTGATGAATGACGGTGGTGTTTATAGACACTTCTAAGGCTGTTTACCCATGACCCCACCTCTAACTGAACAGTCTGTAAACTCTCTACACCCTCTAGTGTTTTCCAAATGGGTAACACCAAGTAGCCGTTTTCAAACTCATTGCTGTGGTTTGTTCTGACTTCCATTGGCCGTCCTGAGGCCGATGGACTTTTAAAGTTACATTGCGATTCTTTGTGATTTAAAGATCTTACGTGGGTAGTCCTAATTTGTTCCTCGCCATTTGTGATTTTTATCAAATGTTTACATTGGGTAAAGAGTGGGGCAATCGCCTTAGCTGAATGAACTGCTTTTTCTGTCGGATGAAGTGATCACAGACATTTTCGAGAATTACATCTGATGTTCTTGTTCTTGTTGGGGTAGTTGATAATGGTCCCACGGGTAAAGAGAAGTTTGAATTGTGTGTGCCATGTTGGTGGCTGGGGTGACAGTGATGTTGACATGATGTTACAATTTAGCATGAATCCAGTGTAGCTAATGAGAAAAGTGATGTGTACTATTTTTAGTGTTGTTTGTGTTTTAGTTGATACATTTTCGAATTGCATGTGCACAGCAAGATAAATGTCAAAACTGCTGATACAATATAAACAGAATATAGGTGTGTTGTGCCACATAGCGCCTAACAATCGGGCAGTGAGGAGCTCTACATGTGCATGCGAGTTAGGAGATTTGTGTTAGGAAAATCTGTGTCAAAGGATGCGGTAGTCCTGAACACACGTGTTTCGATACACATAAAAGGGAGTCTCTGGGGAAAAAGGTTTTGGGCAGTATGAATATATAGATCTGTTTTGCCGGGGAGTTCTCTGATAAGCTAGGAATTGTGTTGGCTGAAAACCTGGGTTGGGCAATTGAACACTGTGTGACTGAGAAACTAGATTTACAAGGTTGGGGAAAAGCAGCAGCAGGTGTGATGAATGTCAGATGGTCAGTTTTGGGCAGGCCTCTTTATGGCCTGGTGCATTGTGAAGGGGAGATGCAATCTCTTTATGTGAAGGTATATTATTGAACAATGGAGGGATTTTGGCCACCTGGTAGGGCTGGATTTTAGGGCCGGACAATGAAACCTGATGCAAGGGTTGCTTGCGGGGAAAGGAACACCGACAGATCATGGATTTTCGATTGATTGAGTTGTCAGGGTGTGGGTTGTGACAATGTGAGCTGGAATGCTAAGTCGCGTACTTTAGAATGAAAAGTGGACACCAACACGATTGGGCGATAAAACATGCAACAACAGATCAAAAGGAAATTTGTTTCCCTCCTCTTTACATCAATGGAATTTACATAGAATAGGTGTGTGTGTAACAACTAGGGGTAACGTTTTCCAACTGGACGGAACCTGTGATAATTGAAACTGTTTGTAAGTTGTGTAAACTGTGTAACACAGAAATGGGGCTATGACCCAATATGGAAGGGCCCGAGAGAGGGATGTAGTGTAAATATGAAACATGCGATTATAAGTTAAAGAGGATGGTGCTTAGAATAATGTATCCAATAAAAAGTATGGGAACTGAAGGAAATATGCTTACATTATATAGGTTTAACCAATCATGTAGGGGTAGACTATGTAACAAAGCCACTGGGAGTGTTTTAACTGTTGCAAATTGTATAAAATTCATGTCCTTTGTGTAGTTCATTTGACTCTTTGATGTCATATAACCCCTACTGGTTATTTTTGTTGGTTAATCAAAGTAGTGAAGGGTATCTTCCTGTAGTCAGGAAAAGGCAGCACTGTAGTCAAGAGTGTTGTACTGGTAAAGAAGAGAGAGATACAGCAGTGTTGTAGTGGAAAACATTGTGCACCATTTATGCTTGAGTAAATGAGAATCCTCAGAGAAGGAAGAGGATTTTGATAATATGCTGTCTAGTGTAATCATGAAGAGTGTATAATTAACCGAGACAGTTGTGGTGAAGGCGAGTAAAGAGAGTGAGTGCGGGAAATTAATTTTTTCTTTTTTTTTTAAAAAGGAAAAGGGGATCCTTTGTGGGTGGTGATTTTTTGTGCTGAGGGTTTGGTTCTTGGCGTTTATACCGTGTTTTTTGAAAATGTGTTTTAGTTACTTTGGTTTTGAGTATGGAAATTCCATTGAATCTTTATGTCAGGTGCTTCCTGGATATAAGGTGAAGATTTTAAAACACCATTGAGAATGGTTGATGGAAACGAAAGGCAAAATGCTTAATTCATGGCCTAACAAAGGGTCTTCTGAAAAGGGTATGTTGGAGAACACGCATACGTGTGTTAACTAAGTATATGGAGAATAGATTCAATATCTTGGAGTTATGGAGGTTGTATGAGAAGGACAGGAAGACCCATAAAATTATTACTGTTGAGGAGGGTGAAGGAATTTCTTCTGCTCCGCCCCCATATCGGTGCTATCCTTTGTTGCCTGCAGAAGGATATACCAACCCTGAGTTTGAACCGCCATACTCTGCAGTAACCACTCTGGCAGTCAAAAGACAGACAGGGGTGAAACCTCTGCTAGCTCCAATCTTCAAAAAGATGTGATCATGACGGTCTTGAATGGAAGGTGGAATGAGAAAAGTCTGTTCAACGTTTAAACCAGCACTGAAATTGGAGCTCATGGAATAAGAGCAGGAGACAACTGTAAGAGCAAGGAACAATGAAGAGTTCAGAAGGGAGGAGATACCCCCATCACTAGAATAGAAGATAGATTGTGGATGGTAGTAGAGGCAAGAAGATTGGAAATGGGAAAAAGCAGTACGTTTAGCAGAAAATGAAGTAATGCGGTTAAAACGGAGCAGCGGTGAAGAACAGGAAGAAGGTAATAGGCAAGTGAAGGCTGTCTAGGAAGAGAGCTGGAGGCTTGGTCAGATCCTTGTTAGGTTAGATAAAGCAGTTATAAAGGGAGTAAATGTGGATTTGGAGAAATGATGTGCCGTCATAGGTACGGAATCAGAACAAGGACAAAGATAAGTGCCATTCTACAACATTGCTGAATACATTTGCGCCCCATAGAAACATTAGGGGATGTGGACAGAGGAGGAAGGAATGGAAACAGATGATGAGCAGGGAGGACAAGAGGTAGTAGTTGTGCCTCCCACCTCAGCAGTAATCAGAGAAAGCACACTTTGGGGCCTTTGGACACGCTGTGGGGCACACATGGCTGTAGGGAGAGGCCAAGGACAGATGGGGAAAGCCCCAGTAAAGGTAGGGGCAACTCAATTACCACTACACCAGAAGGGTCAGGGAAAGTGTATTATGTTCCATCGTCACACATGGACTGGAATAATCTAAAGAAGAAGCTTTCTTAGCTCACTGCAGGGGCGGGGAAGTGGATTTATGCTTTGGAAAAACAAACTACAAATATCATGTTAGCGACTGGGGACATGAAAAGCCATTTTATGGGCTTCATGAGGGAATGGACAGATGAGCTCTGGAAAAAAGCAGAATATCTGGGGGTTGAACACAAACACCCTTTAAATATTATAGGGCATAGGTTTGGGGGGCACTGAGAATGATGTTCCCCTATTCACCTGATATAAACTCTACTTGTCGAAAACAATGAACCTAGATGAGGATCCTACCACCCATATTCAATGAATTCAAGAAATGTGGAGGGCAGAGACAAGAGAAGCATGGGACAAGACTGAGTCTATCTTCAACCACATGTTAAAAAAGGACCTCCCCAAAGAAGTCCAGCATGACTTTGTTGAAGTGGTAGGAATAGAGGCCAGGAGTTGGCAGGAGATTCAAGAACACATTGTGCATTTTTGTAAATGGCGACAGGAGAAGGAGAAGAAAAGCATGGAGCAAACACAGAACGCAGAGGCAAAGCTTATTGAGAAAAAGCTGGCAAATATCTGTTTAGAAGGAGCAATGATAACTAGCTAGACAGAGGGACAGCATAGACCATTAGGACAGCAGGGACAAATAGAAACTGGAACGTGTTAAGCATGGGTGGACAGGTACGCATCTGGACCGAGACCGATGAGAGTGTTTCCATGTGGCATGGGAGGATTTTCAAAGGGGGTCGGGGGATTTGGCAGAATTGGAGGCGTGGACCCTGGTTTAATGAGCTGATGGGAGGAGGCTATGGAGGGTATGGAGGGCAGTGATGGGTGTGTGGGAGAATGAGACACATTGCACAGTACTGTCAAAGCCAGCCGCAATATTTCAATGCACTTCCCCCACATATGAATCTCCCAACAGGGATCTCAGATGTGTCCAGTTCTATCGGTTACTAGTGATCTGGAAGAGGAACATCAAACAGGAGTGAAGGTAGGTGAGCAGACATTTTCAATTATGATCGATACAAGGGCTACAAAATCATGCATTAAAGAAGGTGAGTTTTCTCTTTCACGCAAAACGATGGACACACAGAGATTTTCTGGGTCTGTCCTGTCGGTTGCTTACTCCGAAGATCTGCGTATCAAGGTAGGTAAGCACATTTTATCTGCTCCCTTGTTATACTGTAAGAATACCCGGGTAAATGTTTTAGAAAGGGACCTCCTGAGCAAGCTTAATATGTTGTTTACTTTTTCGAAAGAAGGCATACTATGCTCGACTCCAGGATTGTACCTGGTGAGAGAAGCAGTGCTCCCCCCATTTATTACAGTGATAGAGTGACCAAGAGGGTGCCAGTGAATTCAGCATCGTTTCTGTATGGGGTGATGATAGTGTTGAGTTGGATCCTGGGAATAAAAAATTGAACATGGCATGTACCTCTTGGATTTCTTGTCCGGCCTGCTGAGTCACAGGAGATAGCACCAGAGATTATTGTTGCCATTCTTTTAGAAGCAGTGGCTGTCAAAAAGGGCAGGGTGGTTCTTTCAGGCACCGATGAGGAAGGAGGTGAATCGCACACAGTGTTGTGCATCGATCCAACCTAATTGTTAGGAGATTTCTCCACTGAGCAATTGTTAGAGGATGCAGAAGACACAAGAAAGATTAAATTGAACCATTCCATCCTCATAAAGATGCTCCATGATACCCTCGGTATCTCGGATCGGGCACTGGACTGTCTCACCTCCTTCCTCACTGACTGTTCCTCCATCACCATTCTGGCCCCTTTCTCCTCCCCTAATTCCTCCTCCACCTGTGGCGTCCCCCAGGGCTCCATACTGTCACCCTGGCTTTTTAACATTTACCTTTCTCTACTGGCACATCTCATTTCCTCCTTCTCCCCCAAATTCTAGTGCTAGGCTGATGACACTCAACTCTTCTTCAACTTCCTTCTGGCGTCCTTGCACCTTCCTTCATCCTTGACTGCCTCTCTGCCATCCAGGCCTGGTGCACTGCTAATGACCTCCGCCTAAATGCCAGCAAAACTGATATTCCCCCTTTTGAGTCCCCTGCATCCTATTTCTTCCCATCACTCTGGCATCCCACTATGGGTCCCCACTGCCTCCTCCTCTGTAGCCAGAAATCTCAGAGTCATCTTTGATCCCTCCCTCACATTCATCCCCCATATTCAGGACACTGTCAAGAAGTCCCACTTTCAGCTCTTCCTTCTTAAAGGTACTCTACCCTTTCTCACCTTCCCCCAGAGACTCAATATTACCCATGCTCTGGTCCTCTCCAGACTAGACTATTGCAATAGCCTCCTCCTTAATCTTCCTGTGTCCACCCTGCGACCCCTCTAGCTTACCCAGAATAGGGCAGCAAGATTTATCCTTGGCCTCAAGCCCAGGGACTGCATCTCTCCTGCCCTACAAAGCCTGCACTGGCTCCCGGTCTCAGCACAGATTCAATTCAAATCCCTCTGTATCATCCACAAGGATTTCTGGGGATGGGGACCACTCTATCTTCAATGCCTTCTGACTAAATACTCCCCTACTAGACTCCGACATTCCTTTGACACCAACTCCCTGCGTGTGAAGCTGTTTGCTAAACAGAGAGCCGGTTGGCAATCACTTTACTCAGCAGGCACCCTCCTTTGGAACAGCCTCCCTCGTCCACTGCGGCTTGAGAAGGACCTCCTTAAGTTCTAGAAAAGCCCAAAGACCTTTCTCTTTACCTCCTCCTTCTCTTCCTCTCTTCCTGCTAATCTCACAGTAGCATCACTGATGTAGAGGGCCCTTATGTACCCTTTGGGCACTGACCATCCCACATCTCCCATCCCAGTCACTGCCTGTTCACTGCACTTACTTGGCACTGCCTCCCCACAGGAGGTTGCACTTACGTTCTTCCTTTCTAGAAGTTCACCCCAAGCACTTCTCCTTAGCACCACAACACCTATCTGTTACACCCCTCCCCCTGCACTTCTACGTTCTGAACACTCACAAGGTATAGCAGGGTTCGTCTCAGCTGTTCATTAGTCTCACTATGTGTTTTTTAATATTAATTACATTTTTATTTATTTTGTTGTAATTCATTGTCTACCTCCCCTGTCCCCACCCTGTTGCCCCGTGGGCGCTTTCAAACAGTTTTGCTAATTTTATAAGCGCCGAACAAATAACCAGGAAATTTAAATAAATAAAAAACAGTAGCAATATTGCCAGAAGATAGGCAATACAGCATGTCTAGGGAGGAAGACGAAGGGATTGTTGAGACCATTATGGCCTTGTTAAAGCAAGGAATTATACAACTATCTGTATCCCCATGTAATACGGCCATCTACGCTGTAAAGAAAACAAAGGGGTCCAGTTGAAGGATGGTCCAAGATTTGCGACCTCTGAACAACATTGTTGAAGCAGAGTTTCTGGTGGAACCAAATCCTGCCACCCTTCTCTGTAACATCCTGACTAGGTCAACCCATTTTACGGGTCGTCAACAATTGATCAGGACACTGGTGAAAGGTACACACGGGTGGCTGTTGTAGGTCTTGTGGATGGGGAACACTGGCTTGGAGTAAAGAAATGGCTGCCTCCACATTACCCCGCACAAGTGGCAGAACTAGTGGCACTCACTGAGGCACTAAAGATGAGGAGGGCAAAGACAGTCACTATCTACTCTGACTCTGCTTTCTTCACCCCCACAGTATATTCTGGGTTATCTAGATCGAAGAAAAGAGGCGTGGTGCATACTAACAGAACTGATTTAATAGCACTTTGCAATGACGCCGCAGGCAGAGCGGCAAATGAAGCTGCATGTTTTCCCTTTTCAGAACCTCTGAAAATGGAAATGGTGTCCCAACTGGTACAATTGCCAGTCCCATATACTGCAGCCCCTTTGCTTCAAATGGTATACATGCAGGGAAAGGTGCCTCAAGAGGAGAAGAAGTTCTGGACAAGAGGGAATGTATGCTCTCACCCAGAGACTTGTTGTGGAGCAGGTGTTGACGGGGAAGGTAGCAATGCCTGTAGAGCTGCTTTTTGTGGCTCTAGAGCAACTACATTATCCGTCACATATGTCCTGACAACAAATAGCAACAGAACTTCAGGAGGAGAGGTTTATACCAAACATTCACAAACAGGTGCATAGATTTGTAGGGAATTGTATCATTTGTAAAGAATTCAATCATAGTAACACCATGAAAGCAGTGAGAAGGGTAATTCCTGGCCTTAAGATCCTCCCAGAGAGCTCCATATTGACATTGTTGATATGATACAGAAGGTATTTGATTGTAATTGTATGCTCATTTTCCTGATGGCTTGAGGTTGGTCCCTATGTGCACCCTGATGCAAAATTGGCAGCTACATTTTTGGTGAGGGAGGTATTTCCATGGTGGGGAACATGTGAGGTCCTGATATCAGATAATGGGACCCATTTTTTTAATGCATTATTTGCGGAGATTACATCACTTCTGGGGATCAAGCACAGGTTGTGCTTGGTGTATTACGCACAAGCCAATGGGATAGTAGAAAGATGTAGTGGTTTGCTTAAACTGCATTTGTATATATTATGTAGTGAACTGTGAAAAAGTTGGTTCTACAGTCTTACACTAGCCCTTTTTCACTTATGAAACAAGACAGGGAAAGAACACCACCCCAGTCCTCATGAGGTGGTGACGGGGCATAGATTTTATGGACCACTCTCACCCTCAAACACAGGTTCAGATGTACATAAGTTACCAGAGATTCTGAGATTCTTAGAGAACAGTTTGGGGAATATCTTCAGGCCTTATTCAAGAAAGTTAAGATTGTTTCTTCACAGCTTACATCATCACATCAGCAAGCAATGGGAAAAGACAGCAAGGAACAAGAAGATCGACAACAACCATTGCCACTCCTTGGGGACTCGGCCCATGTGCGTTCCTTTGTACGCCGCTGGAATGAACAACGTTTCCATGGGCCTCATAAAGTGATCTTCGCTACACTAACTGCACTCCAAGTGGAAGGCAACAGAACTTGGATTCACGTCCATGATGGTGGAAGGGGCACCAGAGTCCCTCCACTGACACCTGGGGAAGAGAATCCTAAGAATATAACAATGCCCTAAGGAGACGGGGCTCATGCCAGTGAAGGAGAGCGCACAGAGATTGAGAATTGTTATTCAGACTGTAAAACAAAAGAATGCATTTATAAATGTGTATGAGAATGGGTAGATCTATTTCTCTCTTCATTTCTATGGTATATGTTCTCAATAGTAGAAATGTAAATGTATCTGCGTTATCAAGTAATATGGATATGGCAGAAAATGTGTTAAGAGCACAACAAGACCTTGAAATAGATTTTGTAAATAATGATGATGTAAATTTAGAAACAGTAAATGATTCACATTGCTTCGCATCAGATCATTTGTGGTATCATTATATGAAGAGGGTGGGAAGAGAGAGAACAACAGAGTCATGTTACATTTTGTCCCTTATTCCCCAAGCTTCTAAAGTCTCTAGATTACTTATTCCCGACGAGGTAGAGGTAGAGGAGGAACGATGTCAAATGCAGCTAGCCTTGTGCAGGGCCTGAGGGCAGTTTCAGAGGCAATCTGTAGCAACTTCTAGCCAAACAGTCGAAGAAGAATCTTTACCTTCAGATGTGGAAACAAAGAAGGATGTCCATTGCATGCAATAGTACAGTTCAATCTTGAAGGACTAATCATAGTGAATAATAAATGGGAGCAAGGGGTGAAGAGTGGCAGAGCAGGAGGATTGGTGGGACTTCCTGAAGAAGGGGTGGCATAAAAAAACGGAGTATGTGGAAGTGTATGAAAAATGTATGTGAACTTTTTAACATGGCTCAAGGAGCCAGAGAAACCTGTTACGATCCAGTTACTTACACATTTTCTATTTTAAGGGTGATGGCACAGTGCCTGTAGGCACAAATCAAAACTGCAGCCTCACGCTTTGCATCGCTGATCTGGCTAGCGTTACAGCAACACTTCTTGTACTGGTCATGTGGACCCATTTCCTACAATCACTACCCTCGTCCTGGCGAGGGGTTTTGCAGTCTCACCACCCTGCATGTGCCCATCCTTGTGGTTTCCCAGAGCCACCTGACATTCGCAAATTCAAAATCTGGGACTACATGTGTACCCAATTTTTCCCTTGTGCTCCTTGCATACCTTTTGCCATCAGATATGGACAATCCAGGGACTTTACAGACTTTCAGAGAAAGGGACTCCTTCGAACGATCGAAAATATCAAACTACATCTCATCAGCATCCACTGAGGCTTTTATGAACATTCCTGAACAATTTCGACTTTTCAGCCGGACGGAAATATTTTTTACTTCCCTTTTTGCCCATGGGTACTGTAAGGATATTTGGCGTGTTACAGCACAGAGTACAGCACTACTGCACAGGTAGCAATTTTTTTTTTTGCAGCACCACCACAAGGGTGCGGTGCATTGCTATATGTGTTACCAGATTAACAAGAAAAGACAGGCTATTCAGTCAAAAACGATTTTAACATATAAGATGCAAATCTATTCTTACAGTTAAAAGCACACGTGCTCATTTAAAAATGCACACTATTTTTCACCTGAAATGCCTATGGTGCGAGAGACACATTTGAAAATAACAACTAACATAACTTATAACTAACCTGACTAATGAAACATAATCCACTAATAAAAATGTGTCTCCACTGCAGAATTAGGCCTATTCTGAAAGTGAACTTTTAAACGCACATCCATTTTTTTTTTTCTGTTCTCTCTGCTGCCCTGTCCATATAACTACAGGAAGCAAATGGGCTCGAAAGAACAGGAAATCAGTTGGTTACAAAGTATTACTATAAAAATGAGCCATTGTGTAGAGAAGGAGGAGATGGCGTGATTAATTCTGATTGGAGCAGCGTCATAGCAAGTATCATGCTAGAGGGAGTGATCAGGTTTTTGCTGGGGGGAGTTTGAGGAAGAAGAAAGGCAGTCAAGATTTGGCAGAGCTGGAAGAAGGACCTTTCCCCTGGCTGAGGCATTCCTATCTGCAGAAGCTGAGGATTCCAGATAATAACCCCGGTTTGAGAACGAAAAGCGTTCGTTTTCACTGGGGTTAATCTTCAAGGGAGCCACATTCAGAAAGAGAACAACTAAAGAGATAAGGTAATTACAGAAGTGTGGGAGCTGAGTGTGTACGAGAATATGCAGTCAGTGTAGGATTCCTGTGCATGCCTTAATCAAATGCTAATGTTGCAATTTGAGTTCTGTTCTCCGCCACTCTCTTTGCAGTGTGTCATAGACAAAGCTGTTACTGTGCTATTGTATTTATTTCTGTAAAGAATGAGATCGTGTTTAAATGCAACTTTTATAATACAGAAAAATATTTGAAAGCAGACGGGTGGTGTGTTTACTATTTACCATTACAATGCTGATGATGTGGGGAGATTTTTAAACAATGCAATGGTCATTTTAAGACAGATGTGTGCATGTCAGATTCAGTATGAACAGTTGTGAGTGACTGTAGCATAGCTCGTTGGAGGTACATGAGCCAACGGGAAGAGAGACTCTCTGGACATAGTTCCCTACCGTATATAAGGTAGTGGAAATTACCACAAAATTACCGCATATAGCTCTCTGTCGTAAATAAGTCAGTGAGATTGCCCATGGTGGCACACTAACACTAACACTAACATTGAAAATGTGGTATTCCTGAAATGTAGGCCTGAGGTCTCTCTAGTGATTACACGAAAAATCTAAGCAAAGATAAGGGATTCTGGACATTGGGGCCACCAATAAAACAAGGGAATAATGCTCACCAAAATACCACCAACCACGCCTACCAACCACGCATACCAAATATGCATGCCTGGGTGCTGAAATAGTGCATGTCCACTGTATTATTGTGGCACATGGCCAAATCTGAATACAAGGAGTGATTATTGCTAAGTTATTTTTCGGCGGTAATAAAATACCGTCAGGCCCCAAATCTCCACAAAATACCCTACATATTTATGGTGCGTTGCAGGCCGGGAAAGTGATCATAGAGTACCTACTGGGCGTGGCAAGCGTGTCTCACACTGCCATTTGCACATTAAAGGGAACCCATTTTATAATAGCAGTGTGCCACTAAAAACGAATTTCAGAATGTCACAAAGGGAAACCACATTCTCAGATCTAGTGCAATATTTAGAGGCAAAGTTATTTGCACATGGGAATTGGTCTTCGAATAGCACGTTAGAATGGAGTAACCGCATTCAGGGTGAGGTGCAGAAAGAAAAACTAGACAATATTTTTGCAGAAGGCAGCATAATTCAGGTCTGCCTTACAAGATTATTGAATGCAGCCGATAAAAGTGCAGAGAAAGACTGTTTAATACGGCTATGCGGCAAAATATGGTTTATTTTAAACAAGTCCCTGCGAATGCAAGAGAATGATACTCAGCTAATTAACAGGTTAAAGACTGAATTAGAGGGGGCAAGTAAAAATCAGGAAATGTTGAGAGCAGAATTGGATGTATGCCAAAAAGACATGCAATTAAAATGCAGAGACTTTGATACTCAATTATTCAAAAGCAAGAAACAATTTGAGGATAGTGAGCAAGAATTGGCACACTCAAAAGCCTTAGTGGATCACATTAGACAAGATAAAGATGAGGTTGTTTCAGAGATGCAGATTTTACAAAAAGAACACTGTGAAAAAGAACGTGATCTCCAGAGTGCAGAACAAGAAATGATTAAAATGATTCAAGAAAGAGACAAGAGAAATAAAGAGTTCAATGAATGCCAAATGCAAATGTGCGACATGCAGGAGGTGATTAATAAGATGAGTGATGAAAATAATTATTTACAAAACGAAGCAACCAGACTCCTTAAAAAGTGTAAGGACTTAGAACAGCAAATGTGCATTCCCAGGTCCCAGGAGAGACGGCAGGGTACCACATTCAATGGAGTGGAGGTGAATTCTAGCTCTGCCCAAAGAGCTAGTGCTCCAGTGACTGGGCCGGTGACTGAACTTGGTTGCAGCGCCCTTGGGGGATTTGATACTCCCATTGGGGGCAGCCACCAATCTCATACACCTGAAAACAGGATTGAATCACAAAATAGTGCAATTCCATGCATTGCAACAAGTAGCCCCATAAAAATAATGAAATCCATTAAAGCCCTGATCAAACCATTTAAAAAGGGAGGTGAATGCTGCATTGAGGATCACTTAGAAGCGGTACATGACATTTTTAAAGCACTCCAGATACCTAAGGAACAGTACAGACAATATTTTCATTTAACTTTAGATGCCGCGACGGCCAGCATCATAAGGGGATTAAATGAACAGCAGAATATGACCTGGTTGGAGTTTGAAAAAGAAATTAGGCGTCATTTTTCTCCTTTTCAGTCATTGCAGGAGGCAAAGAAAGTCGCGTACACAATTACTGCTGGACCTAATACATCCCCTCGCCAATTTTTACAAGACTTAAAAAGAGCATTTTCTCGCTTTGATGTATCTTTTGACTCAAATTCCAATGAGTTTAAAACTGCATACTTCTATGGGCTACAGAAAGACATCATATCCCAATTGGTCCGTGAATTTGACCGTGACAAGTCCCTTGAATGGATTGTACATCAAAGCACAAAACTATATGAGGTACTCTATTGTCAGGGTAGAGAAAGTGATAAAATGAAAGATACTAGACCCAAATCTAAAGAACCCTCAGCCACAGTAATGGAAATCAGGTCAGCCAAAATGTCCCTTGAGTCTACTCAAAGCCAAGGTAAAAGTAATGTGACACCTGAACAAAGGGGTAATCAACGAAGATCGCCATTTCCTGTACCAATGTTCCAATCACATGATCCTAGTAATAGAGAGAGCTACATCAGCCCTAGGTATTTAGGGGATAGACCCCGGGTAGGATATCGGCCTGATATGGCAGGTATGAACAATAACCAGAGACAAAATCAAGATCAAAGAAATGATGGTCCCTACCAGTCATTGGGGACACAGAGTAGGTTTGATCCCAACACCATGATATATGGTAATCAGGATAGGCCCCGATATGTGGATCGATTTACTGATAATGGAAATCAACATAGGGGCCAGTACCCACAATCTGAGAGACAGGACATGAGGCAAAACGTGAACTACAGTCCACGCCAGTACAATGATTCCCCACCAGGGGACTATAATCAAAGGATGGGTGCAACCCGCTCCCCTCCACAAATGAATCAAGAGTTCAGAAACCATCCCAACCGACATCAATCACCTGAGAGGTATCAGAATAGATCCAATCAGGGGGAAAACAACCAATATCGACCTAGGCCACAGAAAGAGGATCCTAGAGAGATGGAAAGGTTCCAGTGCCTTGAGGCCCAAGTGAAAATGTTAGCTGAGCAAATAGGAAAGCTCTATACAGCGCAAAAACAACCTTCCAAAGAGGGGGCTGATGGCCATAGCAATGACCGGGGGGCTTCCGAAAAGTGACTAAGTACTCATGATAACTGCAGTACCAAAATGACAGATTGCTCTAATATAATTTTGCATAACGACTCTGAGATGCCTAATGGATTAAAAATGAAAGTACCAGTAAATGAAATTGTGACAGAAAGTGCAAATACTTCTAAAAAAACATTAGGAATTCCAAAAGAACAAAGGCACAGATTTAAGAAAAATGACTCATGCATGGGGAATACCAGTGAACAGGGAGTAAGTGGGGATGCCATAGCTCCTTCCCTGGGCAAGCAAAACAATGACCAAACACAGACAGAAAAAGGAAATACTCACAAGTAGGGTACAAGTCAATCACCTGAAGAATTCTTTGAGCCACATATTTTTGAAGAGGCTGAAAGGGCTGGTATCACACTAAATGATCACAAATGCACAGAATTAAAAAATAACAAATTGCTGAATGATGTTGTTACACATGTTCAGTTGGAGGATTGTAATGTGGTCTCTGATGTTACCCAGATGGATGGGCGAACAGTGGCCACACTCCAAAAAACCTCTGAACATGGAGAAATGAATAAAATCTCTCGCACAGAAATGGGTAAAAAGGAGGGAAAAATGTCTTTTCATTTACCAATGTGCTTAGCCAAAAGTGAAAAAGACCTGAGAAAGGTGAGCCCTGAAATCAGTAAGAATTCACATTTCTTATGTGTATTAGAGGAAGTTGAGGACAGATATTATGCACCCATCACTGTAGAAGAAAAATGCCACACCTTTGCTATGATTGACACTGGCGCACAGGCCACAATTATGTCCAAGGAGCTGGTAAAGAGTATCAATGAAGGGAGGCCTCCACAGAGTCAGATCACAGTGAAGGAAAATCAAGGCCCAGTGCATAACTTTAATGGGGAGGAGGTGCCCATCATAGGTGTAACTGAGGTTGACATAAAAATAGGAAAGCACAGAATGAAACAAGAGGTATTGATCACATCTATTTGTGAAATTCCATTTCTGATGGGGACAGATTGCCTGAAAAGATTGTCTCCTCTCATAGATGGGGTGAATGGAGTGCTGTGGTCCTTAACCAAAAAACCATTGAGGCCTAAGAAACTAAAATCACAAAACAGCAATATAAATGAATGTCACACCGTTGCCAAAACAAATGATGCTGTGGAGGTATATCTCCAGAATAGCTGCATACCTAGTGTCACTGTTATATTAATGTGTCAAGACAAAATGCAGAGCGACAATGAAAAACTACCTGTACAAATATACTTGGACCCAAGGAAAGATTGGCAGACTGCCATAGATGAGCACACATTACGTTTCTATTTAAAAGAGAAAACATGCAAACAGAATATTGTTCCTAAAACAGATTCAGAAAAACACATTACCACTCTGGCAGAAATACACATGGAAGATGAGCAACCATGGGTTCATGTTGGTATAAATGACTATTTTAAAACAATAAAAGCCACTTTAGCGCTTGGACATGAAAGGAGCTTCATTAATGAGAAATTGTTGCAAAACATAATGGAGAGGGAAGAAATCCCGAAATTTAGGATTAAAAACCAATATGTTTCTGGGTTGGACAATTCATACTTTGAAAACCGAATTGCAGGCAGATGCATGCTTAAAATTAGCATTGGGCAGAAAACAATTTACCATAATGTATGGATAGTGAGTGGAGCACAAAATGAATTTTACATGGGCAATGACATCATGCACAGAATGTGTATGGTGTTAGATTTCCTTAATCAAAAAATATGGTCACGCCTAGGTGGTCCGGCACCTGAATTTGAAGACAAAAGAAGGGCTTATCATTGTGCACAACTGGTTCCTTATGCAATCGAATTACAAATGAGGAAAGATACTATTATTCCTGCATTTACAAAACAGTTTGCAATAACACTGAAATGCAAAAATGGGCAGCAGATGAAAGGCTCTGATGCATTTGTATGCCTGAATGAGTCCATAAAACAGCAAGGCCTGTATTATGAATACATTCCATTGGTAGACATTGGTGAAGGATCTGTAAAAATCATGGTAAATAATAAAGGTTGTCAGGATATTCATTTAGAGGAAAACTCCCCATTAGGAATGGCCATACAAAAATCACATTATACGGCAGATTTAAATAACATGGTGATTGGGAATATTCCGGAAAATTATGTAGATGCCAAGGGCGAGTTGCCAGAACACCTGGACTCTCAGCCCAAAGGAATATTTAAAGTTCATTCTGTGTATCCTTATGATTCAAATGAGACAGTGTGCTGCCATCAAGAGGATTGCATAATATTTAATTTGAATGAAAATGAAACAGGAAATCAGCCCATTGAAGTGGAAACTGATATGCCAAAATATTTAAAAGTGGCAGCTTTACAGAGAGACACAGCCACACAGTTAGAAGAAAGCGCCGAGATTCCCTTACCAGAAGATTTTCCAGAATTTTCCAAAATGGTAGAAGAGCAGATCTCCTTAGCGGATGCATGTGAAAGCAATGAAGTGAGGGACAATCGGAGGGAGATATTTATGGAGTTTAAGGATGTATTTGCAAAAGATGCTTATGATTGTGGTTTAACTGATTTACATGTGGCCACACTACCAGAAGGTTGTAGCAGAAATCCAGTGTTTGTACGCCAGTATAGACTACCGCTGGCATGTTTAGAATCATTGGCAGAGATTATTAAAAATTTGGAATCACGGGGAATAATCAGGCCCATTCATAGCACATCCAATACGCCTATTTTAGGTGTGTTAAAGCCAAATGGTCAATGGCGGCTGTGTGCAGACTTAAGAGAGTTAAATAAAAGAGTACCAGTATCTAGATGGCCACTGCCATTCATTGATCAGGGCCTAGCTCAGATACATGGTTCAAATGTATTTACCACATTAGATCTCACCTCTGGATATTGGTGCGTGCCATTGGCAGAAGAGATACAACATTTATTTTCCTTTACATTCGACAGGACTCAATATGCCTGGCTTAGAGCTCCGTTCGGGTACATCAATAGTGGGAGTGAATTTGGCATATTTTTGAGAAAGGCCATGCCGGATGCAGCGGAAAGAGGAACAATAGTTTATGTGGATGATGTCCTGATAAAAAATGAAAGCCTGAAAAGCCATTTTGATGAAATAAGACATGTACTTGGCCAATTACAGAAAGCAGGCGCCAAAGTATCTTTGCAAAAAGCACAATGGTGCAAGAAAAAAGTGAACTTTCTAGGGCATGAAGTGACTGAACATGGGCTAAATCCACAAAGGAAGAAAATAGAGGCCATACAAAGATTAAAAGATCCTAAAAATGTGAAAGGAGTAAAAAGTTTATTAGGGATGACAGGCTATAACAGAAAGTTCATTGAGAATTATGCAGAAATCAATCAACCATTGACTAAACTGCTTAAACTAAATACTCCCTGGAGATGGGAAAAAGGGCAGTCTGATGCAGTGGCTCAATTAAAGGAATGTCTTGTAAAGGCACCATGTTTAGCATACCCCATAAAGGACAGGGATTTCTTAATAGAAATAGGTTTTTCTGAACATTGTATGTCAGCAGTGTTATCACAAAAACACGATTTGAATCACAAAACCATTGCCTATGCAAGTAAGGCATTTTCCCAAGTTGAAATGAAATTTAATGAATGTGAAAAGACCCTATTAACCACTGTGTGGGCGCTAATTGTTATGATGGTATATAAACACTGTAATATATGTAAAAATATATAATATAAATAAATAAATAAATAAATAAATGCACATATAATGGAAGCTCATGGTTGGTGTGCAGAGAGAAAGGGTGTTAAATATTGAATATCTGCTTGTTTTCTTTTAACTTGTGTTTAATTTCAGGAAAAAAAAAAAAAAAAGAAATATTTTTACCAAGCATGTTTTATTTTTGGCAAAAGGATGAAGTTACTATTATGCTATGTACTTAATGTGTTTATTTTCTATTTTGATTTAGACAATTAACATTATTTGGTCGGAGGTTCCGGGATCAGAGCCCACGGGAGAGACGATGGAGTCCTGGAGTCCCCTGGATGAAGACCAAAAGATGCCTGCCTCCAGGTGGAGGTGAAGACAAGATAACCAGAATGCTAAAAAGGATGACTCCTATGGATCTAAGATTGCCAAGATGGAAGTGTACTCGAATGAACCGAATAACATCGCTGGTCGGGACATATCAGAAGCGGACAAGAGTCCTGACATATGGAGTTCCACGTATTTATTATTTTAATTATTTATTTTAATTTGTTATATTAATTATTTGTTTTAGTTAGTTGTTTTATTTCTTTGTTTTTAATTGACTTGGAAAATCTAAACTTAAAGTAATGCCACTTCAACTGAGAAGGCAAATGTAGAACATTTTGTAAACTAATGAACTCAGATGAATACTGTGTTGATTGCAAATTTTTCATTGATACACATGAATATTCATTTTGTTGGATTGCTATATTGTAAAAGAAAAAAAGAGAGAACAAATTGTTTTTAGGAATTGGCTTGGATTGTAGCCAAGTTCTAAAAACAAAAGGAGGGTATGTAAGGATATTTGGCGTGTTACAGCACAGAGTACAGCACTACTGCACAGGTAGCAATTTTTATTTTTGCAGCACCACCACAAGGGTGCGGTGCATTGCTATATGTGTTACCAGATTAACAAGAAAAGACAGGCTATTCAGTCAAAAACGATTTTAACATATAAGATGCAAATCTATTCTTACAGTTAAAAGCACACGTGCTCATTTAAAAATGCAAACTATTTTTCACCTGAAATGCCTATGGTGCGAGAGACACATTTGAAAATAACAACTAACATAACTTATAACTAACCTGACTAATGAAACATAATCCACTAATAAAAATGTGTCTCCACTGCAGAATTAGGCCTATTCTGAAAGTGAAATTTTAAACGCACATCCATTTTTTTTTTCTGTTCTCTCTGCTGCCCTGTCCATATAACTACAGGAAGCAAATGGGCTTGAAAGAACAGGAAATCAGTTGGTTACAAAGTATTACTATAAAAATGAGCCATTGTGTAGAGAAGGAGGAGATGGCGTGATTAATTCTGATTGGAGCAGCGTCATAGCAAGTATCATGCTAGAGGGAGTGATCAGGTTTTTGCTGGGGGGAGTTTGAGGAAGAAGAAAGGCAGTCAAGATTTGGCAGAGCTGGAAGAAGGACCTTTCCCCTGGCTGAGGCATTCCTATCTGCAGAAGCTGAGGATTCCAGATAATAACCCCGGTTTGAGAACGAAAAGCGTTCGTTTTCACTGGGGTTAATCTTCAAGGGAGCCACATTCAGAAAGAGAACAACTAAAGAGATAAGGTAATTACAGAAGTGTGGGAGCTGAGTGTGTACGAGAATATGCAGTCAGTGTAGGATTCCTGTGCATGCCTTAATCAAATGCTAATGTTGCAATTTGAGTTCTGTTCTCCGCCACTCTCTTTGCAGTGTGTCATAGACAAAGCTGTTACTGTGCTATTGTATTTATTTCTGTAAAGAATGAGATCGTATTTAAATGCAACTTTTATAATACAGAAAAATATTTGAAAGCAGACGGGTGGTGTGTTTACTATTTACCATTACAATGCTGATGATGTGGGGAGATTTTTAAACAATGCAATGGTCATTTTAAGACAGATGTGTGCATGTCAGATTCAGTATGAACAGTTGTGAGTGACTGTAGCATAGCTCGTTGGAGGTACATGAGCCAACGGGAAGAGAGACTCTCTGGACATAGTTCCCTACCGTATATAAGGTAGTGGAAATTACCACAAAATTACCGCATATAGCTCTCTGTCGTAAATAAGTCAGTGAGATTGCCCATGGTGGCACACTAACACTAACACTAACATTGAAAATGTGGTATTCCTGAAATGTAGGCCTGAGGTCTCTCTAGTGATTACACGAAAAATCTAAACAAAGATAAAGGATTCTGGACATTGGGGCCACCAATAAAACAAGGGAATAATGCTCACCAAAATACCACCAACCACGCCTACCAACAACGCATACCAAATATGCATGCCTGGGTGCTGAAAAAGTGCATGTCCACTGTATTATTGTGGCACATGGCCAAATCTGAATACAAGGAGTGATTATTGCTAAGTTATTTTTCGGCGGTAATAAAATACCGTCAGGCCCCAAATCTCCACAAAATACCCTACAGTACAAACCTTGGCAAATTCAAAATGGTTAGAAATTGTTTGCTATTAATTATTATTATTTATGCATTTCTCTGAATCAGCATTTCGTACAATTAAAGAAGAACTCGAGGTTTGTAGTGTTGCAGATTCGGTATATACTTGACCTCTTAATGGTTATGGAGGGTGTGGTTCGCCAGAAGATCAGTAGTATGTGGTGCACATACCTATCTCCCAATGATTTGGACAATAGAACTCTGGCACAAACGATTGTTGCATTGCACAACCTGAGGGGGGAATCTCTTTTTTCTTGGGTGCCTTGATGGATGAGCCTAACTACGAACATTCTCATACCTATCATTGACTTTTTTTATTTATTATTTTGTTCCTGTCAACTATGTCTATGGCACTACTCTGACCAAATGCCTAGAGCAGCTGCTATGATGGTTGTGACTCTGTCTAAGGCAAGGGCGACTGCCGTTCCATCTCACATTGGTACTCAGACTGATTCTGAAATAAATGCAGGAGTGGTCTTGTGTCCTCCACCAGGTTGTAGAACAATGGGTAGATTGTGGAATTGGTGGATGGGCGAATTGGGATTGTCCAATGGAGGAGCATGGGTGCAAGGGGACTACTTTGAGAGATGGCTGTAAGGTTTTAGTCCCCAGAGAAGGTGATATCGATGAGCTGGAAATTGGTTTGGTAGTTAATGTATTAACTAAAGCGGGGGATGATGGGGTAGTTGATAAGGGTCCCACAGGTAAAGAGAAGTTTGAATTGCACACACAATATTGGTGGCTGGGGTGACAGCGATGTTGACATCATGTTGCAATTTAGCATGAATCCAGTGTAGCTAATGGGAAAGTATTGTTTGTGTTTTAGTTTATATATTTTCAGATTGCATGTGCACAGCAAGATAAATGTCAAAACTGTTGATGCAATATAAACTCAGTATAGGTTTGTCATGCCACATATCACCTAACAATCAGGCAGTGAGGAGCTCTACATGTTCAAGCGAGGTAGGAGATTTGCATTGGGAAAATCTGTGTGAGAGGAGGTAGTAGTCCTGAACATACATGTACAAGGTTGAGGAAGAGTGTATTACACATCCCCTTCCAGAGTATGATGTAAAGATAAGGACCCTGCCAGTGGACAAGAAGACGCCGTAGTGTATTCAATTTGTGGTGCACGCATATGCATAGTGATTGCTGGCACCAGCAGTAGGGTGTGAAGTGGTTTGGGTTTCTGAAAAGTAAGGGCTTGTGCATAGTGGTACAGACCGTACAGCAAGTGAATGTCACAAATCTCTACCTCAATCTCCGACTCTGACCCCTCGCACCCTTCCTCACCTGAGGATTCGCTCCTGGTTGGTTCTTCTTTCTTTCCTGGACAGAAGATTTCTTTTTGTGGAGATATGGATGACCGCGGAACGACGCCACAGTGGTTACTGGTAAAATCCAGAAACCAGAGGCCCCGGATCCGCAGCCGCCGACAGGGGAAAAAGCCACGTAGGCAAAAATAAACAAAACGCCTTCCCTATGTCTGGCGCAATGGTTCCAAAGATGATCAGATGTGTAGCAGGTCCGGAGAATAGGAGCGTCCAGCGAGGTAAAATGTAAGTGTAAATGACGAAGTCCCAAGGGAATCAGAAAGCAGCGGGAAGGACAAGATTGTAGCAGAAGCCCAGGTAGGAAGACAATGGCGGAGGAATAGCGAGCAGAACAGCAGAAAGAACAAGAGAGCTGTGAGAAAGCACAAAGAAAAGAGATAAGGGGAAACAGAAGGCAGATAACTGGAGAGGAGGGCCAGAGGCTGGAGGAACAGCAGGGCTCAGCGGAGCCAAGAGAAAACACTTTGAGCGTTGGCAACAAAGCAGAAAAAAGATGCAGTTGCAACGCGACCGCCGCTGGCTGGAAGCACCTAAAGAGCCCAGCGGCAGCCATGATGGAAAAGAAAAACTAGACCGCAGCAAGACGTTGCGTTCTAGCGTGATGGAGTAATTCTATGGCGGCCGCATCTCCATCGGTCCCACAAGCGCACATAGAAGGGGCGCATGACACTGAAGTCATGGTTTGGACCAAAAGGGCATAGTCCAGAGGTGCACAGTGTTTTTAGTGCCTGCCACAGTAGTTGCAGGAATGCCATTCAGGGTTCTGAGGGGGTCTCCCTTGGTACTCCTAAAAAAATGTTTTAAAAATCTTTAGCTTTTTTTCTTTTTCTTTTTTTTTTTACAAATTGATGCTTGTGGGCTGTGGCCAATGCCATGTGGCTATTTCAGATATTTCTCTTTCTGGAATTTCATACAATAATTGCTGGACTCATTAAAGGTTTATTTCAGGCACACTTCAGGTGGTGAGTCACTGATTTAGTCTGTTCTTAAACACCTCAAATTCACAATGCAGACACAATTCTCCAAAAAGCATTTAGAGGAGAATAAGCATCCATTTTAAACTATGCATTTTGCTTTTCGCAAGTTGCAGTTATAGCATGTTTTTTTCTACCGATTACATATGGTGATCCATTCTTGTATGAAATGTATATCACGTGACAGTAATATTGTAACCATATTTTTCATAGGGTACTTAGAAACAATTCTATGTGATGCCACTTGGTCAAGGGGTAAACGGTCATGTTCCATCACTTCCTCTGATGTCACTTAAGGATCAAGGGCCATGTTATGACGCTTCTGCTACCCCTGACATTTTGGTGAAATGACGTCCCTGAGAAGTTGTTGTCATGAAGGAGGAGGTGGGAGGAGACATGGAAGTGGTGGAAATAAGAGAAGAATATTGTTGGAAGAAGAGTGTGAAGGACGAGTGGAGAGGGAGTAAGGCTGAGGTTACATTAAGGTCTGGTAGGTATCAGCAGTCTAAATTGTGATGTGTTATTATGGGAGACACTCCTCTTGTGCATTTATATAAGGCACTTCCCAGATATAAAACCAAAATTGGGAAATACCATGCACAGAGGGTGAAAGGCACAGCAGGCAAAATGTTTATGACCTGGCCACAGGAGTGAACCCTTTTGAGATCAGTGCTGCAACACATGACAACATATTTGCATGCCGCATACAAAGGGGAAAAGTGAGAGAAACGATTAGCCATTTTAGAACTCTGGAAGATGTATGGGGATGAGATGGAAGAGACACTCCTGCGAGAGTGGATGCTTAATCAGCATGAAGGGGATGGCACAGCACCCTCAGTTCCTCCTTCTCCTCCCCAGAGAATCGACCCATCTTCCAAATTACAAGGATTGTATCCATTGAAAGAACTAAAGGCAGCAGCAGCGTACACTAAACCCCACATATGTGAGCCCCGCCTACAGCAGTGAAGAGTTTATAAATTGAGCTAAAATAAAAAAATGAAATCCAGTGTCCATGCACAATCAGTATAATGAACACTGCAAGCTGCAGGTGAAACTGACAAATACTGAGGAGGCAATCCAGAGAAAGAGAGGCAGGCAGGGCAACAGGGAAGAGATGTTGAGTATCCTGAATGAGTGGGTTGGAGGACAAATATTGTTTAGATAAGATGGAAGAAACATGGATGACTCCAAAGAAAGAGAAAGGGAAGTTAGTGGAAGACATGAGAAAGAAGAGGAAGATCAAAAAGAATTAGAAAAAATTAGAAAAAAGAGAATGGAAAAGAATATATGGGGAAAAAGGAAAATGAAAGCAAAAGTGAGGTAGAGAGAGACAAGGAAAGGTAGTGAAAAGAAGAGAAGAGAAGGAAACGAAACAAGAGGAAAAGGAAAGAGAGAAACAAAAATAAGAAAGGGAAAAGGTGAAAAAACAAAAAGAAGAAAGGGAAAAGGAGAAGAGACGAGAAGAAGATGAAAGGCAAAAGGAAGTAGAGAAAGCAAGAGTGAAGGAAATAGAGGATGAAAGAGACAGTGTGATAGAACGAGAGATGGAAAAAAGCATAGGAAGGTGACACAAGGAAGTTGGTGAGATTTCAGATTACCCAGGGATGCATGCTCAGGGAGAAAGAGATGGGCAAGGAATAGGAGTGGAAAGAAAGAGAGAGGAGTTTAGAAAGGAGTAATAGGGAAGTGGAGAAGATACTCAGAAAATGTACCATTCCAGATGAAGATGAGGAAGATTCCATGCAAAGAGGATGGGTGATTTATACAGAAGCAAGAGGGACGGTGCTGACCACATTGTGAAGTGTAGTATAATAGGATCCCCACAAAGGGAGCAAAGGGGTGTATAGGAGGAAGTGATGAGTGGATTGTATAGGATGATCCCCTTCATGAGATTAGAGTTTGAGGACAGAGAAGATGAAGGGTGTAATATGATGTTTATGGATAAAGAGAGAGAACAAGGTGGAGAGGAAGAGGAGGAAGAGTCTGCACAAGCATCTTCCATGGGTTTCAGAACAGGGGAGAAAGAACATAGCTAGGAGTCGGGGAATCTGAAAGAATGCCAGATCCTGCACAAATCTCTGGGCTCCTGAAAAATGCAATAAAAAAGTTTAGAAGAATGAACACCATATGTGAAAAGGTGGAGAGATCTACTGAGGTGGGCGGAGAACATTAATTTGATGGAGGTAATTTGATGTAATTTGATGGAGGACGGCCTCAATATATACCCAGGCTGAAAATGGACAAGAATAATTTAGTCTGCATACTACCAACACTCACATCGTAAGTGGGCAATTGGATTTATGAATTCGAAAAAATTCAAAAAAATTATAGCACTGATGACGTTAGCGGTGGGTGACATAAAATGCTTGCTTACTGCCATCATAGGGGAAAGGGCTGATGACATTCGGAAGTGACCTGAGTATCCAGGAATAACAGCTCAGAATACTACTCATCACGGAGCACCAATTAACACGTGTAGTGCAGATGAATGGAGAACACTCAGAGCGCAAAATCCGATTCGTCATACATGAGCACAATTATGACACGCCAAATGTGTGATGATGAAGACCTAGTTGCTTATATCGAAGAGATTCAAGAAAAATGACAGCTAGAAATGAGAGTGCCATGGGATAAAACTCTATCTATTTTCTATCATGTATTGTGTCAAGGATTGCCCGACCCAGTGCAGAAACAATTGAAAAAGATGGTGTGCATGGAAGCATGGACAATATTAAGTTGACTATAGTTCATCATTGCCAGCTAAGACACGAGAAATACAGAACAAAACTTGAGGAAAGAAAGTTTTCAATGGAAGGAGCAGTATTCACCAGGTGGAAAGGGATACATGTATCAGACGTACAGCAGGCAGAGGGTGGAGGATTCAACAGGGGACATCCTGGGCTTGTAGTACAGGCTCAACAGTGTTGGATAGTTGGAAAAATGGGCCACAATTCCCAAACATGCAAAAGCACTGCAGCAACAGTTGTACGATTCAATGGGGGGATACTGTATCCTCTACTGAATAGTGCAGAGCCGCCTGTATATTATGTCCAGGATCACATGCAGTATCAGACACATGCACCACAAATGCAACCTGCACAACAGGGAAGGCCAATGCCAGTGCAACAAGCACTGTTGCAACCACAAGCCCCCATAAAAACACAGCAAATGCTGATGCAACCAGAAGCACCGGTGCAACAAAACAAGATGATATCATGGAATGCAAATGCCGGACCCTAGAAGCCTACACCCAGAATAGGAAGTGTGACCGTGGTGGGAGGGAATCTTTCACTGGTACAGGGATGAACATATGAACTTATATCCACAATAGGACAGCCCAGAGAGAGACTTGGTGTGTTCCATCCTATCAGTTACACCAGACCGACAAGAGAAACCGGCAGTCTGCGTGACCATAGGTGACAAGACATTTTCCTTCCTTGTTGATACAGGGTGACATAGTCCTGCATTAGGCAAGGGAATTTCCCAATGTCAGGCATGGCCATGAATGTACAAGGTTTTTCTGGGGCGACAAGTATGGCTCCTTTAACTGATGACTTACCTATAACTATAGGAGAACATGACCTTTCCTTGCCACTATTGTACTCCCACAAAACACAAGTTAACATACTGGGGAGAGATTTGATGAGCAAACTCAACATGACAATATCCTTCTCTGACCAGGGAATAATATGTTCTAGTCCAGGGATTCACTATGTAAATGCGCAAACATTTATAACAGCATTATATGGCCAGAAAGAACAGCGGGTTGTGCCATTAGACCCAGAAGTATTCTTACTCAGAGTACACATAAGGTCAGCATGGCTTCCCAGAATAAGGGGCAAAATATTGCAGCTATCTGCAGAAGTTTTATTCAGACCATAATTACCCATGGATGAGAAATAAGGGCAAGTGATCCCAAAAGAGATAGAAACAGGAATAGCGAGAGAAGACAGGTTGATTCTTCACATGGATGATGATGAGGGAAAACATTGGAGAACAGTGATAGCTCTTGACGAGGGACACAGACTGACCGATTTGACAGATGAAGAATTGTTCACAGATGACTCAGATGATGAGGTAGTGTTTTTCATAAGCCTTACCTACTGGTTGAAAATCGAGAACAGAGAATTGTCGCAGAGGATCTAATTAATAAAGACGACACAGTCATTTCTCCAGGAATATATGGCAGATGTACCAAGCACACTGTGGACCAAGTTTCCATATGATGTCGGCCTATTAAAAGGAACAGATGCAGTCAAAATTAAATTGAATCGCAAAGCTATTTTGCCACAAGAGAGACAGTAGAGACAAGACAAGCAGACAAGGGTATCTATGATACAATTTACACTCTAGTGCAACAAGGGATTTTAGTGCCATCAGAATCCCCATGTAATACGGCAGTGTACTCAGTGATAAAAGCGACAGGGGGTTGTGGAGATTTATTCAGGATTCA
The DNA here is from genome assembly GCF_040938575.1 of Ambystoma mexicanum. Taxonomy (NCBI): domain Eukaryota; kingdom Metazoa; phylum Chordata; class Amphibia; order Caudata; family Ambystomatidae; genus Ambystoma; species Ambystoma mexicanum. Next base: position 789,071,260 of record NC_090939.1, read on the forward strand.
CGCCCCCTGAACAATATTGTTGAAGCAGAGATTACATTGGTCCTGAACCCTGCCACAATATTGTGATGCATTCCATACTGAGATCAATATTTCACAGTGATCAATTTAAAAAATGCATTCTTTTCAATCCCCTTCACAAAGAATTTCAAGACTTGACTTCATAACTATCGCAGGACCAAGTGGATATACAGAAGACTGCGAGTCCCCCTAAATATTGAATCAAGTGCTCCAAATGGATCTAGGAATCATATATCTTGACAACATAGTGATATAATATGTAGATGACATTTTGGGGTGTAGTGAGACAGAAAAACAGTACAGAAACGACCCAATACAGCTGATGACAGTTTCAGCCGAGAAGGAGTATAAAGTAGACAAGGAGAAGTTACAATAGTGCCAGAAAGATGTCTTGTACATAGGGCAGTTAATATCACAAAAAGGAGGAAAAGTGACCTCTGGTTGAGAAGAAGCGATCATGAAAACAGCCAGACCAAAAACAGCGAGGGAGATGCAAAACATTTTGGGCATTTGCAATTACTCAGGGTATGGGTCTTCGACTACAGCACATATGTTGGACCCCTCTTAAAAGAACTCAAGGAAGAGCAGAAGGATGATAGTCACATAGACTGAACAGGTGAAATGATAGAGGCCTTTCATGAGTTAAAACTGTCAATAACCCTGATTACAGTGCCAAATTCGTTTTTTGTTCTCCCATTACAATGTAGTAGTAATGACAGCAGTCCTCATCCATAAAACTACACTGGGACACAAACCACTAGCATTTTACAGCAGTATCTTAGATCTGGCTGTGGGAGGTCATTAACCTTGTGAGCATTCACTAGCAGCAGCAGTCTTTGCAATTGAGAAATCTGCCAGTATTATAATGGGATGTACAGTAACATTATACGTTGAGCATGAGCTGTTTTCTATCCTTCAAAAGCCTAAAAGTTCATTAACTACCCAAAGAGCTTCTGGTTATGAGGTGATTATATCAAACCCAGAAATCAAAATTGTCAGTTGCAGAGTATTGGACCAAGCAAGATTTATAGCTGAGCCAGAAAAAGAAGGAGACTAAGTTCATGACTGCACCAAAAAAATGGAATAACACAAAGACATACCACATGTTAAAGAAAATGCCCTGGGGGGTCCTCTTCAATGAAGGGCCATCGATGGTTGACCAGAGTACAGGTGAAAGGCACACAGGAACTGCAGTCATAAAATCAAAACTGAATGGCAAATTTGAGACAGTGGCAAGTTCGATATTGTCTTGGCATTTTTCAGCATAAGTAACAGAATTAGTAGTGCTTATTTGTGCTGAGAAATTAAAAGTGTATTCTCACTCCGCCTATGTATCATCAACAGTACAAGCAGGACTGTCATTTTGGAAGAGGTGGGGTTTCTTAATTACAGACGGTACACCAGTGTAACATGCACTACTATTGAACAGGCTCATAAATGCACTACAGCATCCATCGGCTATTGCTGTGGTGAAATGCGCAGCCCACACTAAGATTCCTTCTACTGCAAAAATGAGACCACCGACCTAGAAGCCAAAAAAGCAGCATATGTTTCTGAAATATCTGAGATTGACACTGCTCCAAATAAACACACACGGGCACGAAACACAGTGATGAAAAAAGAAGGATTTAATGTCCCGCCCATAGCCCAAATTATTGAGTTGCAGGGACAGGCCACACTAGAGGAGCATGAATTGTGGAAGAGAAAGGGGTGCTTGTTGTCCTCCACAGATGCAATGTGGCAGCATGACAGTAGCGGGAAACCCGTTATGCCGATTGGACTGCTTAATGGAGCATTAGATCAACTACATAACCCAGGAAATACAACATGAGAGAGTCTTACAGCTTTATCTCGGAAGAATGGTTCGTACCTAATCAAGCAGAACATGTTGCCGCCTTTGTTGTACATTGCTTGGTCTGTCAACAGTACACTACAGAGCACATGCTGTGAATGGTGAGAGTAGCAATATCCCATCCTACTGTATCCTTCCAGCATCTGCATATTGACTATGTAGATATGCTCCAAGTTTGTAATGGCTACAGATATATAATGGTAGTTGTATTTCCTTTCTCGCGATGGATCGAGGCCGGTACATGCACACATCCTGATGCCACATGTGCTGCGAGGTTCCTCATATGTGAGGTCTTCCCGAAGTTGCGAAGTGCTCAGGTCTGACAATGGACCACATTTTGTAAATGAAGTTTTTGAGCACATCATAATACGGTTGGCTATTAAGCACAAATTCTCTTCCACTTATCACCAGCAAGCAAACGGCATATGTGAGTACCTAAATAGCCTCCTTAAGGAATACATTGTCAAATTAAAGGTGACCCTGAAAAAAGGATGGCTCCATTGCCTACCCTTAGCCCTATTCACATTATGCTATCAGTCCGGCTCCGACCATCACCTGCCTCCTCACAAGCTAGTGATGATACACTGTATGCATGTGCCTCTTGCTCCTCCCACTCGAGCGCAAACTGAAGCCAATAGTATATTGAATATGCTTGGAACAGAAATGCATGACTATTTGGCTGCTATGACGGCGAGTGTTGCCTTTATGTCTCAACTGCTTTGTGCCCGGCAGGTGAGGCTGAGAAGACAGATAAAGACAACAAACAAATTGATCCACTAACAAAGTTGAAACCCCTATTATTATATCCGGGGGACCAAATTCTCATTACAAACCTTACTGTGTGCTGGCATATGCCACGTTTTGAAGGTCCACTTATCATGCAGAAGATGATGCCCATGGCATTGAAGGTTCAAGGAAGAAGAACCTGGCTGCACCTTGGTGACGTCAAACCCTACAAATGAGAGACCCCCCTTGCACAACTACCAGAATCCAAATCTGAAGAAGAGACGGCACATGTCCAGATGCAGTCTACCACCAGAGCCAACCAGCAGCCAAAAGATTAAGAGAAAGTATCTCTGCTTGCTTTTAAATCATTGTAGGAGGACCTTAGTAGACATTTTCTTTGTAACAGCATACCTGCACACATTAAAGACTAATACATTCACAAAAAAGAAAAGTAGATATGCTACTGTTTTCTCTGCACACCCTATTGTTTATGCTCTTTACTTAGTAGATATGTATCCTGCATAAAGAATAAGAAACACCACTCTCGCCCCTTCACTTCAGGGCTATTATGCATGTCTGCACAAATAGGACAAGCAGAATCGTCCTCAGCACTTAAGATGTTAAGCAATCACAGAATACATATACTTTTTGAAAGAATTGTTGTCGTTATATTGATCCAATTTTTCTCTGTAAAACATTTACATTTTGTGTAACTGAAAAGGGATGGTCTTAAAAAATAAAATGGTACATCTTAATTCTGTTAGGTACTCACTTCTAACTTTCCGACAAAAGTGATTATTCACAAAGAACAGATAAGCTGGCAATAATGCTTTTGGCAACATATTTTACATGTTTCAGTCCTTATTTTTTCATTCTTATTGCATTACAAGGGTTTGCCCTGCATAATTAATCTAGACCCTTCTACAGCAATGTGACGCCTATCACCATGACAAATGAAACAACAACCCCAGAATTTCCCATGCTCACTAAAGAGATTAAGAGGCTTAAACAAAGTGTGAATAATGACTTCGGGAGCATGAACTCGTATATAACCAATACTGTCCAAGTCAGTAAAAATGTATGGTGTCAGCAAATGGCATGAGTGGGGAAGGAAACATACGATGAGAGCTGCTATGTATGCTCCTTTATTAGATTTGCCATTAGCATGTCCCGGGTTTTTATAGGCATGGAAGCACCAGCACACAAAGTACAGTACCCAACACACCTTGCACTGTGCTTAATGAGGGGGCAATTCCAAGGTCACATGGCCTCACTCATATGCGTAAACAAAGCAAAGTCCACCAAGAAGAAAACTATATACAAGAGATGAAAATGATGAACAAAACTGAAACACAGCATACAGTGTTAAGATATTTGCCATCCGAAAGAAATAGGGCACGGATGAGGAGAGAAGACAATAAGATGCTCCAATGGAATGACCAAAATGGAGAAAGAAAATACCTCAGTGTTGGGAAAGAGGTCAATTGCAAATAAAGGGAACTGTGCTCACATCCGAGGGGTGGGCTAAGGGATGAGTAGAATAGCACATGCAGTCTTATGGCAATGGGAAGAAGTAGTGCTAAATGCAAACTAGCATGGGACATTAGGCATTGTCTACTATTTGGTCATGTAGAATTGATTGTAATGTGTTTGACTGTATTTTATGTGGCAATTTCTGAAGAAGGGCTTTTAATTGATTATCTGTCTTGTAGATTATGAATTTGATGGATTTTGTATCGAATAATGGGTTGACTGATATAACACATGCAATGTATAAGCTGAAACACAACACAAATGATATACGAAGAAAAGCAGCAATTAAAGGACACTATCTTTGTTAAAATAGAGGTCGTAACACACATTGAAATTAATAGAAGTCCCGTAGTTTTATGAAAACCCAATACTGCTAAATCCACTGAAGCACAGATTGTGTGGGTGCAGGCAGCAGCTGCGTGACCCCACTTCAAGGTTATGCAAGAACTAAGGTAGGGCTTGAATGGTCCACAAGACAATATGAGATAAGGATTCTGAAGGCACAAGACATATTTCTCTCAGATTAATTAGAGAACAACCAACTTTTGAATGTCAAGAGCCGATCAATTATAAGTTAAAACATAGTAAAGAATGGATCAACCAAGTCCCCAGCGGTTGGAAAAGTAATAACACTTGTAATCACATTAGCTAAAATCTCAATAAAAACAGAACAGAATAATTCAGAAAATGGTCTCCTCCCATGTGACCCATAATTCAAACCAGTGCCTATTTATTAGGGCGAGACACGACCCAACACCTGCCTTGACTCCCAACATGTTCTCAGAATCAAGGTGCCTAGCAAGGTCAAATTCAAAGGAATATTTTGGATCCTGGCCTAGGGATAAGGATAGTGTCTTATTTGACTGGAAGGACGCATGTCCTGGTATTCTCACCCCTCACTCCCATGTTTTATTCATTTGCTGATGACCTGTCATTTCCAAGGTTGGTGGGCAAGGTACTGACCAATGAAAACTTTGGTTTTGCCACCCAGTACATGTTGCAGTAAACACCAGTCAACTTTAAAGATGGCATATACTCTCTACTATCAAGTTAAAGGTGGTCCGAGGTGCAGTATAGCAGTATAACCAATGGAAGGACTAACCCATATATTTTCTATAGGTAGACAATTCCCTTATCCAATCCCGGTAACCTGTAGGTTTTTGGAAGCAAGATTGCAGTGAGACATCAATGGTGATGTATTTCCTGTTTTTAAACCATTGTTATGCTTGAGAAGAACGTGAGCTCAAAACTATTTTGTTTTTATGCTGTCCCTGCTTTATGTGGAGTGTTAATAAAGCAGGCTTTTCCCATTAATTTGACTATTTCCGTTATTGGGTGCAAGATTTTCTGGCCTATCTTTTCCACTTAGACTGGGCTTCCAGATCTATCTTTATAATTGCATGTATGAACTCTCATATTCGGACTCAATGTCCCGACACCCAGTCGTGCCCGCCGCTTCCAAAAGGCTGAACTCATTAATGTTTGGTTCTTCTGCCATGAGCCCTGCCTGGGTTGGTCTCTTAAGTCGGATTTCTGTGTTTATGTTGATCCTTGGAAAAAAAGTCATTTATTTTCTGACACACTGATAGCATGTTCAAAATCACGCCTTAACCCATTTTTGAACTTATTAATTTCAATGATGATTTACATTGTACGTAACCAGAAGCTGCAGGTTGTGTTTCTTTATGTGTTCAAATTAAGTTGCAGAATAAAATGGAGAATGATTAGTCTTTAACTACTTAGCATTCCATTACTTATATACTCCCATTCTGAATGGGGGAATATAAAGCTACAATAATACAACTTTTGGGCCCAAATTGCAGACTGGACTCGAATAGCAGCTTCCCCGTGTAATTAAATTGTGTGATCTGGGGCAAATCATTTTTTTCTTACTGCACCATAGCTGCCAAAAGTGCTAGTCCGTAGAAGTGATTCCATTTATAGTCTACATTTTACATTTAAAAAAAAGCTTCAATCACAGTTTAATAGTCTATACATTGTGTGCCATTTTTAATATTAGCGACCAATTGTACGCACTTCACAAAGTTGTTGGTGCTGACATGTGCTATTTCCTTATTATGTGTATAATGTTAGCATTCTTACAACTAAAGAATGTGGCGAAGCCATAGGGGGCATGCTTGCATTTTAAAAACATGTGAAAGTACTGCTGATAAATTACATGTTAAAAATGAATGAAGCCAAGGCGCGTGCCATTGCATTGTATGGTGCTTCTATTTGGGGTTTTCTAATAGGCAGATACCTCAAAGAGTAGAAAATAGTTTCTGCAAACAAGTGTTGGGACTACCACAACCAGCAACGAATTATGCCACCCATATGGAACTTGGTCTTGATTTTTTGGAAGACCGGGTTAGCATAGCACCTATAGTGAAATGAACACACTTGGCTAGCTAGAGTGTTATTGAAGGCTTTATAGTCAAAAGGGAATGTGCATGATAGTCCCTTGTTATTGTATGTAAAGAAGGTTACAGGTTCTGTCAAAATGAGTTGTGATTTAAAAAATATGATTGGTCCAAGCACCTCGGAGAAATCCAGAATAAATGAAAGTAAACTTTTAATTAGGAACAGATTATCTGTATCACATACAGACTTGGCAATGCGGGAAACGAGCAACAGATCAATTTCCTGTATAATGAGTCATCCTGATTGCCAAAAATATTAAAAATGTTTCCCTTTGGCTATGTACCTTATTTTAATTACTCGCCTCTGATTAAATGTCTGCCACTCAACACAACAACTGCCAACTGAAATAGAGCCCACAACAAGATAAGACGTTGCCCTTTTGTTTATCATCGATCAAATCTTTTGTGCAGTTTATGTTTTTTTGCCCATAAATATAAAATACCAAGGAAAAACGTTTTCATTCTGATGTTAAGGAACCTCAAGATTAAATAAAGTCGCCCAGCTGTGATTTATTTATTGCCTGCAGTCAATCCTTGTCATGTGTGGTCTCTTTTACAATATGCATGCTGGGCCTCAGTACACGGACGGCGGTGACCATGGCGCTATTAGCGCCATGGTTGCCGCCGGTATTTTACCGAGTCTGCCATGGTGAATGGCGGAATTACCGCCCTATTCCAAGGTGTGTGGGGGCAGTAATTCCCCATTCACCATGGCACTTCCCCATTCCCATTTTTAACCCCATAGGGCTCAATGGGAATGGGGAAGGCGGTAATTACGGTACTGCAAATTGCAGTACCGTAATTACCTCCTAGGTCCCTTTGCGGGTCCGGTCCTTAACAGCTGGCAAAACCAGCCGTTAAGGTAGGGTCCCACAAAGGGACCTTGTAGTAAGGCGGTAAGGGTTTACCGGCACTGGTACCCTTACCGGTACCGGTAAACCCTTACCGCCATCTGTGTAATGAGGCCCATAGTCATCTTATATGCAAGTGAAATATGATTTATTCTTGGTTTCATTTTTCATTTATATATATTACACCAATCTTGGGATCTATTAGATTTGTTTTATATGATACTTTTCTGGCTGCATGTAACACATAAATAAAGTTCCTACTACTGCTAGAGTGAGAAAAGATGATTTGTCTTAATCCCAATTTCTTACAATATCATCACTTAGAGGCATTGTTTAGTTATTAAGAAAGACTGCTCCTCTCTATTCACAAAGCAGTTCACAGAAGGGGTGGAATAAAAAGCTCGCATTCTTGAAGAACTGCTAGGCATGAGCTTTAGTCATATTTAGAAAGCACAAAGATAACACAGAACACATTATGTCCATCTGGCCTTTGGACACTGGGAAGAGGTAGCAGCAACCAGAGTTTGACTTTCCGGGAGTACATTGAACTTCATATTTAAAGGGAAAGGGCAGATTGTTGAGCAGGAAGGCAGCATTATGCAGGGGGTAGGAGGTTTAAACAGGCTACTGAGGCACCTTGCATGCCAACTGATGGGTATAATACTTAAGGTATATTGGGTGAAAGTGCAGACCTTGGCTTGGCTAGATATGGGCCTCTCAGAAACCTGAAACATACACCATTGTCGACGTTTGCGTAGGATAATCCTGACTCTTGGTAAATCTGCACCAATGTAAGCCACGCATGTCGAGCTTGGATTGGAGTATATCAGCGACCTAGTGGCTGTTGCTCCAACCCTATTGTGGCTAAAAATGGCGGGGCAGAAGCAAGCCAAACTAGCCATATAATTGCTGCATGACCTGAAGGCCATGTTCATATCTTCTCAGGATTCCCTGGCTGAGGAAAATTCAAAATCATTTGAATTGCTTTTATGTATTTGTAGAATCTTTTATTTAGTATTACATTTTTTCTGTTTGTGCTTTTTATGGATGCAAATGTTCACATACACTAAGAAAAACAACATGTGCTTAGTGCATCATTGCTAATGTTGGACACACCCATGGGAAAATTGGAGAGGACGAGTAGGGTGCGTTGTGGGAGGATCGAGGTGCGTGAGATGTGGTGTGTTGAATTTACTTATTTATTGTTGTTTAATATTGCAACAAACACACACATTCTGAGCACTTTGCCGAGAGTCGAAAAGAAAAGGCATGTATTGTGAGAGGAAAAATTAGCAAGGAGCAGAGGAATTGGGGAGATGTCATGGGGACGGGTGTGCAATATCAGCTCGGATTTAAGCACCAACGTGTTTTAAAAACTGTGATACAGAATGTCATTGGGATTCAGCTCTGTATTCAGATTCATATAGAAATACCATAAAGTCTTAATGCTCTCAAAGCCTATGCAATGTGCAATTTGACACACTTGTCTATGTTTAAGCCTCTAGGCCAGCTCATCCCAAGTCTTTTGCTTTGATGGGTGTGGTCCAGTTGTGAAACCGAAGGCAGAGTTCTAATTGTTAACATTAAACACATACTGCAGTGCTGGCAGACATCACACGTTTTCAATGAACTACATGTCGGGCAAAGATTTATTATTTTGTCACTAAGTCGTTCTGTAAAGTACATGCGGCTACGTGGTGGCAGCTGGTTTACGGAAAGTGTGAGTGTAAAATACAATACTAAGCAAATTGTCCTTGGAAATGTTCCCACACATATGTCGTTGATATCAAATTGAAATGTTCTTATATGTGCATCCTCATTTGAACCCCATCTTTGTTATTGTGAGCTAACCAAAAAATTGGAAAGACTGGTTTTAGTTTGGGGCACGTTAAAGACTGGCTTTGAAAGAGTACAAAAGTAATTTGAAAGCTTTAGACCATGAAGCAGGGAAGTGGACAGGACCCCTTGGTAAGCATGTGCTTTACATCTATATCCATGTTATCTGTGAGCGTCTCAGAAGATGCGTATTTATGAGCAAACCACCTTTTCTTGTAAATAATCTACCTTCTGACATTCGAACTATTGTGTCATTGCACAGGCATTAACTGTGATTAGGGGGTTTTACATGTTCATACGTAGGCGTTACAGCATGCATGTTAAGATACTGAATGGATGGGCTAAGATCACTGGCAATTATTACATTCACTGAAAAATGTTCTTAACGCTGAGCAAACATGAGTTCAGTGGCCCGACATCTCCACAATCCGGTCTCACCAAAGGACAATTGGGCTTCACCCCTCTGATCACTACAAAAAAAAAGCCATAATAGCTCAAAGTTATTTCTGACAGCACCATGGGAGTAGCAAGAATACAATGTATTGCTCTGAGACGGATTCACACTTTAATTGTTGGAGTGATATAGGAGCAGGAGGATGCTGAGGAACATTAGGCACAGAAGCTGAATCAACAGAGGCAACGTGGAAAATTTACTTGCTCAGGTTGTCACAAAAACATAGATCATGTCATTAACTTCTAAACAGTCGTACCCCAGGCATGGACACCATTAACTCAATCACGCTATATGTGTGTACATACAGGTGCACGTGTGGTAACGAAAACTGAAGGCTGAAAAGTTTTGAATAACTGCTGGCATTAGTCTGGGCAAACCCGCAGGCCATCAAACCATTACTGAAGTGGGAACACCATATGCAAATCATGCATAGTCCAGCCCAAACTATTAGGTCACATCATTTCGGCATATCACCACAAGCAACCACTGCATCATTGGGCATCGTCACTGCTGTGTAGCTTGGGTCTACAAGCACTGGAGGCTCAGGACACACGGCAGGCTGCAAAACAGTGATCGGAAAGCTTTACTAGAGCAGTGATAAATGATGTTTGATTATTCAGAACTTTACAGCCATCGTTGTACAGTGTTCGGATGATCACGCTTTGCAGGATCTAGTTGCCCAGATTTGTGTCCTGAGCCTGCTGTCAATAGACAATCAAGCTACTCCTCACAGATGATGTCTAAAGAGGCTGAAACATGTGTGAGGTGGCTTGTTGTTTCATGCAGAAGGGATGTGACCTAGCTTAGCAGTTTGGACTGGACTGCCTGTATTAGGGTGGGTTTGCGTATGATGTTTTCGCTTCTATAATGGCGGGGCATGCTGAAACAGTGTTAGGGAAGATGCCGAGGCCAATGTCAGTATGAAAATATGATAACACCTACAATGATGCCTGGACATCAATGCCAGTGTAAACAGGAACATTCCATTCAGCACATACGAGATACCATGATACTGCACACACAGAAGGGCATGTTGATGGCACTGTAACACACACCCACATCATTATAAGCACTGCTATTGGCTTGCAGGAGATGAACAGCCCTGCCCTTACAATGACCTAAATATATTCAAGAAATCACAGAAAACACGAAGGGTGTCATATGATCAAGACACATTTCACGGGAAAGTGCTATTAGGCTGCTTGCTTGATATCACGGCTGATTGTCAATTTTCTCCCTTGAAAGTGGAGGACAGTGGCGGGGAACACCAATTGTGGCGGTTAAGTAAATACCCCCATACAAAACCCATGAGGATTCTAGGAGCACAGTGATGACTGGAAGTATAATTTAAATGTGTTCACTTTCATAGAAAACATATTGCTTATCAACAGACATCTGTAAATAAATTAACATCCCCTCCGTGCATATTCCAGCACAGATCTTGTTACAGCATCTTTGTCTCCCTTACTGCATACAAAACATATCAAATGATCCCCATCCCTAACCTTTTCACATCCCATGATCCCTGCCTTTATTCAGTTTAGGATGGAAGGAGAGACATAAGGCCATTGGAATTTATTTAATATTATGCTCGGGCTAGAGGCTGCTAACAAGGATTCTTGAAAGGAGATGAAGGGAGGCTGAGTAGCACTCCAGTGCTCACCACACTGGATTACTGCACAATCTCACTTATTGGTCTTTGCTTCTGCTGACTTCTTGGTCTTTCTGCCAATAGTGGAAACAGCATAGGTTTTTGGAAAATCATAAGGGATACTGATATCGAAGATTCTTTAATCTCGGATTTATCATGCAAAAAATGGTAAAACACTCGGTAAGACAGCTGAGTGTAACACCTATTATAAGTCTCTTGTTAATTATGATGCACACTGCAATGGTGCTCCTTCTATCACTGAACCTCTGGGTATCATCAAAATGTTAAATAGCTCATGACTTGCTGGGCCAAACGGCACTTTGCAAAGCCCTGGTGAAGAACTCTCCCACGGTTTGAGCGATGGCAGTACAAGATTTGATGGTGTGCATCAGTAGCATCGGCTTTGTACCCAGCTCCTGGACCAATGGCAACAATGGGTGTAGAAGCAGTCAAGGCAATTATCGTATGTTAGCATTGTTTGTTTGTTTGTTTGTTTATTATTTTTGTATGGCGCAACAAACCCGAAGGTAACTTGGCTCAAGCAGTACAAGGAGGCTTTAGGCTTGAGATACAGAGTTGCAGTCATAGTATTACAGGTACAAAGATGGAGATATTTACAGTTCAAAAATTATGGTTCACAAATTGCAGGTAAACATTGAAGATATATACAATTACATTACAGATATATACAATTGCGTTGCTGGATATCCCATCAAAGTTCTGCTTAAGGAAATTAACACATGGGCAAAAGATAATAATATAATTCCTCCCAATCACACTGGGTTTAGAAAAGGGTCCTCCACAATTTATAATCTTTTTACAATAACCTCTCTGATTGAGCACACTTGGCATGGCAGACGATGTATGCAAACCTGCGTTCCTAGCCACCCGATTGGCTGGCTCCGCCACCAGGGTGCTAATTTGGATTATACCCCCAGGGTATTACAAAAAAGGCTCAGCACACTTGAGATCTATGCTATATCGAATGGCCACCAGATTAATGTTGGAAAAACTAAAATAATGGAATTCAGAATGGGTCAGAAAAAAAATTGTAGTTCTGTGTGGATCCTAAATGACAGTCGGGTTGAGATGGTCTCTTGTTAGAAATGTGTGGCAATTGTGATTGATAACAAACTACCTTGGCGTGCACACTGGGAGTATATGCACGATAAGGTACGACAAAGACTTGGTGCATTGAGAAAATTTATTGGGACAATACTATCAATACAGTTCTACCATCTATCAAACAAACAAAAGCTCTCTTATGTTATACGGTGTGGAAGTATGGGGCCTCAATTTCCGCAGAGAACAAAAAATTGTTCATGAGAAATCGCTGAAATTACTCTTGAGGCTCCCTCTTTGTATGCCCTGTGAGTACATAGTGCTCGAATGTGGTCTGTATAGTATTGACATTGCAGTTTCAATACAATTACTATTGCTGACTAGCAAAATAAATTAAATGGAACTGTCTGCTCTTGTTCACATGATCTACAAGACATAGTGAAGGGAAAATTCCCGTGCGTAATTGTTGTTTGGAATGGGCAACAAACACTGAGGTTAATTGGACCGGCCGATTGGGTGGCAGCTGGGGGGAACTGACATTTTCTAAGTATAAATATACGGTGAAGAAATCCACCAACAGAGAACAGCTATTTCTTGATCTGGCCACAAAGAAAAAAAATTAGGAATTTATGGGTTATCTTGATAGCAGGATGAACAAACCTAAATATCTCAAGGCCTATCCAAACACAGCAGTAGTTAGGAAGTATATGTTAATTAAATGTAACTGTATGCCGACATTTGAAATTATCGGTGCACGCATTGGCATTGGCCGTGAGCAGCGGTTCTGTAGATTATGCAGGGTGCTTGCCATCGAAACTATGAGGTATTTGTTTGTCGATTGCTCAAGTTTGCATGCCATTAGGGATCGATATTTCATCAAATATAGGAATGATTATTTAACATTTTTGAACAGGAGCTCTGGAAAAGTTTTATGGGTGTGGATGATCTTAATATTATGTATTATGGGGTTAACTATTGAGAACATTTAATGGAAAGATTTTATGAACTTGGTGCAAGAATTAGGTGTGTTTTTATTCTATAAGGCTTTTTATCATTTTGTGGAAATGTTTGCATGTATTTGACTTATGAATTGAATGTGTCTTTTTCTATGTGGTTTTCACGAAGTATATGGCAATCCATTTATATTGGGAATATTTTATGATAATGTCTGTACAAAGTCATTATTTGATTATATGTGTGATACATAAATAATACAAAAAGAATCATCCCATTTACTCCTTCACTCCGGTGAACTAAATTCTCGAGTTCATTGCATGAATCCTACCAAGATCCTACACTAACTCAACCTACTGTCACACCCTGGCTGTCTCTCCTTGGAAAATCACCCTCTACTTAACTGTCTACATCTGGCCTTCAAAAACATCCATGGCATCGCCCTCACTACTTTGCTGACTGCATCTCGCTATCCAATTTCACTCAGACTCTGAGCTCTGAGCTCCTCTTCTCTCATCAACCCATTGGCCTCCCACCCAACTGTACCTTCTTCCACTTTCCTACCTTCTCTCTACTTGCATTAGTCCACTGCCACGTCCTAGCCTCTGACATCAAAGCCGTTCCATCAGTGTAAAACTATGCTCATTCTCCACCTGCTAGAAAGTGGGGGGTGACCCAAACCCCCTACCTTCTCCTCTCAACTGACCTTTCATTCCAACTCTCCTGCTAACATATCACATGATCATGCTAACATAAATATGTACTAGCCTGATCCTCCATTATCCATTTAGTCTTTGTCCCCAGGCTATGTTCCTTTACTCCAACTTCATCACCAGATGGACCTCACGCAATCTACCACTACAAACTTTCAAAGGCACCCTACCTACAGACTGCCACTGCCTCCTATGCCTGTATATGCTGTATGTCCTTTCTGCTCAAAATGACATCCTGGCTTTTAATGCATATACCCAAAAGTAAAATATCATTAGGTTTTGGCTAGAGGCTGCCAAAAAGAAAACTGGGAAGAGAAGGGGAGGGTGAGGAGGAGGTACTTTTCTTACTTCAGAAAAAGGACATCTGACAAATAGACTGTTCCAGGCTCTCATATATTCTGGCCAAGATGGAGTGTGGCTGGACATTCTCTTCCATTTAACAAAAACACATGATTGCTGAGGTAACCATGTAATACAGCGATTTTGATAAATGTGTGTGTCATGGCCAAGATATTATTACCACTTGTGGTTTTTGAGCATTCATGTAAAACTTCCTCTATACCATTTTCTGTAACGCTATGTCAAGTCGATGCACTTCGCGCCCTTCTCTCATCTTGCTACCTCACTGCCCCTGCCGCTTCCTTGCCACTCCTCCTCCACCTTATATCTGTTGACTGCTTCTGACTTGGCATCTAGAAAAGGGAGGAGAGTGTTTATCAGCATGCCTGTCACAAATATCGTAGTTGGCAATCTAGGGCATGATACAATTGGCATTTTTCTCCACCTCCTGTGTCCAAGTCTCCACCTTTGAGGCCAGCCATGCCATTCGTGTCCATGGCCATGACAAATCCCTCCAACTTCTAAATAGGTGTTGTATTATTTCTTACCAGCACAGCAATTCCTTACTTTGACACATTTTTCCAGCTGCACACATTGTCAGAGATTCATTCTGAATAGGGTAATAGCTGACTTGTGTTAGAGCAATATTTCCAAGTGTGTTAAAAAGAGTTTTAGCTCAACCCTACAATTGGTTGATAAAAATATAGATTTTACTGTAATACACATATGTATTAGTATAACAAAAACACACTGAATCTGTTGTACGAGAACAAGCATAGACAAGTAATAGTTTCAATATGGTGGCCGGAGAGACATGGGGACATAAGTGCTATCTATGAGAAACATTAGTCCAGTTTCACAGTTATCCTTACAGTATTTTTCACATTTGTCTAGAAACTGTGATAAGACCAACAGCTATCACTCCCCTTGCCAAGATGGAGTTAATAGTTAAACAACATTTTTTTTCAGGGGGGTAAAATAACGAATGAACCACAGTCTGTGTCTAAAAGGGTTCCAACACCCTCTGGCCCTGTTTCCCCAAGAGTATTTTGGTATTTTGCTATTTATTGGTAATTAAAGAGTTTTTTTGCCAAATCACTGCACATAAATAATAACACAGTACAAAAACAATGGCAAAACAATAATTAAAGTCAATGTTTAGGAATCAGACAGGCGGGATAGAAAATGAGCTTTGAGACAGGTCCAGAAAATGTGATAAGTAGAAGATGAGTGAATAGGAAGAGGGGGAGAATTGCGTGTCAGGGATCACGCAGGGAGATGGAGCGAAAGCGAGAGGAAGCACAGGGAGGTTTGGAGACAATAAGATGAAAGGTGTTTTGATAGTGAAGCAGGAGAGCAGGGGAGAGCAGGGGAGTAAACAGAGAATAAAGATGAGAGATGAGATGGAGCTAGACCATGAAGACATTTGAAGACGATAGACAGAAAATTAAACCATGGTCACGATTCAAATGGTAAGATACAAGGAATGGTGGCCAAGCAGTAATCAAGCCTGGAGAAAATTAGGGCAGATATAAGGAGTTTGGATGCGTGAAATGACAGAAAGGGAGTAGCTCAATGAATGTTAAAGAGAAGAACAGAGTAGCTACGTGCAGTAAGAGAATTGTGAGCAGAGAAAGAGAGGGAAGAGTCAAATAAGACAGTTAGGTTATGGGCTGGGGTAGAGAAGCAGAGCTGGGAGGGAGGACAAGAGAGAGATGAAAGGGAGGAAATAGGAGGGGGGAAGATGGAGGAAAATAAGAGTATGTCTGTTTTAGATGGGTTAAATTGGAGGAAATGGGATGACATCCTGAATTGGATGGCGGAAAGACACAAAGAGACTTAGGAGCGAAGGGAGACAGTGAAACCGGAAAAGGAAAAGAAACTTTGAGACTCATCTGCATAGAAATGAAAGGATAGGTTAAAAGACAAGATAATTGAAGATAGAGGTATAGGATAGGTGAAAATAGTAGTGGGCCAAGGACTGACCCTTGAGGCACACTACAAAGAAGAGGGCAGAGAGCGGAGAGACTGCCAGCCCGGGACACAGAATAGTTAAGCTATAATACCTGTTTGGGGGAAAAATTAACACCCAATACGCAAAACAAGAAACAGGATACTGAAATGAAGCAAGCCCTGTATTTAAAGGGGTTCCAACACCCTCTGGGCCTGTTTCTCCCAATGGGATTATTTTGCATTCTGTAAAGGTTTCCTGTGCCATACTTATGGGCTTCTGAAGTATCTTCACTGCCACTTGATTCTCAGTCACGGATTTAAGAGATCCCTGTGTTCTTCGTCTCTCATATCAATCTTTCTCCTTTGGTCACAGTCTTGGGTGTAGGTGTTCCTCTACTGAGCATTTGTATTTTCGCCAAAAGCTTCTCTTGTGGAAATTAATCAGGTTTACGGTTAGACTGTATTTTTCTTCTCTCTGGTCTTACGCCACAAGTCTGTCCAGGCAATCTGTCTCCAATGTATCCCAAACTCTTTTCTAACTCTTCAATCTTCTTTAAACTCCTGCCTCCAGCTCATACACCATAAACCCAGTTTATCTGACTGCTTAATCCATGTTATGACACCATCCCCTAGATTTGGGATTTCTGTGATGTTCTGCACCTGCGGAGTGTGTAATAATGGACTGGAAAACCCAAGTTTAAGTGGAAATGGTAGGGTGGGAAATCCCAGACTTAAAGGGGAAATTCGTTCAAAAATTATATTGTCTTGATATTTTGGGCTTGTATTTTTATGGATACTGTAATGGACCTTAAAATGTTTTCCTATGCATCTTACCTTCGTTTTCCTGACTTTTACACATGCGAATAGAATGGGATGGGTGCAGCCATCTTGTGCTAATCTTATCCATTGATGCATCGTCCTAAATTCAAGCGCTCTCGTGGCACTAAATCATATCACCCGCCCCTGAAGCTGACATCACTAGTCCAAACGATATGCTCCACCTATTTGCATGACGTTCATGGCCAGCATAGCCAAACGTGCCCCGTCAGCACCCACGCTATAATGTTACTTAACGCAGAACCAGGAAGATAAACACACACATCCTCTCACAGCACATAACTTTTCGTTCTCATCCTAAATAGGAGAGCAAAACATTATTTTAAGAAAACATCAATAGTCTGCAATGTAACAAGTGCTTTTATTTATCAAAGAACACTCACAAGAGAATATTAAGTCCACAAAATGAATGATATTGTTTTGCCATACATAACTAGTGAATATTGCATGCTTCGAATGTTGTTTATAACTTCCTCATGGTACGCTGATTGCGAGCAATGATCGATCAATCCCTGTACTCCAATTGTTGTGTGTCCTTATGTCACAGCAGCAAAACTTTCTAATAACGCACATGGTGTGATTGATCCCTGTCGGTCGTCCCACATGTGGGTATTCGACACATTGTGTCCTTCAAACAGTTCCTGACTTTCACTCAATGCCAAATAACAATAGCAGTCTGTTTTCAGTGTTTGAAGCCAGAGACGGGTAGGTTTTGATTTTGTGAAAGAATGCCGCAAAAAAAAAACTGGACAAGACGCTGCTTCGGGCAAGTGGTTCAGAAAACCAAGGTCAGTTACAAACAGGTATGTAAAATATGTTTTGTGACAGGAATGTAGGAACAATCCAGAACAGTATCTGTTGCTGCTACCTTTGGGGATATATCATCTCTGTAAGAAATTTCAATTGTAACCCTACCTCTCCCTCGTCCAGTACTGTTTCATGGCACAAAGCACAGAATGTGTGGGTCAGTGTGACTGTATTTCTTCCACGCTTCCCCCTGGCACCAGCCCATGAGCCTCTCAGGTGTATTCCATAGTGATGTAGTATTAGGCTCAGCATATTATCGTACTTTTCACAATGTAACTTATGAGAGACCTAACCTTCACTCCATGGAGTGCTGAGCCCAGCTGACCCATGTGGGAATCAACAGATGGCTGGGAAACAAACCAATTGGAGCCTGGCATCCCCTATGGAACAGGATCATGTATACTGTCTTAGCAATCACCTGTGCAGGTTCAGACCCTATATGTGATGTCATTACTAACACTGTGGCCTCTCAAAAGACACCAACATTCATTCTGGAGTCCGAACATTGTCGAGCAGGAGAGTTTGTTGCTGATATTTTTTATATTCTGAACAATTATACCTTGTTACCCTTGCAAGCTATCTCTTGGCTTCTTTCCCTGGAGGGTTGTATTCATTCTGGTGTGAGTGTAACAGGGGACAGCCTTCAATTGCACAGTGCTTACTCTCATTCATGCATGTCCGTTTATACTCCCTTGCGCACCTGAGGCAGCCCTCTCTACCTTCATGTGAGACAGGTGACATTGCGTGCCCATACTAAATAAGTTACATTCATGCTTTGACTAGGTCTTGTGCCAATCGGCCGTGCTAGTGCATAGGGTAAGGAAGGAGGACCTATGGGTTTGCAAGTGATAGAGGAGGGTGTTAAAATGCATTTCTAAACTCTTACCTGATGTGCCAAACTTTAGGAGGCCACCCTCGGTTTAGTGAAACAGGGGAACCTTCTGGACAAGCCAGACCAATCTAGATAGCTTGGCAGGCAGTCAAGACTAAGTCTCAGGAGGGGTGATAGTGATCAGAAATCCACAATGAGTGCACACAGCAACAAACCACAAATTACTTTTAGGCAAGTGTATATGAAAGATATGTATACTTTTATTGTTGACATGACCAATAGATACTACTATCGGGCATGTATACAATACGCTTTATAACGCGAAAAATGAGGAAAACACAGCCACAACCTCTAAAGCAAGGAGTTTCACAACATGCTAGGAACATTAGACAATCTTTCAGAGTCATTCCCTAATTTTCTATTCCAGCCCTGAGAAGTGGGTAGCTTTGTGCTCAACATTGCCGTAGTGCGAGAAAGCGCACAATCACACCGGTGAGGCAAAAAAACAGTTCTTCTTGGGAAGGCTATAGCAAGTCAGGAAGAAAGGTCCGCGAACGATGAAGAATTGGTTCCCACTTTTCAGTTAGGATGTGCCCTTGGTGGCAGATCAGTTTTCAAAAGGTGAGAATAGCTCGGGAGCACAGGCTAACCCAGCCAACATCGAATACCTTTATGGGATATTTGCATGACAGGTATTGTTTGTTCCAGTCCGAAACCGTCAAGTGATGCAAGGGCTTGATCCATGTAGCCAACTGAAGCCATGGGATAGATTTTACGTCTGCAATTACATGCTTTTTACCCCTTTCAATTACCCTTTCATCAAAGTTATTGGCTACGGGACGCACCTTCACCTCATAAATATATAAAAAATATACCATTGTGTAACAAGGTATTGTTAGGACAGTTTTTCTGAAGTCACAAAAACACAACACTATGCTTGAAGGTACACAGACCAAAGCATACAACCTTATTTGGAACACCTAATAGAAGGTCTTGGGAAGTCAAAACCAATAGTTACTTTAAGATTACTTTCAGTAATACAAAGGTAGTAGACCCTATCAGTTGTACCATGATGCTTAGCAAAAAATCACATAGTCTAATCAACTGGACAATACATTTTTCTGATCTAGTGATACTCATATTCCAGGCACAATATAAACATATAACTCTGATTCAGGATAACACAGTTATTCTAGGGGAGTTGGACCTTGGAGCGTAAAATATTCAATTACAGTTGCTTTTCAGTTCACAGACTAAGGGAAACAATAACTCTAACTTATTTTAGGATAATACAGTTACACTCAAGGTAAGTAAACCAATGCTACGCGCCTGAAAGGAAGGTGTAACCTAAGACTCTTTTTGTGCCTGTCTAAAACAGACAAGGGAAAGCAAAGCCCAGTGTTACACTGTATGAATGACCCAAAGTCATTCTAGGTAGGTACAACCTAAGGCAGACTTTTTATGGATAGACTAACACCAAGGCAGGGGAAGCCAAACCCAGTTGGGGGACACTTATACAATTATACTTACATGAATAATAAAGTGAAACCAACAGCATTACTTTTGTGGAATAGGAACAACCAATTCACAGGTGAGCAACATAACCTTCTATATACTTTCCAGAATGGCAGAACATTTCTAAGGTGAGTAAACAAACCTTTTATATACTTTGCAGAAAGGTTAGAACATCAATTTGTATAAACCCAGAAAGGTGAGAACATAATTTCTTATAATGTGAAGACAGTTTGAATTCTATAATGAAGTCTATGTAAGTATTTCACATCAGTTAAAGTGTTAAAAAAATGACTGCCACAATCCATTAATGTTAAGTTTGTCTGTGTAAAATAAATGTTACATTTATTTAAAATTAGAACGAGGATACTTAGTATCACCGCAGCACTCCACTTAAGGTTTGGGGTGCTGGTCTCACTTAATAAAATGTAAAAGGGATCCAAAGATCTTTTCTACCCTTGGGAACTGTAGTTCTCTCAAGGTTAGCCAGAGAAAGTTAAAAGTGGCGCTCTTAGGGCAACCTAGCAACAACAGGCATTTATTTCAAAAAAGTTGTCAAAGAGGATACATTTGCAAATACACTATGGACACTATGGAGAAGTATGGATAGCACAAAAAATCACACCCATAAAAAGAGAAAAAAAGTTTCCCACTCACAGAGGTATAAGAAAAAACAATCCACCAGTAAAGCTAAAGGTTCTGGAAGTTCTGGGGTTGACACAGGTCAGGACGATTTATCATTACTATGAAAATCTTACCTAACAGAGGCCATCAGTTCAAGTGCATGGGGTTTGGGTATAGCAGGGGATTTGACAGACACCAAGCAACAATGTACCTTTCAAAGATGGTGAATATCCATTTGCAAATCAGTCTTTCTCTCCACCCAAATGGGCAGTACAGCACCGATGTGCTATGGAAATTCTCTTCTGAACAATAGCACCAATAGCAACCACAGATACGTGTCTCCTAGACACAGGATAAGTAATTTAAATCAAGGATAGGTAAAGCTATACATTAATGCATCATAAAGACAGTTATATTGGCGTAAATACATACTTTGTAATACATTATCTAGGATTGAAATTGCAAGTGTAATAGCATTCGATTGTTTCTGTACAATGTTCAAACACTGGGGAACATATCTAAAATGTTATTGTGAGCAGATTTTGAAGACAGCTACAAATCTTTTAAATCTGGAAGTCAACCTTTCAACAGGTTCTGATTTTGGAGGACAAGGCTTGTTTTGCAATGTTTTATGGCATTGTATGTGTCCTGGGAACAAAATCAGGATCCATTCCATGAGCATGCATGGCCAACACAGTCAATGTTAGATCTTTCACAAAATCAAAATCCATTTCCTGGTGTATTGGCTTGTCCACCCATTGTTTGCCTCATTTTGTAAAGGTAGTGAGGTGACGAAACATCCCAAATGTTCCTGCAGTTTTCACTTGTTTCCTCCCAAAGTTCTCATTGTTCGCAAGTACAGCTAGTCTTGTTCTGTCCTCCATACCATCTATGCTGAAATGCAACCTTTTGGGCCTGTACTTTAGGCACATATTATGGAACAACTCCAAATCTCCAGTATGACAGACTTCTGTGAGTCCCTTCAGGTCTCTTGAAAGCGTTTTATCGTACACAATCTTCTCAAGTGCTTTGTGTGGAGGGGAACATGGCACCAGCCACTTCTTCTTGCATTCCTGCTCCTTTGATAAAGGTCAATGTGCACATTTGTGAAAATTTTGGTTTTCTGTCCATGAATGTACGTTGGAACAATGGTGCATCAGAAAACAACATTTTTCAAGTAGAATTTCTAAAGACCCATCACAAGTTTTGGAGCTCCATCGAAGTTGATTGCTGATAGACTGACACCATTTTAAAAGGTTTTCCGAACTGTTTTTTTACCAGAAGTATTTTTTTTATTGATTGGTTTGGTGACGTGCCACACATAAAATTGATGCCAAATGTGTGGAAACTGCTCTGCATGGCCTCGGCTATTGAAACATGCATCTCAGTGGCTATCAGGTCTATTTGCATTCCCCTGGATTCCAGTTGTTCGATGGATTTAATGAAACTATGTTTCTCCATGGCCACAGACGATGTACATTCAGACACCTGCATGATGACTGAACTCGCCATTTTTTTTACTTTCCATGTCTTGAAAGTGGTATGTGCAGTACTTAGCAAAAATTCCTGGACTGTCACACTGTCCATCGCCAGCTAGCCTCACACGTTTGCCAGAGAATGTTTGAGTTTCCACGCATGACTAATAGCAGGGAATACAAATTCGCTCAGATATTTGTGGTACTGGGTTTTAACAAGGAACTCAAGTCCCATATAGTGACAGAAACTGGTAATCTTACTCAAATTCAATCCACAGAACAGTAAAGCTGCTGAACAAAGTCCATTTCCAGCAGGCACGTTGCAGAGAATGGTTTGAGCAGACCATGACCATTTATAATGGAGATGGACATAGCTGGCATGGATTTTCAGGTTGGTGCCTTGTAATGCATGAGACACATTCAGCAATGGCTCCCCATATATGTTCCCTCTTAATTTATGATCACATTTCAGCATTTGTACAATCTCTAGCAGGCAGCTGTTGAATACAATATTGTTTTGCTCCTTTAATAGCCAATCACCCTGCAGTACCTCAGAGCAGAACCTTCCTATTACAAATTCTGTAAGAATGTTAAAGCTTGGCTCATCACAATTGAAGCCTAACTACTGTCGGTACTTAACACTAATGTTTTTTTTGTAAATACTGCACACAACTGTATATTCCACCTTTTGCCTTGTGCAGCGTGTAATTTCATTTCATTGTACCTGTATTTCTACTAATGTACAAATGTGTCTGCCTGAGTAACCTTGTAAGAAATGTGCCCAGATGCCCAAGGGCTTGGCGCGCTATAGAAATAAAATACAATACAATACAATACAATACAATACAGTACTGTGTTTTGAGACTCAACGGTGGTGGACAATTTATCAATACTAGGCAAAGTGAAATCGAGATCTTGAGCAAATTCCTCAGTCAATTGTGTTGAAGTTTCAGCCTCTTTTATTTCAGGCTTTGATCTTTCTGCATGAATTGGAAAAAGAGGTAACATAGAATGTTTGTTGGGCGGAACATTCTTAGAGGGTGTAGATTGTGTCAAAGGGTCTGCGTGCAATTACAATGCATCTTCATTGTCTTCAGTTTCATGGTGTGAGTTTTCACAAAGTAGCTATGGTCCATTGTAACTTTGTATGGTTCACAGGTGAGATTCCGTTCATTTTCTGGCCACTGCACATATGCATCATGAGTCTGAATATTGACTGGACAATGCTGTGCCAAAAATAGTAGTTGCTCCATTGTGAAATCTGTTTGGCAAGCAAAATCTTTGGTTTCAGTTATTGCCTGAATCTTTATACTCCTCTTCCTTCTGGGCCTCTAATAGATTTATAGAAAAACATGCTCAATGTATAGCACAAATACAGAAGATATGATTTTCCAACTAAAACCATAATATGACTAAAACATCCTCTTAAAAACTTCTCCAAAACAAACTGGTTCGTTCTTTAACCGTGTTTTTTTAATTCACTTCAAAACTGTAGCCTTCTCTTTGCCAACTGCAACATCAAGCTGAAAAAGAGCATTGTATATGGTTTAAATCAAGCAAATTTAATTTCCACTCAAAAAAACATATGAACATATCTACAAACAGCAACAACTTGACAGACTTCAAAACATTACAACATTATACAAATGTATTCCTAATACAATGTGATGCCCAATTATATTTCATATTAGGTTATGTATACCTCTGGTCCATGTGCCTCTTCTAATTGCACATCTTGAGTACATTCCTTGAATAGAAAAATAATTTTAAAAAAATCAGTGGGAGTGAAAATTACATTCTTGCATCGCACAAAGCACATCTGCACAAAGTATTTTAAAATTATTACGAACCATATACTATACGGTTTGTTGTTGCAACACAAATAGAATATTTGCATGAACATACCCTCAAAAACAGTGTATGTGATTTGGTCATAATATACATTTTTGAGATTTCACCTGATAACCTTCCGAGATGACACATGGACTTGATCTGAGATCACCCGGCAAAACATAGTGATTATAATGTCGCATTGAAAAGTAGTTTGCTTTGTAATGTTTCCTTTGTAATGTATTCTACATTAGGGAGGAAATATAACTTTAGACCCAAAATCAGAAAACAGTGCAAGGCTACATGCATTTCATTGTCAAAGTATATCCTTTGTAGGATTTACTTTCATTCTAGCAAGGGAACTGTAAGTAAACATACCTCATACTCTGGACCTGTTGCAAGGAGGACGTGATTGTAGTCCAAGTTCCGGCATCCCCCATAACATAGTACTTGTTTTAATATGGATGAAAAAGCAAAACAAAACTGAAAAATTGAGATGCAGACGATAGTACATTCAGAGAGACACCCATACATGCCACTTTGTGTAAATAACCAATACTATACATAATCATTTTCAATATGTTGAAATTCCAAGCATAACACATGCATGTGTTGTTTATTCGCATACAAAGGACTAGTATACTTATACTTTCAAAATTGGACTGCTGAAATACCTTATACTTAGGCACGAGCAAGCGGAACTTGAATAAGTTACAAGTGTTGCAAAACAATACCCTTAGAACCGCCCTAAAAATTCCTCGCTCCAACCACATATCACAAGTAAGACGGAACTCTAACTGGCTACTTAAACAAGACAGGATCACATCCAGAACCTTAGTGATCACCCACAAATGCCTCTCAAACTTGGCCCCCAAATAGCTGGTCGATAGATTTTCCAGAAAGCAATCCACCTGACCTACTAGATCTAACTATTCACACTGCCTTAATATCCCCAAATACAACTGCAAAAAGGTAGAGGATCTAGATTACCTGTACTAGCAGCCAAGACCTGGAATTCCTTGCCCCCAGCGCAAAGAGCTGAACCTTCTTTTTGGTCCTTCAGAAACAAGGTAGAAACTTGGCTCTTCCCCCAACATATCTAGGATCTCAAACTACACATCACACTTCAAGTTCTTACACAATGTGCCAGTGCCTAGATATGTAACACGAGGCGCCTGACACTCTACAGCTCGCTCCTGTAACCATACTTACTTCTGTAACTAACTCTCTTGCCAGGCAAGGCACGTTATCTTGATATGTAACACAAGTAAATTGGTTACCTCTCTTCCTATGTATGTGATTACTGTTATGTGTGTACTTTTTGTTTTTGTACTACCTACATGTAACAATTGTTGCATATATAAGTTAAAGCACCCAGATACCTTTGGGTTAGGTGTGCTTTATAAGCAAACACACTAAACTAAACTAGTATAATATAATTACTTGATAGGCGAGTGAGGTTGATGTTGACTCCGGAAAAGCAATTGATGCAGAACCTTGCACCTTCATTTTCAGTACATTGTCAGAAAACAGTACAATGGAAAAGGTAAATTAGTATTAGAAAGGTGGCCACATCCAACGCTCTAAAATATCACTTTGTCCAAGTCGGTAGGGCTCTCCATTGGGATACTAGACATGTTGCTGTTTTCGTCACTGGTGAGGGTCTGTGATTCCATCGGTGTGCTCTACCTAAAGAAGGACATGTCAGCCAACATATTTCGAAAACATTTTGTGACTTTTAAAGGGCACTATGGAGATTTTACTGAGGGTCATATTTCACTGATTTATTAGAGGCCCCAGAAAGCGGGATAGATAACGTATACTAAAGTGAAACATTTTAAAATTCTGTTGAATCTGGTAACTTCGGAAACTTGAGCAATACTACTTTGATGGAAATAAACACCAAAAACTCTAAACCGTTCATGAAGTTACCTTTTCAATACACTACTTTAAATACATTGAGAGATCATAAATACTTTTTTATGCAGACCATCGTCCTACATACAAACAAACATAACACATTCATCGTCCACTACTCACCTGAGCAAGTGTGTGCCGGAATTGAGTCAGAATTGCGTTTGGAAGCAAATTACGATGAATTTTTGTGTACTTTGATTGTTCATAGATCGTCGGTAAAGTGCAGGCTGTAGAGGCGTAATCGATTGGCCCTCAAGTCTTGCAAGACAGACTGTACTCTACTTTCACTCTCGTCCACTGGAAAACCGCAATTTGATTCAATCAATATCCTTCAGGAATGTTTTCAGGATTATGCCCTGAGTTTTGGCATGGCTCACAAAAGGGCAACTGATAACGATAGATGAAGGCATTGTTGAAAAGTCTGTAAGATCTGTATAAAAAAATAATTATCACAAATAATATTGTATGAATGTGAATAAAGGAATTATAACACAGCTTTGTCTGTAAAGTTTGCTTTAAATAAAGAAAGAAAACCTTTGTAACCTAGTTAACTTTCTTGCAGAATTGATTGTTATACCGCAAATCATCCATTGAATGAACTTTCAAGCATCAAAAGCAAATATGCTTACAAACATGGACCACAAAACTTTTAATTCTATTACAATGCACAGTGATGCAATGTGCTATTTACTGAGTTCAAACTACATCAAACATTCGATAATGGTGAAGTCTTTGAGATAAATGAACATTAAAATACTGGGTGCATTAGGTTTAAATCGATAGAAACTTTCAGGGCAGCAATCGATGAACATAGAGAAGCACATAGGTGACCTACCCTTACTTGGACAAACAAATTAGCCGATTCAGCAAGGAGGGGAACAAGTAGCCATGGAACAGGTATCGGGAAACAGGTAGCACGATGACAATATACCTTGTAGATCTCAGAGATGTTCTACTGGTAAATGTCAAGGTGTATATAAAGGCTTAGAAAATTGGGTATATATGTGAATGTGTGACGTGTTCGTCTACACCCACTCAGGCTCGATGTCAATGTTTCACATCTGACACACCCACCCAGACCCCTTGTGAGCGCACAGGCACAGGCCTGCTCGTACTGCCTATAGGGCAATAGGGCCAGGGTTGAACCACAAATGCAAAATGCTTGTGTGGGTCATTTTATTAATGAAAGTGGCCAACTTTTTTGGGCCATGTAGGCCATTTTGATGAGTTACTTCAATATGCGACTACTAGTAGTGAACACTTTTGCTGAAAACATTTTTCTAATGCACAATTTGCATCTCCTTTTCATCAAAATACTTACCTTTTGGTAATATTCAAATGGTGTCCGAAAAGGAATGAATAGTGACTTCAAACTGTGTGCCACATTTTCATTGGAGCCAGAGACAAGCGTATGGCCCAGTACGACCGTGTTCATAGGTGCCAACCGCCATTGACACTAGGGAGGAGGATGGATGTGGGTGCAATAAGCTCAAAAGTCCCAGAACACTGTTCAGTGGACAAAAGCATATGTTGATATCAGGGACCGGGGCTATGGAGAGGTTAGTAAGGAGACACTGGGTCTTGCCTGGCCATGTGGACAACAAATATCACAGAATATGGGACGCATTCTTTGAGGATAGTCGCAGCCACATCAGCATGTCGCGTAGGCATGGGGACACAAGTATTCAACAAGTTCGGAGGTTGGAAATGACATTGTTTCACTAGATAGATGAATATGACCTTAGCTAACATAAGCAATATTGTTTAAAAGATAAGAGAAACCCTACAAATCAGCATGTATTGTGGCCATTACTTTGTGGTTAGGACAGGAAAGTGGACCGAAGAGTCAAGAAGCAAACTCCCATTTAAAAACACAATCACATCCTGGTGGAAGCGGCCTATTCTGGCCCAGAGCATTTCTACAAAAATGGAACACATCTATCAGTAAATGGGAAGGAATTTCTCCCATACAGGGATTTTAAACATAATAGCAACGAGAGGGTGTGCATACAGCCTTAGAAGAGTAAAGGTCTTTTGGATGAACCCGAGTGGCCCTGGACCCACTCAGGTGTGCTGGCATGGGGCTGAAAGCAAGCTGCCAGCAAGGCATAAACACAGTAATCTTGTTTGGTTTATTATTATGTTTCTAAAAGCCACAGACGTGTATTGCCAACACAAAAACAAAAAGTCTGCACCATTTTGTATGATGTGTAATGTATATTTTCAATGCTACACAGAGGCTAGCTTTTAAACAGCTTGTGGCACCTTGAGCATCCACACCCACCCAGCTGCCTTGCAAGCTCATGGTCTTGGCTGTAAACTGCCATCGATACTGGGGAGGGAGGGAAGGGGATGGATGGACTTGAAGAGGGGAGTCTGGAGACACTGGTTCTGGGGAGGCCATCTAAACAATGGTCACCGTGCAGTAGGTCCCTTTAAGAAACATACATGGTGTTAGCAACATGAGTGTTTCCACCAACCCAGTCCCCTTGGGAGCACACAGTCATAGGCGTGAACTGCCATTGATACTGGAGGGGGGATGGATGGGCATAAGGTGAGTGCAAAAAGGCCAGAACATTACAGAAGGGACACAAACCTATGTTGATTGCTGGGGTCGGGGCCTTGAAGAGGGGAGTCTGGAGACACTGGGTCTGGCTAGGCCATATGAATAATGGTCACCATGCAGTAGATCCTTTTGAAGTGTATATGGTGTTTGGCAACTTGAGCGTTCCCACCCACCAAGCCCCCTTGGGAGTACATAGTAATAGGTATGAGCTGCCATTGATACTGGGATGGATGGGCATGAGGCAAGCGCAAAAAGGGCAGAACATTGCTGAAGGGACACAAACTTATGTTGTTTGAAGGGGCAATGTCTTGAAGAGAAGAGTCTGAAGGGTCCCTTTGAGTTGTACATGGTGTTTCGCACCTTGGCTGTTCCAACCCACCCAATACTGGACGGGGGATGGATGGGGACGAGGTGAGCACAAAAGGGCACCAACCATTCTCGCATGACCCTCATAGACGATTGAGCGTATTCTTGACTCACTTAAAAATTCAAACAACTATTTGTATGTGCTCATTTCTATTTTATTTAATTTGGTGATGTTCATGGCACAAACAAACTACAAATTGTATACGTGAGGTTGGATTACAGTGTGTGAAAATCCCTCTTACTGTCCAAAGTGACTGATGAATTTGGCAGAAATGGCTCGATAGACAAAGGTGGATATTACTCGTCGAACGCGGAATCTAAGCCTCCCATAAAGCTACCATGTAAACGAACGGTAGTTCACCAGCCTGTACCACCCATGAAAGAGAAAAATACATATTTCAATTGGATGAACATGATAAGTGTAACACCTTATTTGAAAATACATCCTAAATTCTATGCTATAGTTGCCCTTAGAAAAGTAACTTTCTGGAAAAAGGAACTTGGGCTTTAAAGTATCGACACATTACAAAAGTGAACACCCATTCTAGCCAGAACGGTTTTGGCCATAGAGAAATATTGTTATTTAGTTGAAAGTGAAAGACATGTAGGCGATGAACACTCTGATTTCCAATAAACTAGAGAAATGTATTCAATTTACAGGCTAAATTAATTTGTCAGTGATAGATCAAAGTTGCGACAATGTAAGAGAACAACATGAAATGTTAGTCATCTCAATGGTCAAAATTACATTAGATCTAGAGTATACTTACTCATTACTGGGATTGCGAGGGTGAACTGTTGCGCAAGGTTCGTGCATAAGCACCATCATAATCCTCAACACAGACTTTGTGAGACAGGCTGCCCTGAAGTCATGCAGCTCGGTAACGCATAGTGGTGGTGTGTGTTTTTCGGCTATGTAGGCCGAGCATCCAGCATTTTCTTGGCAGTAGCAGTTCTCCACCTCAGTTGGCCTGTCCTCGCAACGATGTCAGGTACACCAGGTGGAATCGTCTTTCATGTTGCTAGGCTCGGGCACATGCTCTGGTGATTCTTCTTCCCAACTATCATCCAATTCCCCATTGTTTCTGCTTATTTTTCTTTCTCTTTCCATTAGTTCCGCTTCTGAATACTCAGGCTTGACTGGTAGGGCTGTATTGCTGCCATTATATGACAAATATTTAAATAAAATGGAAGTAACGAGTTAAATCAGTTCTGCTAGTGGAAGTACCTGTTTGCAGCGCTTTGTACTAGGAAGATAGCTGAAAAGAGCAGAAACGAGTCATGGCTGATCGAAACTAAATACAGCGAAATGATTGAAAAAGGAACTCCAAAGTTGTCTGATCAGAAAGGGTCTGTTTATACTTGTTGAGGGAAGATGGGTCCTGGCATTTCCATGGTGACACATCAAAAGCTTGCGCACCGAGAAAGTAGACACGAGACATGCATTGGTGTGTGAAAATGAGCGTAAACGTCTAGTGCTGTCAGTTTGAGGGGCGGGCGATCTGTATTCTTGCCGTGAGCGCACTTGAACTTAGGACGATGCATCAACGGATAAGATTAGCACAAGATGGCCACGCCCAATCCCTCAAATCCCTCGAATCCCTCTCCCCACTACATTCCTTCATGGCCCCGGCTGGGGGTGGTGGCAGCCACTCAGCCAATGAGGAGGTTCGGAACAGGGAGCGGACACGCTGGGAACACTTCAGAAATAAAATACTTTTAGTATCCTGGTTTTATGGGCTGGTTTACTAATAGCAATTAGCCCATCACTGCAGGGGCATTAACTATGTGTAAATATGGGCCTGGGCTATTACCTGACTCAGTAATGCCCCAGCGGCTCGGTGCTTATTGCTTTTTTAAAGGAGTCTGCCAGTACTCCCTTAGTTATTTGAAACATTTATTACAGGTGGTAATTCTACCCATGTCAAATCATCTATTTGTTTAGAAAATGGGGTTTGGAGGGGATCTCCAGCACAGACAAGATGTTTTCTTCCACATGACTTTAAACTTCATAATAGGGTGTTGTAGTAAAAGTGTCAGTAATTTCATTAATGACACTTTTTTAACTGCACTGATATACTCAAAATGAGGCTGTAGGTCTTATAAAAGTATGTTCTAATTGAACTTGCTTCAGTCCTCCATCCTCCCACTTTTGCATTAGTAGGCTTGGAAACCCCTTACTGCAAGAACCTAAAATCACCTGATTATCAGGTGATTCGACCAGCTCATACTTTGGTCAAACATTTTAAGGAGTTCAACCAAAGTTCAACTGCATGGCCTTAAGTGGGGCATGCAGTTAGAGCTTCTTTCCATAATTCAAAAGCTTTCTTTGCTGGAGATAGTCTGTATTTTAAGGGTAAGCAGAATAAGCTGTGGCAAAGTTAGAGTAATTGAGAAGGAAGAAGGAAGAGGCAATGAGTGGGGATTCAGAGAGTTAGATTTAAGTTTGTTTTTTAAAATGTTGGTATTATGTTTTATATAAACCTTTCACAAATATATTGGAAAATACAAAAAAGTTAGCACTATATGCTCATGCAATTCCTTATTACATTAGAAATACAACTTTACAGTTCTTAAGTATATACACTTCCTTCAATTACACAAAAATTGAGAACTCTACAAATACAATGTCGACATAATGTTTAATAGAATGGGCCAATAAATCAGTATGCCTTATCATTTTAAACATTTGTTTTACAAATCTTAGTATAGCAAAGCAGAACTAAATGTTTCAATGTTTCCCCTACTTTCATAGTGTAACATAGCTGACAACCTAGCATTTAATCAGGAAGCCTATTTCTGGGTGCTAAAATCACAAGAATAGGAAACAGATTTAATATAAATCAAATATAATCAGATCTTGCTTTGGGGCATGGAAACCTCACTATATAACTTAGTACGGTCCCAAATGTTGTCCCCCTCCCTGCAACATTCTGAGAAAAGCATATTAGATGAAATGTAGGCAATTATGGAAATCCAGTCAAAAGACAATAATTTCAACTTAGTGGAATTTTGATTATCTATCAAACTGGTAAAAAGATCTAACACCCCCAATTGAGTAACAATTCTCTTTAAAAATAATCACATTCAAGTCTGCATAAAAAGTATTCTTCGGGGGGGAGAAATGTTTGCAATACAACCCTATTGATATCCGAGAAACAATTGATTGAAGGTATAACAACCTTAATTCATGTCTTATAATACAGATCGGGACATATGATGGTAATGACAAAACTGATCACCAAATCAACCCTTCTATCTTTATCAGAGAGAGGCAATCTTTGTTTGCTTTAATTCCCAACCCATGCATAATTTTAGGCACAACATTTTGTTTGTAAAAGCTATTTAATGTAAGGAGTGATATTTTACAATATTAAGACTTTATTTTTTCATCTGAGTGATGAGTGGAAACTTTTTCTTTCGTAAAAAGATATAAAGCAGGTTCCTTTCTTAGGTTTGTTTATAATAAGGCAGCCTAGATAAATTAATTCCTTCAGCGCAAGTAATACAGTGTTGTTAATATGCCAGGTTAAGTTTGATTGAATTTTTAACTTTGAAAAATATGAAATGATTGTATTATTTATGCTAGTGGATCTGCAAGACTTCCTTTTGAATTTAATCTTACTTGGAGGTGTGTATATGTTGGCAAATATTGCCATTATCTCTGTCAAATGCCCCGTCAAGGTCTATACTAACAATATATATAAAATATGAAGTGTCCTACGCACCTCCATCTAGAACAAATTGATTATCAATCCATGAATTGAGGTACCTTGTAGGCAACAGAATCATGTTCGAAGTTTTGATAAACGATTGGTGATCAAAACTAATGATCAAGATGCTGTAATATCAAAGATACTAAAACCTTGATGTTGGGCCTCATTACAAGTATGCCAGTAGGTCACTCGTGCTACCGTCAGCCTACCGGCACCCTCGGCTTAACGTTTCTACTTCACGGTAATACTGGTGGAGCAACAGTAAGTTCCCATTCACATGGAGTTAGGACTCCACAGTAATGGGAACACTGAAACAGGGTTTGATGTGTCCCCCTTTTTTAAATAGGAACAATGTGAGAAAAGTGCCATGAATAAGGTAGCCTCCAATTCACAATATTGCTTTTAAAAGAGGACCTCCAAATTCCACTCCGAAAAAAAAAACAAGGATCTGCCTAACATGTGAAATTGGAGAAGCCATCTTGACAAATGGCTCTAGATTTATATTTTTTAATTAATTCAATATTTTGCTGTTTGGAGAAGGATAAATGCCAATTGGGGTGGCTCCCCATTCATCAAAACAATTTTAAAATGATCAATTTAAAAAAATTGATCTTTAAAATGTTATTCCCAAGTGGAGGCAGATATTGGATTTATTAATTTGTCGGCATAGCTTGTACTCACTCTATTCATCAATTTCCAGAATTCAGTGGAGTTTATTTGTTGCCATGACTTTTAATATGTGTTTTCAATGTGCATTATCAATGCAGACCTACATTGCAATTCCTAGTCTTTATAATTCGATTTGTGTCCCTTCCTATCTTTATATGTAAAACTGAATGTATGTATGTGTGTATGTTTGTCCGGCTTTACAAATCCACATCGTTTTTCCCATGTCTACCAAATTTTGCATGGTTTCCTCTTTTGTCTGGGGCAAGATCACAGTATATGTTTGGACGCACAAATCTTATGTGCAAATAAAATGTTGGATGTGTGTGTATGTTTGCCCGGCTATACAAATCCACACCGTTGAACCCACTGCTACCACATTGTGTTTGGATTACTCATTTATGAGGGGCAAGATTGCAGTCTATTTTTTGATGCAAAAATTCACTATGTAGACACACTCATTTACTGATGCTCACCGCAATTCACTACAGTAGGTACTGGAAGGAGGCAAACTTGGAAAAGTGTTGAAGTAAAATATTCGATGTGTTGGTTATTCCTTTGAAATTCATTACTACTGTATACAGTTCAAAGTGTTTATTGAAGCATTTTTATAGGGAAGAAAAATTATCACACCACTATAAATATGGGAAATTGCAACATTACAGTTTACCTAAGTTCATTCACAAGAAGAGAGCACAATCAATCAATCTTTCTTGGACATTTTCTCAAATGTGCTGAAGCCATTGAGTGACTGAAACATGCCACACAAAACAAAAACATCACTTGGAAAAGCTCCATCTGATGCAAAGCGAAAATCAATATCAAGAGCTTCTGAAACACAACAACAAACAGCAACACGACAAGGGACAAGAGCAACTTTGTCCAGGGCAAATGAGATGCCAGAGCAAACTGAAGCAAGACTTGCCGACATGAGGACAAGAGCAACATACTCTAAGGCACATGAGACACCAGAGCAAACTGAAGCAAGACTTGCCGACAAGAGGACAAGAGCAACATCCTCCAGGTCACATGAGACACCAGTCAATCATAACACAGGCAATGCCGGGTACCCCAGCTAGTTAAATAATAATATGTAACTGCTATATCAAATTAATGTGTGTTCCAAACAGAGACACTCTCATTTTCAAAATTAGCATGCTTATTTGATGTAAATAAATCTGTTAAGTTCCAGTCTAGTCTTTACTTGACTCATTATTGTGGCAGGAACTTTAAAAGCCAACATCCTTTTGTAAATGGAGTCAGCTGTGGAAGCAGGGCTATGGCCAGCTATCTGCAGGCAGACCTCTATGGATCGGCGGTGTGGCTGGCGAAGCGCTACAGACTCAAGAAAGGATGCAGAGTTTATGCAGAGGGAAGCGCAGCTGAAGGACGCTGGAGGCCAGTGGCTGACCGAAAGAGGGAGACCAGTACAACCGAGAAAAGTGGTTATAATACTCCAGAGCTGCAGGTGGAACATCGCCGGGTGAGCAGAGCCTTGGGAAGCAGCTGGGCAAAAGAGCAAGGTACCGTCCGGAAAGGAGAGAACCTGTGGTGATCGAGGACCTCGCTGAAGAGCTCTAACATCAAACCAGTGAGTGAAACTAGAAGGGAGAGCACTGGGCTGGCCAGCATATCTAAAAATCAGGCAGTTAACATTGTTTAACAATTAAATGGAATCAAATAAGTACTTTTGAATAATGAGTGAAGTGAAAGCAGTTAAACGTTCTTTTGTGAATACCGAACTAAGTGCTTTTGAATACCGAACGAAGTATAAGCAAATATAAGCACTTGTGAATGACGAACATAGCGGATTCAAGTTATGAGCATTCTTGAACATTATGCAGAGTGAAAGATTGGGAATCGGCCTGATGTGTATTATATGAGAACACAAGCATTGACAACGGTCAACAGCAGTCAAGGAATTGTGCATTATATGAGAAAACAAGAATTGGCAACAGCCAGGGGCATTCGATGAACTGCTGAGAAAACAAGTATTGGAAAAAGCCAAGAGCATTCAAGGAACTTTGTATTATATGAGAAATCAAGCATTGGCAAGGGCCAGGAGAATGAAAGAAAGTGTGACAAATGCATAGTGTCCAAGCAAGCCAAGATAAAATGTCAGGAGAGTGTGGTGCAGATAAATGAAGCAAGCATCACTTTCAAGTTGAAGCAATGGCAAAGAGTGGATGGAAAAGCAACCAAGAAGGTGTATCAGTTGTGTGACCTGTAATGGGTGGATCATGTGATCTGACAACTGCACCTAGACTGAGTAAACCCCTTTGTAAGGTAAAGCCATTGAAAGCACCTATAAAGAAGTTTGTGTTCAACAACAAACTCTTACATGTTTTTGAAGTCAAGAAACTGAACTGCCTATGTGAAATAGTGAAATGTGACAATATCCTAAGAACTGGCAAGTGTCCCAGGGAATTTGGTTGTTTTAAAATCTGGAAGATTTGAAATCTTATGTATGGGAAGTCCTATGACTTTTGAACAATTTTGAACTGGGGAAGGGGAAGCTGATTGGAAGCCAATCACTATTTTTTTTGTTGCTGGCATCCCTACACATTTTATACAGTTAGACGTGAGGGCAAGCATAGATTTTGGACATAGACAGACTTTTACTTAGGACTTCCTGGCAAAGACTATCCATAGTTTATTTACGTAGGGAAACCCCACCTTACCATAGGGCAAGTTAGGCCTTATCCAACCCTGCATTTTGAGTTAATAAAACCTTTATGGACCGAACTTGAACCTGTTGTCTGTGTCTGCTTCATGATGCCTTCACAGTGAGCACTAAAATTGTGCCATGTGGGCCTTCCCAGAATATCTCAGGTAAAATGTCCACTGGCCATATCAATGGCCCAATTTTCCCAAACATTGTCCCACCCGTGCCCACCTCATTTCTCAATTGCATGATAGTGGGAATTTATTTGAGTATCATACCGAATGGACAATGATTCTAACTTAAAATTTAGAAAGTAATCAGAGCAATCACAATTATGTCTCAATCTAGAATAACCTTTGCTATATCTCCCACTTCTGATCGGTCCAACAAAAGGGACTTTAAATCGTTCATTATGTTTGTTTTGTCCATAGTTAGGGTATAATACTATAGTTTAATCAACTGCAGTGAAGAAATAGTACGATTCCCCTTCCAGTGTATTGAGACAGCTAGGATACTATCACACATATCTGGCCCGTAAGAATCCTCCACATCAAGACAATTACCCATTCCTATCACAAGGCCACAATATGGCCAGCCCAATGGTCCTTTGTGGGATTTGTATAAGAATATTGTATAGCCATCTATGACTGGAAGGTCTCTTAGCTAGGTATCCTGGAAGAGAAATACATTGAAATCTAATACATTTGCAAAATCAACAAGAAGACTCATCAAACTATTAAAACATCTAAAATTCCAAGATAGGAGAGCTAAGCATGGAAGACTAAAGTGAATTCTGAGCACCACTAGTCTGAGGGACTTGGAGAGGGCCTCGGGCAGACAAGACCAGTCAACAATCGGGGGAAAAGCCCCTGCCTCCATTGGTAAACAAACAGTTCTTTGTGTTAGGCCCACAGAGTTCAAAGTCATAGTCAATGCTGAACCAAGACTTAGAGCAATAATCTGCAGTATGATTTCATTCTCAAATGTATTCTTTAGAAGAAAAGAAGTGGTTTTGTTAGGATGAATGAACACCTCAAAACCCATTTGCATGAGGGCTTTACCTGTTGTAGAATCATTTTTAGCTGTAGCATTTGAAGGCAGATGGAGAATTACAACATCCACCCTCGACAGATCGATACACTACACTTGTTGAATGTTTGATGTGGATATTAATGTCAATCAAAGTTTTTCAGAAAGGATTCACAAAATAGACGAGCGATTTAAAATTGTCAGTGCTGAGTCAGACAAAAATGGCTTCCACCACTGTATGCAAAATACCTTGCCTATCTCTTCTCTCTATATATAAGAGGGAAATGTGTGGATATGTGTGTGTGTCTGTTTGAAATGTTCAGCATATTTCCCAACATGTTACACAACTGGAGTTTGGCATGTGGGTGTGTTCCATGATGCAGACAATGTAAAAAGAATAAAATAACATTTTCTAAGTTTTGCGACCTGCAATGCTTGGATATGTGTGTGTGTCTGTTTGAAATATTAGCATACTTCCCAACATGCTACAAACATGAGATTTGGCATGTGGGTAGGTTCCATTGTGTAGACAATGTACAAAGTATAACATGTCAACTTTTCTAAGAAATACAAATGTAAGCAGTCGGCAATGCTTGGATATGTGTGTCTGTGTATCTGTTTGAAATGTTGAGCATACTTCCGAACATGATACAAACCTGAAATTTGGTGTGCGGGTATGTTCCATGGTGTGGACAATTTAACGAGTATAAAATATACCTTTTTAGGATTTTTTAAGCAGTCTGAAATACTTACCCCTGCCACATGGCTCTTTGCGCTACAGTTCTACATCTACACTTAAGTTCAGCAGTTCATCAAAAGATCAGCAGTTCATTGTTTCTAAACTTTCCACACTATCAGCATTCTAGCTGACATGAGCGGCACTTACTTTTGAAGTCTTGCGGGTGACACAAAATCGTCTTTTGTAGTAATGAGGGTGACAGGAAAGGGTGCATATCTCTTCAATACTGTTCACAAGGACGTTGACCGTCAGATCATGGCAAATCTCTCATGCTAATTACAGGAACTTAATTTGCCACAGAAGTTGATGAATGTAAGTCACCTCAACAGTACAAAGCTTACATGCTCTAGCCATACACATACAAGTATAGCACTTCAAGCTTACATGCTTCAGAACTAGGAATTATTGTGCGGACACGGGTACACCTGCTAACTATGTACATCATCAATAGAAGATTCTGGATTCTTAGTTGTTACCAACCCCTCTTTTAAAAGATATCTGTTCTTCCTAGAGGCAAAATATAAAACTTGAGGAAGTATATCAGGGTTAAGTTCCCTCCACAATAGATGCAGAGTTGAATTGCGAGGGAGCTCAGAAACAGAACCACCAAGGACCACATTGACATCCTCGCTCCTGCCCTGGCCGATTTCTGCAATTACTCTTTTGCCACTGGATCTTTCCCCTGTTTTCTCAAGCACTCCCTTGTGCATCCCCAACCCTTAAAAAGCCTTCTGCCAAACCTATCTGTCTGGAAAACTATCACCCGATCTCTATCACTCCTTTCCAATTAAAGACCAAAGAAATATCAAAGCTTAGTACCACTAAATGAAATACGCCAATCACAGGTCGAAAAGATACAAGTATCTTTTATTCTGTACAGATTCAAAGCAAACAGATAGCTATCTGGCACCCAACACCTCGCAGTGTGTACCAGCAGACACAGTGAGGGGTGAGAGTGCTGGACATCTTAACTCAGACATTTTTATACAGTTTCCAATCATTGTCCAGCCACTCTCCAGACTAATACTCTACATGCTAGGGTTTGTGCCCAGTTCACATATCAAATATTACAATATTGTACAACGGATTTAACAAGTTTGCATGTCCATGAAGTTACAATGATGCCATTGGTTCTCTGATCCATAGTAAGCCCTGTTTCAAGAATCGCTACAATGCAGTGCAGCAAAAGCACACGATCTGCGTTTTTTCTACATTATCTCGTTGTTTATATGAGGATGAGGCTTGTGAGCGTAGACAACACTTGGATTGCAGTTCATTCGAGTCACAAGGTTTCTTTGCATAGAACAAACAGTCTGCTCTCGATCAGCCTAAATGTTGACACAACTCAAAGGTTGTTCGATTCGGCTGCAGTTGAAAACATAGTCCACCATTTTAGAACACAAAACAGAAGTGGAAATGAAAATGGCGGCTGATTCTTAAAATGGCAGCGAAGTCGATGGAAAATCGAAACATTTCAGATGCAGGTTTCCGTGCAACGCAAAAGGGCTTAGGCCAACATTCATAACAAGTCGGTATTATATGAATACAGTTTAACAAATCCTCCTTTTGCCTAACCTAAGAGCATTACTCAAACATTCGTTTTACTCAAAACCCCACGTCTCAATCTCCGTACATCCTGAATCACATTCTTGAGAATTATCAATCGCCATAAGTTCCTTGATAGTAATATCCTTCATTACAAAAATGTTAGAAGTTTTCTTGGGCGCATGTACTTTTGGTCCTGATGTACCTATCATTTGTGCACAACATCCTCCTAACAACGAACATATGGCAGGAAGACATTGTACACAACAACAACAAAACTGTAGAACACCAAGAACTATCATTAGGACTGCAAAGAGCTTCCAACCCCATGAATGCAACAAGTCCCAGAACCAAGCACTAAGATCCCTGTTTCCCTCGTGACATGTACTTCCGTACTCAAGGTATGTAGATTTTGTATTGACTTGAATATGGTAGGAGAGGAGTGAGGTACAAAAACACAGCATGCAGATCTGACCCATTTACATACCCCACCACGCTCAGCTAGGATGACGTATAACAACATTCTATTTTGGAGGGCCACTAATCTAATGGCCTTTTGCGCTAGCGTCATGTTGTATGGTATATCAGTGGTTCTATTGATGGTTTTCTCCAGTACCTTGCTAGTCTTCTCGGAATTCATTATCTGTCCCCAAAATAGCACAAATGATTTTGCTACATCACCCAAGACTTGTGAAGGATTATCACCATTCTCATCCCGCAATGGACGAGTTCTAGAGACTTCAGAGGTGCTGGCCACATATACCCCTGGTAAGAAGATACCCAAATTCGAGGAGGTAGAGAGATCAAGAAAAACTGCAAGAAATACATATAGGGAAGTGGGCCCACCTAAAAAAGGTTTTAAGCTGAAATGAGTTCTTGCACCAATGGCCAAACACCAACTGGGCGCCCCTTAGATTTATTTAGAGCCATCTGCTGGATTATGTCATAACCATCAATTTCAAAGGGCTTGGTGGGCCAAGTTTCCTGTAATAATTTTTTTTCGATAGACGCAATGTAAGTACGACATTCAGGGTGGACTAAAAAAGACCGTAAACCTCTGGTGTTCCAACAAATCCAGTTTTGGGAGACAAGAGGGTATGCATATCATTTAGCATTTTTAGGTAAAGGTTCAGATATCCAATTCATTATTTCCTTGTGTGGGTTGGAGAGATCTTCTACTTTGTTCTAAGATGAAAACAAACTGGATAATTCTGATGAAAAGTCAGTAGATGACAAAAGCTCTTTGCAACTGGTGATATTAGGGCCAACAGCGGAATCATCCAACACCCTAGTAATGTGTTTTCAAGTTTGGGCCATTTTCCAACTGGGAGCTGATTGTTTGATGTTCTGGTGCTATAATCTATTGCAAAACATTGTGAGTTTTGTGAAGCCAATGAGATAAGTGAGGAGAAACAGATTAGCAGGCCGATTCATGGAATTAATGTGCGCTGAAATTTTCGGTGCAAGAATGCGAAAGCGTGCGAATCACAACGCAAGTGCGAAAATCGCAGCGAAACCAGCGCACAGTGATTCATGGAAGTCTGTGCGCGTGTAAATCCCTGGATGTGCACTAAAATTCTGCTGGCGCACGCTGGCGCACACGTCTCCAAACAGCGTGCGCTAAGCGCACAGCGAAAGCGCACATAGCGCAGCCCACACAACAAAAGTAGGCGTAACAGGGAGCGTAACATGCGGAATGGGGAACAACACGTGAAAATGTGGGCGTCATGGGGGAAGTACAGGAGGCAAATGCGCGGAACGCCCACACGTGCGTCTACAACACGTATTCATGGAATCGAACGGGGCTAATGCGTGCGCCAAAAAAGACGCGCTAATCCGGAAACACGTATGCCAGCAGGAAGCAGGCGTATGTGGACCCGCGCAGCATAAAAGTGCGTGCAAACAACAAACAAGCTCAGACGCCAAGATGAATATACCGTTCCTAGCAGCAGTGGTCGTGGGGTACCGCAGGAGGAGCAGGAGGATAGTCAGGCCCAGAATTTTTACACCCAGAACCAGCCTTTTTGGGATGCCTGATGACCAGGTGTATGGGAGGTACAGGTTTCCACCTCACATAATACTAGACCTGGTGAGTGAGTGGGAGGATGACCTCACATCACCCACCCTGTGCTCCCAAGCACTCATCCCCCTGGAGAAGGTCCTCAATGTACTGCACTTCTTGGCCACTGGATCATTTCAGCGGACACGTGCTATAGTGGGTGAGAAGGGGGGGTGTCACAGGCCACGCAGTCACAGGTGTTGGCCATCATGACTGCATGCCCATCAGTCCGCAGGCATATATACCTGCCCAGAACACCTGCAGAAAGGCAGGCTGCCTTCCAGGATTTTCTACGGGGTGGCACAATTCCCCAAAGTGCTAGGTGCCATTGATTGCACCCATGTGGCTCTATGTCCCCCAAGGGCATCTGAGCACATCTATAGAAACCGCAAGCACTGGCATTCCATCAACGTGCAGGTAGTATGTGATGCCAAGGGAATCATCACCTCAGTATATGCCAACTATCCAGGGTCCACCCACGACAGTTTCATTTACAGAATGTCAACCCTAATCCGGGACCTAGAAGCTGGGCGGCATGGCGATACATGGCTGCTTGGTGAGTATAAATGCCACTGCACATGCATGCATGTCAGATACTGAGTAATGTCACAACCCCACTAATGATACCCATCACCACCTCCCCAGGGGACAGTGCCTACCCTCTGAGCAC
Source organism: Ambystoma mexicanum (assembly GCF_040938575.1). NCBI lineage: Eukaryota > Metazoa > Chordata > Amphibia > Caudata > Ambystomatidae > Ambystoma > Ambystoma mexicanum. The sequence continues at coordinate 789,113,477 of NC_090939.1, forward strand.
CCACATAATGACGCCAATTCGGAACCCCACCACGCCACCCGAGGTAAGATACAACACAGCCCATATTGCAACCCGGGGCATAGTGGAGTGCACATTCGGAGTGCTCAAGTCACGCTTTCGCTCCCTTGACCATTCTGGTGGGCAGCTGTTATACGCTCCCCCAGTAGTGTGCAGGACCATAGTGGCAGCATGTGTCCTGCACAACGTTGCAACACGCCGAGGCCTGCCTGTGGACATGGTGGTGCCCCCACATCCCCAACCACATGCAAGCCCACTGCGCATGGTAGGGGAAAGGGCACGTGGTGAGGCAGCCCATACACAGCTGGTAGCTAATTACTTCACATAAAATCACACCCCTGTGGAGTGCACACAGCCCTGGCACATACCAGCTGACAATCAACTGTCACAACCATACCAGCCTGAGATTAGTCACCTGGAAGTGTTACATTGTGTGCATCCCTACCTACCCAACACCACCAATGCTGTGTCATCAAAAGACATACATCTATGCTGCTAAATTCATTACCGCCTTGCTAAATACAACATGAGAACAGCGCCATGTCACCCAACCCCTCCCAGCTCCACCACCAAACAAACCATGGCATGTCATGCAATGTGAAAGCAAACAAAGCAATGCACAAGACCTGACACAAGTGTCACAAAGTACACTGTCACTAATGGAAACTGCCCACACACAATATGCTCCCAGTAATGTATAACTAACAGCACACATTAGCAAATACTTACCACCAACACAATGCTGCAACACACCATGGAAAAATTCAAAAACATGACAGTACTAAGTTCAAGTAGTTGTAGTCTTACAACATGAATACGCCAGCACATTGACCCCTTCCAACTGTAGAGTGTTGCTGCCACGCAAATGTCTCAATGTACTGCATACAACATGAAATGCATCTGCAAAGTAGACGGCCTTGTGAAGACATGAGGAGGAACCTGCAAATTAGGAGGAAGACATGGATGCACAAGCACATATCAATACACCATGCAGTGTACAATACAACAACAATATCCACTAGGGATGTCTACATAGTATTGACTACAGACTGCCCACACAGCTCATGGGAGCCCAACGTCACTGTGTAATTCACTGCCACTTGGTCACACCCTTTGCAAGCCCATGGAAACGGGAAGCAGGAGGGGTGTGTGTCTCACGAACCCAAGCATCTAACCCAAACTCAGGACAAGCCTGCATGTGCCCAGCCGGAATACAGTGGATGCCCACGGGAGCCACACAAGGCAACACACTGTAAAAAAGAAAAAATCAAAAATTAAAAATGGCCATGTGGGGGCAAAGAGGATGGGGGAGGCCACCCAGAAGGTTCGAGGACAGGGTGCACACCAACCCCCACCTGCATGGATGTTGCGAGAAAAAAAAAAAAACCTCCTTGGGCTCATGGCCTGCACGGCTATGCCATTGTGGGAGAACTGCTGTCGCTCTACTCACCCTCTGTTGCTGCATCATGAGGTGGTGGCACTATGGGAGGCAGCCCACGCAAAGCCCTGGTATGGTCCTACATGGCAGCAAGCTTGCGGGTCTGGAAGGTCTGATTCTGGAGGATTAAAGTGCGGAGATCCCCATGCAGCACGTCACGGGTTGCCTGCATTTCTGCACGCATGGCCTCACGTGATGCCTGGATCTCCTCACATGTTGCATGCAGCTCAGCTAAGAGCGAACGTATGAGCTGCTCCAGCTGCTGTTCTGCCCTTAAATTACTGGAAGCCTCAAGTTCAACTAGAGTCTGCCTGAGGTTATGTAGTTCTACCCTCAGGGCTTCCCTGTGGCCCTGGGACTCTATTGATATGGATTCGCGCAGAGTCGCCAGTGCCGCCCGTCGGTCCCTGCTGGATGCCAACATGTCTTCCCTGTGTGATTGGCAAATGGAGTCTGTTGCATGCTGTTGTTGCTCCATCTGCCTTTCAGGGGGGATAATGGAAGTGGCCACCCTCTCCATTGCCTGAGCCATCATTTCTACTGATGCTGCCTTTTGGGTTGCCATACCGTACATGGAGTTTTCCCATACAGTATTGCCTGGTGGCGCATGGCCACCGCATCGACGGGCACCACACCTGTTTGGGCAAGGCGATCTGCACCTTGCTGTGCTGGCACTGTGTGAGTCTGCAGGACTGCATTCCCCCTTTGATCTGCTGGCCCAGGAACAGGATCAGATGCTGTGGAGTGTGACCCTGCATCCGTAACCGCCAAAGGCAGACCTACCAACACTGACATCCCCATAGAGGGTTCTACCCCTGGTGCAGGTGGGTTTGACAGAACAGAATCCCTGCCAGAAACACTTACCTGCGACGGCACATAAGTCTCATCATCAGATTCAGCACCTGAATAGAGGTCTGGGGAGGTGGACCCAGAGACACCCCTCGACAGTATGGTCTGCAGAACCAAAGTGTTTTCACTCACCACCACACCACGTCCCCCACTGGTGCCCGGTTGTGCCTGAGATTCCTCCTGGGTCTGCACCATCTCCTCTACCTCAACAGCATCAAGTGCGTCATCACCTGCAAAAGCATGAAAGACAACAAAGTTAAACAGGCATGAGCACCATAGCACACACATAGGCTGTGACAAGCCAGAGATCCAGTACATGATTTACACATGTCCCACATGACTATAACCCTGCCATGCATGCATTGTCAAAGAGTTGGATTTGGAGTCAAAAAGGCAGACACTGGGGAGAGCAAGATGGAAAAGCAACACATTTGCAGCATGTTGGGTAGCACTGGCGTCACACATCAGGCTGTGAGTGGCATGTCCAATACACATACATGACACATGCCACCATACAGATGTCATGTAGCATAGCCATGGTAAATTACAAAACTACAGCAATATGTCAGTGAATGAGTACTGTCAGACATCCATGTCACATCGACATGATGCGAAGATTAATGCTGAATAGTGTTGCTAAATATGCATGTGCCACACACTGAAACACATCCAGTGTCCAATAATACAGTCATTGTGGGCTGATCAATTATTGGTCACTTTAACATTACAGGAAACATCTGTCATGTTCCAATTGCAAACAGGCCCTAATAAAAATATCTGCAGCTCAATACTCCATCGGCCTGAAAGGTGTAATCATTAACATAACCAGGTAAAAATAGTGCCCCAGTGTGGGCTGTAAACAATGACCGAAGCATATCACATATGTTGCAATAGGGCAGAAAAATGCGTAGTAAAAATGGGAGAGTGGAAACAATCAGCCTGAATGAACACTTACAAAATCTGAACAATGTAGTTGCAAGATGACAGTTCAAGGTAAAGTGCACTAATGTGAGCCTAATTGGCAACTGTGGGCAGAAGGGGTACAGTCATATCCAAATCCAAGGCACGTGAATATATGGGAGGAAGCAAATGGGTGACCCATAACACTCAGGTGTACACACCCTCACTTGACACTCAATCAGAACCCGTCACCCAAACAACATACACATGGATTACACACACACGCATGGGCACTCACCGGGCAATGCGTCGTAATCAGGTAGATCTCCCACACCTTGGATCTGCTCCTCTTTGACGAAGGTCCCAGCAACATACTCATGTTCAGTGAGTTCATTGTCCACTTGTGGAGACCCACCGCCAGTCACCAGAGTAGCGGCATGATTTGAGGCCAACTTGTTCTTTGCTCTGCGTTTCAGGTCATTCCACCGCTTGTAGCAATCATCAGCTGTGCACCTCATAAATCCAAGGGCACTTATGCGGTCCGCGATGGTCTGCCAGTGTGCCCTATGTTGACCAGGTGTGGTCTTGCAACCTGCAGTCACCAACATTTCATGGCTATGTGCTGACACATAGGTCACAAGCGCATCAAGTTCGGGGTCATTAAAGCTAGGCTTTCTTGACGTGCCGGACTGTGTAGCCGTGTCTTGGGTCTCAGCCTGTAGTGCCAGAGCACCCTTCTTCCTCTTCTTCAAAGGTGGAGCAGAGCCTGAGTGGCTTGCGCCGCTCTGGTCAGTAGGGGCAGAAGCGCAGGTGGACTGGGTACTGGGAGTGTGCGAATGCACAATGACCATAGGTCTTGGTGCAGGCATTGGCTGAAGTGAGATGTTGGCAGGGGCAACGTCAGTTTGATGGACCAGGAACGACACTGTCCCAGCTGGGAGACTCAGAGCTGGGGTGGATAGAGCTGCAGCTGCCCCTGCAGCCTCCCCGCCCTGCGTACTTGAGGCAGCAGATGACATGGCTGCCCCAGATCCACGTGGCCTGGTGACACCAACTTGCACCGGCACACGTGGCTTAGACTTGCTGACCTGGAAGTCAGCCTAGGAGTCATCCTGTGCCGGGTCAGGTGCCACAATGGGCTGGTCCAACAAGGGCTGAGCTGGGATGGTGTCAGCCACATTTCCCTCAACCATGGGGGGGCATGGGTGTCCCTGATTGGTCCTCCACACATGGGGGTCTAGGGGCACCCTGCAAATCATGGCCATGTCCCCTACTGTGCCCACCACGCCCACCTTTTGGAGGTCGGCCACCTTTGCCTCCCTTACCGCTTGGTCGCCTCCCAACCATGGCACTGATGTTGTTGTGTGTATGGGAGTTGCAGTAAACAATTGTCCTGGGCAATTGGGGGTGAAAGGGGTAGGGTACTAGATGGAATTCGTACCCTAGTGCTCTAGCAATGCTGTCTGTGACCCCTGGGGGAAGATGACGGGTCACGCAAAGCACAGGCACACCAAAAACAAAAAAGATTGTGCACGCAACCCCTCATAGACCACGTGCGTGGAAAAATGAACCCGCACTACGCTGTTACACCCAGAAACACAAAAACAAGCGTACGCATGTTACACACAGCCTACAATGACATCTGAAGGGGTATGCGACACACGGGGCAAGCACAGTTGGTAAATGCATGCGCGACTCACCGTCTGCCTGGAAAAATAATATGAAAAAACATGCGTGTGCGCGTAGGCAACACCCCTGCCAAAAGAAGAACTGTACGCTGTCTGAGGAGACAGGACAAAAGAAGAAGTGAACGCTGTTTGAGGAAACAGGCCCAAAAAAAAATAAAGAATGCTGTCAGAGGTAACAGGGAGTACGGACTTGAAACGCTGTGAAGTAATCGCGTATGAACCGACAAGAAGTACAGAATTCACCCACTCGCTCTCAGTGAAAAGCACGTACAAGGGAATGGGGTCCTACACGTACCTTTTAAAGCGGCCCACACATACAGCATCACTTACGCGTGTACGCGCTAAGGCCCTTTCCTCCAATTACAAGAGCTGACACTCAGACGTGCAGTTTTTGGATGTGTACGATGAACATGCACCCGTGTTGATGGAAACGGCCGCGCGCGTCACGTCACTTACGCCCATAGGCCCTTTCCTCGGATTACACGCATTCACATGCGGATGTGCAGTTTTTTCACGCGCGCTGAACCACTATGCCCACGTCACGAGGGAAACGCCCACGCGAGTCACATCACAGAAGCGATTACACGCTAATGGCCTTTGGTCCAATGAAACCGTGTACGTGTGCTGACGCGCTCACACGCGAAGGGCCTTTCCTCGAATTACACGCTGACGTGCAAGAATTTCACATTCCAAATCACTCGTATCAAACTGGCTACGCAACAACACACGGAATACCACGCTCCTGCCCAGAAGGCCGAATTATTGCTGCCCAGAACCCCGAGCACGCTCCCACCTGCCATCTGCTGCTGCCTGATTGCCTGCTGCCCACGTGCTCTGCTATTTGCTGCCTGCATGTCAGCCAGGGGTGCAGTTGCTGTGACCACCCCTGCTGGAACCGAAGACTCCCGACTGGGATACCATCGCTCCACAGCCCAGCCCCAGGACCCAGCTTCAGTGCCAGGGAAGTTGGGGTCCTGGTGGAGCAAGTCCTGGGGCAGTATGATGCCCTCTTTGGAAGTTCGCACGCCGACAATGAAAGACGGACCAGGATCTGGATGGACATCGTGACTGCCATCAACGCAGAGGTGGTGGCAGTCTGCGACTTTCAACATGTCAAGAAGCGCTGGGAGGACTTCAGGTCCAGGACCCTCAACAAGGCCCGGCACCTCTTGAAGGCAGCGGATGCCAAGTGGCGCCGGGGCCACCTGTCCGACCACCAAATGAGGGTCCTGGAACACATATGCCCAGCGCTCCACGTCCAGGTCCTTGAGAGGCAGACCCGTCTGGAGTCGAGCGGTAAGTGTACATGCAAACTGATTGGACACAGGTTGCACATGTGTTTTCATAGGGCTATGTAGGGATGTGTATGAACAGGGGCGTGAGGCTGCCACATGTGAGTCCTCTTAGGTGTGAGACACATCGATGGTGTATGTGTTGGTAAGCATGCTGTGCAAATGCAGGTGTGGGAGCACACATGTTTGAATTTCTGTGTATGTACGTTGGCATGGTTGTGGTGTCACACATGGATGGTGGTTCCTGCTGCATGTATCTGCACTGTGTACATGTGCATGTGTGTGTATTTGACAAGTGTGCAACTGTGATGCAACATGGATGCACGTGACACTGATATGTAGAAGGCTGAATGCCAGATGTGACATGTATGGCGATCGCATCACTGCGACAGTTGGAGGAGATGTAGACATGCATGTAAGTGTGGTGACGTGTGTGCACTCCCTGTGTTTCATGTGATGTTAGGCTCACCTTCGGCTGTTCATGCTGTTGTATGTGTATGGATGTTGCTGCCTGGTGCAATATTGCTGTGGAAATGCTCATGTGTGTGAGTTGAAATGACATATGGGTCGTGGAGTGTGATGCCATGTCTGAAGTTTGACACTGCCACTCATGTGCAACTGTCATGTGTGTATCAGTCTGATGAAGATGGTGGAGAGGGTGCTGTGGAGCACAGCGGCAGGGATCGCACCACCAGCCGGAGACGCAAGGCCCAGCTGCCTCCCAGATTGTCATCTCGTCAGGGAGTGAGGAGTCTGGTGCCGCGTCCCAGGCCGCAGCTGCCGAGGGTAGGTCCAAGAGGCGGAGGTCGGAGGTGGACTCCTCGGTTGCAGAAGGGGCAGCTGAGACCCCACAGGGTCCAACGGAGGAAGATGGCACAGAGTCATCCAGGTTGGTGGGGGGTTTGGTGGAGGAGGAGGCCACGGAAGGGACACACACAGGGTCTGGAGGTGGGGATTCCACTGGTGCTAGTGGTGCAGTGCAGGGGCAGGGACAGGAGGCAGCACAGGCCACCGCGGAGGTGCCTGTGTGCAATCCTGTCCCTGATCCTGTCACTGCATCATCTGGCACCAGCAGGGATGCCTACGTCCAGACCTGTTTTCAGGGAGGGGATGAGCACACAGCAACTGGCCTTCCTCTCCCTGCAGATGTGGCTATCCGGGACCGTGTTGAGCCTGTCCTGGCCAGGATAGTGTTGCGTCAACGGGGCATGCGAGGTGACCTGCGGTCTTTTCGTGAAGAGACTGCACGTCATCTCGGATGCCTCTTTGACCATGTTGACCTGCTGGGATGGGTCACCGGTGCTGGATTCCTCCGTGTGCTGGACCTTCTTGCGACCCCCTCCTCACCTGAACCCCCTACGCACCAGTCGTCCTCCATGCCATCTTCCCACCCATGTATCACCTGGGTACCCTGTGGAGCTGCCTCTGACCCAGCGGCCAGGCTGGTGGAGGACACATCCCTGCCACAGTCGGGAGTCGGACGTCCAGCAGGGGTGGCCACCACAACAACTGCACCCCAGCCAGAGGCGGACGTGCAGGCAGCAAGAGCCAGGGCGCAGGCACAGGCACAGGAGCAGCAGCAACATGGTGGGAGCAATGATGGCTCAGGGCCTTCAACATCGGAGGGGCAGGCATCAGCCAGAGGGCAGGAGGACCCAGGATTCCAAGTGTCTTCCGTGTGGCAGCGGTTGGGCCACGCCATAGATGCGGAGTGGCAGCGGGCGGAAGAGGCACAGCTCACAATGGTCAGGGCGGAGAACTCCATGCAGAGGGCACTGAGGCGGGCCGAGTGCCTCGAGGCAATTCGCAGGGAGTTGGAGGTGAACATGTCATCGTCCCTGCGAACCCTCGGGGCCATGGAAGAGGACCGCCTCCAGGACATTGAGCGGGAGTTCGATGATGCCCTGGCCCGGGGCATCAAAAAGTGAGCCGTCAGACTAGCCCGCTGCCATTGTAAATAGTTAGAAAGTGTTAGGTTTCCTTTCTGTTTTTATTTATTTTGTGCCGCTTGGCCAATGCACCACATTTTTGTATATAGTTCTTTATTAGGTAGTGTTTTTTGTAGGTTTCTTTAATTTGTTGGGCTCATGGACCCTGGACTGGTGATTTGTATATAGTTGAACAGTGGATGTTTCTCTTTTTTATTTTAATTTCACCATGGCGCAATGGATTTCAGATATTTTTTTTCCCTTGGATTTGCTTTGTTGGACTGATACTTTGGACACATTTTCATTTGGATTTCTTTAGATTCTGATTTCATATTTTTTATTCTTTTCCGGACATGCTGCATTTTATTTCTTATTCCCATTATTGAGTGTTTTTTTTTTCATTACATTCATGTTGTGTTCAATACATTTTTGTTTCATACTTCGATGTGTGGTATTCTCTCATTGGTTTCATGCATGTCATGATATGGGTTTTCACATTCACTTGCACCCATTGTGTGTGTGTGACGGACATGTGTTCATGTACACACTTGCCATTCGGGTTGTATCATGTAATGGCCCTTTCTCTGGGGGTGGATGCAATACTTGGTCTTTGGGCTGGGGTGGCGTGGGGTGTGATGTGGGTGGCCATGAGGCCCATGATTGAGGATCGTCATGACATGGGTGCTGGGCGACATGAGTGGAGGCCTGTTGGCAGGTGCCCCTGACTGCTGGGGGGTTGGGGTGCTGGGGGACATGTGTGGGACATGAGTGGGGGCCTTCTGGCAGGTGCCCCTCACTGCTGGGGAGTGGGGGTGCTGGGGGACATGTGTGGGACATGAGTGGGGGCCTGCTGGCAGGTGCCCCTCAGTACTGGGGAGTGGGGGTGCTGGGGGACATGGGTGGAGGCCTGCTGGCAGGTGCCCCTCACTGCTGGGGGGTGGGGTGCTGGGGGACATGTGTAGGACATGAGTGGGGGCCTGCTGGCAGGTTCCCCTCACTGCTGGGGAGTGGGGGTTATGGGGGACATATGTGGGACATGAGTGGGGGCCTGCTGGCAGGTGCCCCTGACTGCTGGGGAGTGGGGGTGCTGGGGGACATGAGTGGAGGCCTGCTGGCAGGTGCCCCTCACTGCTGGGGGGTGGGGTGCTGGGGGACATGTGTAGGACATGAGTGGGGGCCTGCTGGCAGGTTCCCCTCACTGCTGGGGAGTGGGGGTTCTGGGGGACATGTGTGGGACATGAGTGGGGGCCTGCTGGCAGGTGCCCCTGACTTCTGGGGGGTGGGGGTGCTGGGGGACATGAGTGGAGGCCTGCTGGTAGGTGCCCCTCACTGCTGGGGGGTGGGGGTGCTGGGGGACATGTGTGGGGCATGAGTGGGGGCCTGCTGGCAGGTGCCCCTGACTGCTGGGGGGTGGGGGTGCTGAGGGACATGAGTGGGGGCCTGCTGGCAGGTGCCCCTGACTTCTGGGGTGTGAGGGTGCTGGGGGACATGTGTGGGACATGAGTGGGGGCCTGCTGGCAGGTGCCCCTGACTGCTGGGGGGTGGGGGTGCTGGGGGACATGAGTGGAGGCCTGCTGGCAGGTGCTCCTCACTGCAGGGGAGTGGGGGTGCTGGGGGACATGTGTGGGGTCCTGCTGGCAGGTGCCCCTGACTGCTGGGGGGTGGGGTGCAGGGGGACAAGTGTTGGACATGAGTGGGGACCTGCTGGCAGGTGCCCCTCACTGCTGGGGGATATGGGTGCTGGGGGACATGAGTGGGGCTTGCTGGCAGGTGCCCCTCACTGCTGGGGGGTGGGGGTGCTGGGGGACATGAGTTGGTGATCACTAGTGCAAGGTGACATGTGGCTTGGCTGGGGGGCATGCCCATGATGGATGGGCTGCCTGCAGGACATGATCAGGGGTGCAGGGTAGTCCCCTGTGGTGTGGACTGCCTGCAGGGGTTGTGGAGGGTGTAGAGGGAACACCTGGGAGGACCCACACTGCCAATTCACATGTAGGACTCCCCACGCACCCCCAGAATTCACGTACCCTGGTCTGACAGCAAAATCGCGTGTGAAACTTCCCACGAAGCCCAGTTATTCACGTACCCAACTCGCACAGGGCCAATCGCGTGTGAAACTTCCCGCGAACCCCAGTTATACACGTACCCCACTCGCACAGGGCCAATCGCGTGTAAAACTAACCGCAAAGCCAAGTTATCACGTACTCCACTCGCACAGGGCTTATCGCGTGTGAAACTTCCCGCGCACCCCAGGAATACACGTACCCCCCTCGCACAGGGCATTTCACGTGTGAAACTTCCCGCGAACCCCAGTTATACACGTACCCCCCTCGCACAGGGCATTTCGCGTGTTAAACTTCCCACGAACCCCAGTTATACACATACCCCACTCGCACAGGGCCAATCGCGTGTGAAACTTCCCGCGCACCCCAGGAATACACGTACCCCACTCACACAGGGCCTATCGCGTGTGAATCTTCCCACGCACCCCAGGAATACACGTACCCCACTCGCACAGGGCATTTTGCGTGTGAAACTTCCCGCGCACCCCCGAATTACATGTTCCCCTCTCCAATCCCGTGTGAAACTTCCCGTGCACCCCAGGAATACAGGTACCCCACTTGCACAGGGCCTATCGCGTGTTAAACTTCCCGCGCACCCCAGGAATACACGTATCCCACTCGCACAGGGCATTTCGCGTGTGAACCTTCCAGCGCACCCCTGAAATACACGTTCCCCGCTCCAATCGCGTGTGAAACTTCCCGCGCACCCCAGGAATACACGTACCCCACTCACACAGGGCCTAGCCTTTGTGAAACTTCCTGCGCACCCCAGGAAAACACATACCCCACTCGCACAGGGCATTTAGCGTGTAAACCTTCCTGCAAACCCCTGTTATACACGTACCCCGCTCCAATCGCGTGTGACACTCCCCGTGCAGGGGGGTACGTGCATTCAGAGGGGTGCGCTGGGAGTTTTACAGGCGTTTTCATGGTTGGGGCCTGTGCGCCATGTATGGGATTTGTGCGCTGTGCATGGCACACGGGGAGGGATTGGGGGCGTAACTGGTGCTGCTGCAGGGTTGCTGCGCCACTCTGCGCCACGGCTGGTTTTGGAAGCTAAAATCCATGAATACGCTGTGCGCGGAAATGGATTTTAGCACACGCGGCTGGCGCAGAAATTCGCACACGCACACTGTGCGCCAGCCGTGTGCGCCACTTGTGCGCTGAATTCTATGAATTACCCCCTATATTATTGTGAGTTGCTTGTGTGTTGGATAAAGGATAAAGGCTTGTTATGTGTAATCATCTTGCTACTAATAACAAGAGATTTGTTTGTGACCAAATTCACAGAATTGCCAGGTTCAACTAAATTTCATTTGGCAGATTAAATAATGGGCAAAACGGCTGTCGTCATTTGAAGAGTGAATATCCACTATGCAGATAGCGGAATCAGTTTGAGTTGAAAGGGATGCAGATTGCAGAGGTGGCACAGTCACGGCATGTAACCATTTGTCTAAAGGGCTCTGCAGCAGCACTTGCCTAATGGTGCCATCCCCTTCTGCTCTAGTAACTTTAGTTTGGCCAGATGAGATGCATTCTGGAATACAGTCAGCACTTAAAGGGAGGGTTGCAGGTGCTGGCCCACCCTGATTTCAAAATATTTTGCAGACTGAACAGTCGCCTTCGTATGTTGTTGACGAAGGCGGCATCTTTTTCGGGCATTTAAAGGATTGTAATTCATCTTTGCTCCATTCTGGGTTGCTTCTACCATTATTACCTCCAAGTCATAGTAGGTTGGACTACAGACAATTGCTCGATAATGTCAGTATTCTCTGGAGCCAATGATTGAGTAATATTTTAGTCATCAGTGATATGCCAGAATTGAATAAAGGGCAAAATGAAGGAGAACTATCCGGAGAAACATCTTCTGGCGATAAGTGCAGAAAAACGCCTGTATCAGCTAATTGCATCGAGTGCACACTACTAAACTCCTTAGAACTACGCAATGTAACATCAACAACAATGGCAAGGATCCTTTCATGTCATGTTGTTCCTCAGCCATATTTGTGCACAAAGTAAAAAGTGCATCTACCGTGGCAGCGACAGAATGTAGAAGATTCAGATACAATGTCCTCCGCATGGGAGTTATTAACCCCCGGATGACTGTCGTCCTCTGTGCCGCTTTCACTTTAACTTTCAGAAGATTCTGAGGAAGAAAGCAACTTCAGAAGATCGGGGCTTACAGAGAGGTTTGTACCAATAATAGTGTCATAACCGGCGGATGGGCTCAAACACGATGTACCACCACCCATAGAGTTTCTTTGAAGACTCAGACAGAGATTGAGCAGGGAATCGTTATTGTCAATGGACGGAGATCCTGCTATTGTGCAGTCTGGTACTAATTTGACACCATTAGAGAGGATTTGCATGTCATTTATGTTGGATCCCCTATTAATTCCCTCCGTATTGACTGAGGTGTAAAAATAAAACGTTATTTTGGATTCTAATTCGCTAATGGGGTCAATTTCTTTCTTTTTAGGGCTTGGGGCATCAGAAGCTCCTCCACTGTAATTGGGTGAGTTACGTGCATATTTTCCCATGCGCATCTTGGCACTACATAGGCCATATTTGTTATGTTTAGGATGCATTATGAGTGCAAGAAGCAGTCTTTCAACAATGAAAAGTGTGCAATTGGGAAGGGGAAAGAAGAAACAGTCAAAAGCCAGGAGGGTCCTAGAAAGCAAACTCCACCGGCAACATGGAACGGCTCACCCGTCTCACCCCCAAACACCAGAACAGTTCTCACACTTCGCCCGCTTTGCTTCCGGGTCAGTTTTTAAGGCAGCAAGCCTTAAAGGAGCAGTGCTCCTATTGTTCCAGACACAGGTTTTTTTTTTTAGCAAAGATAGTGCCCAGGCTTCTTTTATGCAATCAGGTCCTGAACTGGAGGTGAATGAACTGTTGATGATGGTGGTAATAAGTGGTGCCAGTTTGTTTATGCATTCTTTTATAAAGGGTGGCAGGACAGGTGTCACCTTTGCATTCTGAAGGTTTTTGCCCTTTGATAATGTTAATGGTTTCTACTGTGGACACTGGCATGAACGTGAAAGTGTGAATCACGTGTGGTTCTAAGGTCAAAGGTGTGGTTTGGGAGGCAGAGTCAAGGTTGAGTCTGGATTTTTATATTTCAATTTTACTTTGTAGAAAAGTGATTTTGTCTGCTATGACCTTTTGCACATTGGTGTACCATTGCTGATCTTTGATTGAATGGTCAGGGGTCAGGGCTGTTGATTCCAGTTCACGAAGAATGGCAAATAATTCTCTAGGGCTTGATTGATTGGGCATTCTGGATTCTGTGATTATATAAGTTACTTTTAGCTTTGATGATGGCTTCCTTATAGATGTTAGCTAGAGTCTGGAAGAAGGCTGTGTTTGCCGGTGTTGGTGATTTTTGCCAGGTACATTCGGCAGACCTTTTGGTCACTCGCAAAAAGTTTGCAGGTCTGAGGTGAACCATGCATTGGCATGTACTTTAGGTTTTGCTTTTTGGATTTCAGGGGAGCAACTTTATCAATGGCTGTTAGCATAGTTTTATCATACAGATTGACTAGTAAGGATGGATCATCATCAGGGTAGGAGGAGTTTGTTAGAGGTGATAGGAGGGGGGCATGTTGTCATAATTGATATTTGTTAAACTTCTAGATGGTAACATGAATGTGTGTGGGGAGAGTTGGCAGGTTTGGACATTATGGTAGTGGAGAAAATGATGGTGTAGGGGTCAGACCCTTGTGAAAGTGTATTAGATGTCCGTGACACAGTTGGTGTCAGCAATCCAGTTTAAGGTGCAGCCCTTCTCATTGGTTGGCGAGCAGATTCGCTGAGAGAAACCTTGGGCTTTCATAGAGTTGGCTAGGAAACCTGCATGGGTGTCCAAGGGATCGTTCAGACCGAGATTAAAGTCACCTAGGATGATGGCTTTGGAGTGTGGTTTCATATTGAGACTCAGAGAGAGGTGATGTCATCTTCGAAGGTAGATAAGGGACCTGAGGGTCTATAGACAATATGTAGGGTGCAAGTACAGGTATGTGTAAGTTCAATTTTCAAAGTGATTACTTCACCCGAGGTGATGGGGAATTCTCCTGATGTTCTGATATCAGAGTTATTTTTAGCTATAAGGGCTACTCCACCTCCTTTAGCTATTGCTCTGTCCTTCCTATGTACTGTGCATCCCTATGTGATTGGTAGTGATAGGGAGGGTCCTGAGGCCATATGGAGCCAAGTTTCCATGACTGCCAGTATGTCTAGATCGTTGACTTTAATAAGGTCTGCAATGTCTAAGGCGTGGGCTGTGATTGATCTTGAATTAATAAGGGCACCTTTCAGGAGTAGCACCGAGTAAATGTTATCAGGATTCTTAGTGTTAATACTTTGGTTTGATGTGTGTGTCATCTGCTTTTCATATATTATCCGCAAAAGCTATGCTAGCTGAACCCGTGTTACAAAGTAGCTGCAATGGCGTGTTGCCTTTCAGAAGCCATTGTTTCCTAGGAAACTGTTATGCATACTTTCTGGTGGTGCCCACCTGGATCTGGGCCAATACTACATTATATTACTGATCTGCTATATAAGCTGGCACTGTTGTACAATCCTCAGAGATGGTCATGGCAACTCTCTGAGACTTGTGTCGCACTCTCTCCAAATCCTTGCTGTCATTTGTGTACAAAATTCACACATTATCAGTCAGCCTTCTTCAGTGCATTTCTCATTATTTTTCATAGTTATTACTGAAAAACATTTCACCTTATCAGATGGTCTCTGTGACTCACAGCTGCTTCTGCTGCCGAATGGATGGTCACCTCGCCCTACAATCATCTTGTCACAAGTGTCCCTAAGCACTACCGTTTCATAAAATAAAGGTGAGAGCTTCTATTATAAGTCAACATGCATATCATCAAAATTGCCATTCTCTCTGTGACTATCATGGTGGACTGAGGAGAAGACGTCTGGCGTTCTATAGCAGAGCTGACGGAGCCATATCTGTGGGCTGATTGGTGGTCATTTAACTTTTCTAAATGTTAAAATGGTTTAGTTTATTTATCTCAGCTAAATGTTCAAACATCCTCAGTCACTCTAGGCTTGGCCACAGTTTCCTTCTGTTCAGTTTGCACGGAGGAAAACTGGTCCACAGCTTACAATCTTACTTCCTCATTTTTGTGTCGCAGCTACACATGTATTCTTGCCAGTGCACAATGGTTCCGTGTGCATTTCCAAATACATTCACAAATTAATTTAAAACCTAGGTCATAGCAGGGCATTCCACAGTAGCCTGTCCACAGTTCCTCATGTGGGTCAAGTCACAGACCTAAAATCTCATACATGGATTTCCCAAAGCACCTTTTCAAGCAGTGCAGGCCATCACACGGCCTAACTTATAACATGTAATTATAACGTTTTTGCCATTTCAGGCCTATCTTAGTCTGCCAGCTACACACGCATACCACCATTCTCGGGAAGAGAGAAAACAAAACAATAAAATATCTGTTATTCTTTTCTTCCGTCACTATTTTCTTTTTGTTGTTACAACAGCCAGAGCCCATTTTCCCACATATTTGTGATCTCTCTTTCACACTAGAGTGACGAACCAGGGCCTCTTTCCCAAAATGGCTATTTAAGTGGTTTTGTGCAATGATTCTGGGGTTTCACAGGTCTTTTTTGTTTTGAAAGTGTCATTAGTCAGTGCCTCTGTGGTCACGTCTATTTTTTCTCCACTGGAAACTCTTGCTACGTCACTTTCTTTTTGTGCCATTGAGATGGGCTCTGGTTCCAGCAAACCTAGTGTTCTAGACACCAACACAAATGCATTCTATATGTACACTATATGTACCACAACTATGGTGCATACACACGCACTTTTTTATCGAAATAGCATTTTTTCACTAGACTCAGTACTGATAAGTAGTTCCCTGAAACAAGGGCTTTTAATGTAGACAAGCTAGTAATGTTAAGAGGTGCCCTCGAAAAATTAGTATGAAATATATTTCAGAATCAATGGGTTGCATATTTTCTTGGTATGAGGAAGCATAGAAACACTTAAGGGAGTCTCAAATTTAATCCTTCGAGAACATAAATGCTAAATTAGAAAAATAATTAGCAGCTTGCAAATTTGCTTCGCAGTCAGCCTCAGGACATCCTTACTACCAAATTGTACCCTAGCAAGAAGGTCCCTCCGAGTGCCACCTGATCCACCTGTGTCACAACCAATCCAAGTACAAATACCAGTATCCCAAAATAACGCACCCAATCCATCCTGTTCCCCTACTTCATGTGAGGTTCTCTGAAAACCCCCCCTCTAGATACTTCAACTCGCTAGCTAGAACCAAATCAGACTCAACCATCACTTTCCACTCCCCTGCTGCCCACTCTCCAGTCATGTGCCTTCCTCGTCAGAACAGCTTCACCTTGCTGCCAAATATATACAGAGGTATTAGATGGAAAGGGTCCCTCACCAGATATGACACTCAACCCAACACATCTCTTCAGGGCCCTCACATAATGCACTCTTCATTCTTATAACCCCTACACCAAGCACCTGCAGGCCAGAAACCGATCCTCAAAGAAAATCTTTGCAAGCAGTACATGGGCAAACTGCCCATTGACGTGTGACACAAGATTTCATGAGCTGTGAATTCCATCTCCAGTTTACAATAACACCCATCTACAAATGACACTTGTGAGCATGATCATCCTTGCAAGTCTGGACTACGCAAATGCTGTTCATGTTAATTTGTCAATTGGACTAAATTGAGCCCAACAATACAGCAACAATAACATTTGGATATTGATTTATATTTTAGAAAATAATCATTGATCATATCTCATAGCAGCTGGGTAGATTTCCTTGACCACTGAACACTTAGTATTGACATATTGTGTCAGGGACATAGCTCTCAATGCACCTGCGGACATTGTATTGCAGAAGGTGCAGCCTGAATATCAGGAGTCAGAATGGGATGGTGGTTCTGGAAACAGGTAGCTTGGCATGACTAACAGTAGTTTATTTTTTTACATATTTATATTACACATATTTAGAATTAAGGCATACAGATTTACCCTTTCTCAAGGAACACACACATTTTGATTACTGCCAGAGCTGAGATAAAATCCCTTGTGGTCAGGTTCCAAGATCACCAGCGAAGCCACTGGACCCCTTCTCCACTAATGGCAAAAAGAAGAGAAGTCAAGGTGATCTACCTGGTAAACAGAACCTTTAAGAAAAAGGTTCCACTATCAACCAACCATGCCTTCTTGAGATGACAGATGAACGGGACATGGCCTTCTGCAGCAGCTCAAGTCACTCAAGTTAGAAAGTTTGGGGTAAGTGGGTACTCCTCGGAGAACAGTATTAGCAATGCACTCCCCAAATGTAATTATTTTAAAAAGCCTTTGGATAGCACTGCAGGCATTGCCGCTCTGGACATATCCAGTGTGCCCTATTATTTTACAACTTGATGTAGACTATCAATGTGTACGTTAATGTGATCACTGCTTAATGCAGTCCACAGAGTACATGGTGATGGAGTCCGCGAGTTCGTGGACGCCATGAGGGCTAGGCCAGTCTGCAACTCGAGTCAGCCTTTATTCAGCCACACTGCAGTTTGCAGGTTGCATGGAACCATTTTACTAAAGCCAGAGGGCAACCCTATGCTTTAGAAAGTACCAACAAAAATACATGATTCAGGTGTAATATTTTGGATGAGAGAGTCACAGACAAGCTCTATTAAAGAGCTTCCTCTGCTACTCATAATACAGTTGTAGCAACCAGCCGAGCCTTGAGAAATACCAAATAAAGGTCGAAACGCGTTGGGACGTTGGCATATGCAGCATGTACTGATAATCAATTGGCATTAAAAAACCTATATTCTATGACAAATCTAATGAACAAACAAGTTGTTTTTCTTTCAAGAAAACTGAATATAGGAGATTGCCTTTCTCTGCTACTCATTAACCAATAACACCCAACTAAGGAATTTACAATCCACTGATCATGAACATGAGAAATGGGGAAATAACTAGTACACACCTTTTTGTTTGTGGGCTGTGGGGCAGCCCCCATGCACCCAAAATAGCAACAGATCAACCAATCCACGAATACCCAAGCGCAGCAAAAAGTAGCTCAACCTCACATCCTCTGCTTAGTTTGTTAGTGTGTTTATTAGTTGTAACAGAACACCATTTCAGTATTGCTTTCAAAATGTTCATTAAGCTATGTTCCCCCCCCTTGTGTTTCCAGACTGTCTTCCCCTGTGCTACCCCCCACCTGCTTGGACTCCCCACACACACCCCTCTTTCCCGCCGTACCCTCTATGGTGCTCTCTGTCTCACCTATCTTCTATAACTGCTATTCTATACACTATCCTATCCCTCTCACTAAGTCTGTCAGGAAGAAGCTCAAAAGGGCCATCCTGGTCTCCAACCCAGGACTTCCTAAAACTGATACCTACACCAGTGCTTCCTCCAGACAGACCCTCGTAACATCCTCTTTGTCGTTCCCTCTCCAGGCCTATCGACCCCCCCACATGGTCTCTGTTCTCTCT